>NW_021634257.1:0-463534 GCF_004799145.2 Neltuma alba | reverse complement strand
AAACCTTTAGTTATACTTAATTTTAATTCAGTTTAGTTATTCTGGTTTGTTGTAACTTTCTTCGTCACCATTGAGCTTGTTTTGAGAGTTTAAAATTGAACTTGACGAAGGGAATATTAAACAACAGGCCATGAGATTAAGTAATATGAAATTAGATTTAATCTAATTTGCTGTAGGGCAGACATATACCTAGATGCTCTTCATAATCAATTAGCGTGAATTAGGTAATTTGCTCGTGTGAGATATTACATGATTAATTGAGGTAAATTTATAAGTAGATCGACATGCATTTATAATTATTAAAACTCTAGATTAACTGATTAAATTTAATTAATTCAGTGGAGATAAAATCTGAGAAGCAGACAGTACATTAGTACCTCAAAGTTGTTTTTTTCTTTTTTAATATTTGCATTTGTTAATTTGATAACACTTATTTTATTTAATTTAATTACACTTCAATCAATTCAAACTCAATATTAATCTTTTCAGCTTAAATGAAACAAGAATTTTTATTGTCTAATTGCTTATGGTTAGCCAAGTTGTTTGTGGGATCAGTTTTAATTTGGCACTATCTATTTTTAAGTCATGTACACTTGCGGTATCTGTATATAGTTATAACTTATAAGGCAAATGTGCTATCTTTTTAGCATTGTCCAATTACGTCCAAATATTATGGGAGAGTAAAATACATACAAACACATGTATTGTTGATTAATACCACTAATATATATGATGGTTTTCCATACTTTATCTTGGGTTTTTAGCATTATAATATGTCTTAATTATAGTGATTAGAGATTATTGTGCCTGAAAGACCAACAGTATAAACAGATGACAGCCTCGACTGATCAATCCGCGACATACCCATTCACACACACACGCACACCCACTTGTTCGAAATTTCACTTGGACTCCCTTGGTTTTTCTCAGTCTCACACATCTCCATCTCGATCTTCTCCCATTCTTCGCCTTCATCTTCATCGTCAATGGCTGCTATGGTAGAATTGCATCAGAGCCATTGTACGTGGAACTTCATCCAAGCCCATGAGTAGCTAATCGATTAGGCCAAGTGTTTCTGGTGAGCACTTCTCAAAGGAGGGCATGCTAGGTTTAGTTATTGTAATACTATCTCCGGTCTTAATTATAAGATCTCATTTATAGTGAGATCTTATAATTAGAATTTGAAATAGTACATAATTCAACCACTGGTGACAAGTGAGATTGTTATATACTCCTCCGGTCCTAATTATAAGACCCAATTGACTTATTTGAGGAGATTAAGGAAGTAAGTTAAGTTGGTTATTTATAATAAATAAGTGTTGTCATTCCTAAAATATCCTTGCTATTTAAGTATATTGGCTAAAACTATCATTATTAGAAGGATTATCTTGGAAAAAAATGCATAAATATAAGAGATAAAATGGATTGGGATCTATAATTAGGACCAAAAAAAAGTCAAATTGGGTCTTATAATAAGGACCGGAGGAGTACTTCCTAAATGTGATCCTCTATTAAGACCTTTTGAAGGATTTTTTTAATCTTATTTATAAGGGAAAAAAACTCCAGTTCAGATTATTGATTAGTTTTTCATTAAAATGAAAATTAGATCAATTATTTAAAAACAAACACTTAATTATTAAATGAAATATTTTGGGTAAAGAAATTTACAATTTTGACATATTTATAAAAACCCAACTGACCTTAACTACCTTTCTTAATTTTAAAAATTAATTATTCTTCTCTTATAAAAAAAAGTGGAGGATTTGCAGAAAATTAAGAATAAAGAAGTGTTAAAAATAGGCAGAAACATAATATAAAGACAATAGCTCTCTTATTTTTCAGTTCTTTGGATATAAAACTCCATTGACAAATTCTTCGAGATTCTTCTTTGCCCTCAGCCATGTCATCCAGAGCTCAGGATATATAATAATTCTATTAGCAGGGGCGATCACTTCGTTTTTTGGGTGGCCATATATAGGAGCAATGATTACCTCAAAACAAGCATTTTACTAATGCTATCCACTTACACACGTGGGTTTGAATTAACTGTAGGAAGGATAAACTTTGGATAAAATTTATTGGTAAAATAAATTGTCTTGAATTATGATTCATTAAATGATTATGAAATGATTATAACGATTATTGAAACTTTTTTTAACAGCTTATGGCTAAATCAAAATTTCAACCAATCTCAACAAGCAAAAGTTGTCACTAAGGCTATTATATTAAATATTATTAAATATTATATTTAATTTTTTTATTTGATTAAAATATTTATTTATAATATCCATTTTGTATAAAAAATAAAATTAATACAATATTATTTTATATTTTTTTTATAATTATTTAAGCTATTATATTATTTATTTTAGTATTATATTTTATAATTATGTAACATGAGAATAGTATATAAAAATAATAAAATTGAATTATAAATCTTTATCATGACTATGTAACTCAATCTCCACACACATAATAATATCTCACTCTCATATACACTCATTCCTTCCTCCTTCCCTCTCTCTTGCTCTTACACACACACCATATTATTTCTCTAACCTTTTCTTTCTCTCTCTTTAACACAACAACATGGAAAAATACTTTTTTTGTCATAACAAATCATATTTTTTTTTTTAAAAAATTAAAATAATAATAATAAAAAGTAAAATAGACTTGTGTCACTGTTTAAAACTGCAGTAGTTAAAAGTCCTTTTTAATGGCAACATTAAGTCGCTACTGAATACTTTTAGCGGCGACATGGTTATGAGACTTCATTGCTGAAAGTCCTTTAGTGCCATCTTTCTTTATGTGCAAGTTCTCATTTTTATGTGCAAAGTAGTCTCTTGTATCCAAATAATGTTTTGTGCATATCATAATTCCCTATATGCAACCCAACTTCTTTTATGTGCAGCTTATCTTCCTTTATGCAACTCATCATTTTAGAAACCATTTGTTAATTAATTTTCTAATGAGGGATTTGCTACCAATTTTTTTCTTAATCAATCCTCAAATTATATAATGAAAATGATTTCTTAATTAAATGGTGGTGAGTTTCAGGGGCATTAGATTATTAGAATTATTTCTTGGTAGAAACCCCTAACAACCAACAACAATATTTTAAAATAATAAAAAATAAAATAAATTAAAATATAATGTTAAGAACTAAATTTAACATACAATTAGTTTTAATATTAAAGACGAGGCTAATATTATTGTTGAGTAGTGCTATGGGGTCCTAGTCATACCGGGTTTGCTAGCTGCCTTTTGAACCATGTGATTGCATTAAAAAGAAAAAAAGTAGGTAGAAAGAGGAATATAGAAAGATGAGGAAAGAGGGAGAAGAAAAGGATGGACTTCCCTCCAAATACGCATACGCTCATCATGGTAAGAGTCAATGTCTAAAGTCATATCATTTATTTTGAGTATGATTGAGGTGACGAAATCTAACGAACCAGGACGCTGCTATCTATTTAGACTCTTGACAAAAGATCACTCTCTGATCATTGATTAACACTTTTGGAACTACGTGGAAGATGATGTCAACTTGCATTAAACATTAGTTATATTCAACAACCATGTTCCTTTCACGCAAGAAACACAGAAGACGACAAAGAAACTCGTTTGTATTGCGTGGGGATGAGTGGGAGGAAAAACGGGTGATGATATTGTGACACTACCGCCCCTCTTTATCCTTTCCAGGGGCTGCTTCTCCGATGTGGCCCCAGGCCGCCATGGACGTCGCCTTCCAACACGTCGGTATGTAGGGATATTCTTTATCAAGAATGGAAAACTATTTTTGAGATCACTGACCAAAATAAGAAACCCCAATTGTTCTCAAGGAAGAATATAAATATTAGTTTAGTTTTATTTGGTAAAAAAAGGTAGCTAGTTATGTGTGTATATCTATAATGCGAATTGGTTTTATTAAGTTATCTCATTTAATCATTTGTACTAAAAAAATACTCCTTTTTTGATTCTCTTTATATTACTTTTAACATATTCTACAAAAAAAAAACAGTCATGAAATAAAATGAGACATATATACAGGCCATACAAAACATAATAAGAGGCCTATATTGTGTAGATTCAGTCTGGAGTTCATCCTTATGAGCATTAATTATCTCGACTTTTCACATAGTGATTCATTCTGTGAGAATTATTAATTTCATCCCAACTTTTTCTAAGACCAAATCTTTTCAACTTTCTTCGACCCAAATCTTTGTTGGGACCCGTTTTGTGTGCAATACTGAAGGGTTGTTTCATAATCCGTCGAACTAGGCCCAAAGTTTTAACGTTTTCATGTGTCGTTTATGTTCAGCTCATCAATTTGGAATACAGATCAGTCGGCTTTGAATTATAACTGCTCAACTTGGTCCTCCTCAAAGAAACTTCTTAAGATTTAACTGAATCTGAAATGACATCGAAGTTACCTTGAACAAACCTTGAAATGACTTGGAAGAGATGGCGATGTAGAAGATAAGTCTATGAGAATTCCTTACATAAATCGCAGCCTAAAACAACTCGGAAATTTCTCAGAACTTGCATTTCACATCAATTATATATGCAGCCTGTACTTTGTGAAAGAAGCAAGAAAGCCATTTGAAGTTAAGTTCTTCATTAACAGAGGCTTCTCAAGACTTCCCTTTTCTGGATCATCAAAATGTCCCAACAAGAAAGCGACAAATAAGCATTCTTTATGAGGCATCAAAGAAAGGGGACGTATCAATGTTAAAATCATTGGTACGAGAAAACCCGCAAATCTTCCACAAAATTTCACTTTCTGACTTCGCTGAAAGTCCTTTACACATTATATCTTCTCTTGGCCACCGTGAATTCACAGAGCAACTTCTCACTCTCAATCGCAAACTAGCCACTGAGTTGGACTACTCCAATAGGACAGCCCTCCACTTGGCTTCTGCAGAGGGTCACATTGAAATTGTGAGGAAACTGGCAGAAAACTGATAGTGATCCATGCTTGTACCCTGATGACAAAGGAAGAATTCCTTTGTACTATGCGGTGATGAGAGGGCGAGTAGAGGTTGTGAGAGAGTTGATCAGACTGAAGCCACAATCTCTGGATGTTCGTGACAAGGGGGAGACGATGTTCCATTTATGCATTAAGCACAATCGCCTCGAAACCTTGAAAGCCTTAGTAGAACTGGAGCTTCGCACTACCGGCAAGCTTCTCAACTTCAATAGTACTGATCGCGCTGAGAATACCATTCTCCATTCAGCTATCATGCTGAAGCAAGTTGAGAGGTACTCTTTACTCTTTAGTGATTTGTAAAAGAAGTAAAACTGCAAACTGTTTGGTTCTTGATCGATGTTGGTGGTGTTTGAAAATCACAATTTACTACTCAATCATATTTAGTTCCGCCACGCACAATATTCTGACACGTTCACTATTTAATCAATCAGACCGTAAGGTACCTCCTTTCAATACCTGAAGTGAGGCAAAAAGCAAAAGCAAGGTTGAAGAACAAGCTTGGTTTAACAGTCCATGATATTGTGGAGCTTGTTCCAGATGACTTCAAGACCCTCGAGATACGAGGCATGTTGAACGGAACTGAGCCTACAACCTCAACTCCTGGCATCAAAACTACTCATCAGCGCAACGGTTGGAGAGAGATTCTTGGGCTTGTGGTACACATATTAAGTGATAACGACACTAAACGGCTAGAAAAGATGAGAGGGAATTTGAGTCTAGTGGCTACAATGATCGCAACTATAACCTTTCAAGCTTTGATTAACCCTCCTGGTGGTTTTGTTCAGCAAGCTGTGGCTCCAGGTGAGGATCCCTTCGGTTGCTTATTTGATGAAGAAAATTACGTACTAGCATGCCCTGGAAAAGCACTTTTAGCTGTTAAATCTCGTTCTGCTTTTCGTCGCTACCAAAGGTACAATACCATATGTTTCATTGGATCTCTGTGTATCACCCTCATACTCGTAAGTGGAGTTCCTTTGAGGCATAAACAACAGTGATATGGGTGTTATCTGTTGGCACGTGTATTACTCTCACATTCTTAACACTCACGTACCTTCAAGCCCTCTCCATGGTGAATCCAAATTTTTCGCTTCTCGACTCACCCACTAGAGTGATTTCCGGATCACTTTTGTTTTGGTTTGGGATGCTTGGGATTGTTGTTGCTGTGTTGTCCACATTGCGCTTCTTATTTTGGGTCATGATCAGAAAGAGGAAGAAGCTCAACTGGCTGTTGGATAATATTTTGTCATGTCCGAGGAGCGGAATCCAAAATGCATGATGCTGCCAGTGAATTAGATGCCACATTTTGCCATGTCTCTTCTCCTCCCTCTGTGGCGTCTTTCTTCTACTTCTCTCTGAAAATTAATCTTCTGCTGCTGTGTTATTTACTTCAGTATCTTATTTTCATTCAGACTTGTGTCAGATATGTGTTCTATGAATTTCAATGATTATGAGATCAGAGCTCAGTTATTCTGATACATGGCACGTTTTCTAACTGTGCTCTGCAAGGATTTTTTTCCCCCACAAGCCGCCAGGTTCAATTATAGTCATTGTACTGTGAATTGTATGATTTGTAGATTTTAATTTATAGGTGATCTGATTGTGATTGAGTCTCCGTTCACTGGAAGATACAAAAATAATAACTCATTATAAATTTAATTGGTATTGTATTTTTTGGGGGGGAGTTACTGAAGTTAACTGCCCTTAATTTGTCACTTTGGGGTTACTCCAAAAATTAACCGAATTAATGCAATATAATGCACAATCCGGGTCGTATTCACTTTGAGGAATCGAAAATGAAATTAAATCCTAGTAAATAAATGCAAGTAACCTAAACTATAAAAAGAATTTTTGATTTTGAAAAATTGCTAACTAAATGCCTTGAATTAAATTGAATTAAAATACTTTTTTGGTTATTTTTATATAAAAATGATTGAAATAAATTGAAGATGAAAGAACTGAAAATGAAACACACAAATAACAATGATAATAATCAATTCTCCAATTCAACAACGCAGGCAATCCTCACTCCAAAAGATATGGGAGTTAAAACAATGAATTAAGAATTATAATTAAGCTTTTAATCTAACAACCGAGCTACCTCGAATTGCCACAAAATATTTTCTCAAAATCCTAATTTACTAACTGCAACCAGAATAGCAAAATAAAATTAAGGATGCTAAAAACCAATGCTTAATTAAAATTCTTAAATCCAAAATAATAGAATTAAAGCTAGCAAAAGACAATATGATCCAAGATTCCAAGCCACATCAGAAAATCACAATATATTAACTCCAAAATCAATACAAATGTCATAACCACAACATCATAATTGAAATCAAAGCTATAAATAACTCCATGTCAAATGCTAAACAATAATCCAGCCACAATAATCTCCACAGATAATCAGATTTAACAATACAAAACTTTCTAATAATCAGAAGAATAAACTATCCTAAGACCTAGGAATTGTTAAACAATTATTAGACAGGAAATTAAAGTAACTAAACTCCCCTTTGATGATCCAAGCTCCTGCCATTGTTGGTGGATTAGAGAATCATGAAATTAGCCACGGTTTGCCATCGAAAATGCCACCTCCAGCAGTCTACCATATTTAGCCATGAAGAATATCGAGGAAGAGTGAAGAAAACCGCCAGCTCCCTTGGTCTGCGTCTGCCGTCACTCTGTTTTCTCCCTCTCTCAACTGCCGTCCCGCATGTGTGTGTGTTGACTGTGTTGTCTCCGTCGAGTGCCCCCTACCACCAGGAAGGTTCAACAGAGAAGGAGCTTAATAGAGATAGATCGAGCTCTCTCTTCTCTCTCCTCACCGCCTCTAGCTCGCATCGTCTGGTGTTCGTGCTTCGGTCCCCACCTCCGGTCCTTCTCCCTTCAAGATGATGATTAATTGAATATTAGGTTGGGGCAAAACGTCCTATTATTATTATTATTTCTTTCCTTTTTCTTTTCTTTTTTTTTTCTTTTTTTAAATTTTGAATCTTCCAAGAACCTGCAAGTAAAATTCAAGGATAAGGTAGCATTAATTATCCTCAAAAATCAATTAGTCACAATTAAACCAAAATATGACAATTTTGCCCCTATAAATAATAATTCAAAATAAAACATATTAAATCAATTAATCAATCAATTAAGGTCAAAAGGGACTAATTAAGTTGACAAAACCCATATAAAGATATCAAAATATATAAAAATAATTGAATTTTTCAGTTACTGATATTAATATTGACGATATTGAATAATGTTCATAATAATGATGTAGTAACTACATAATATTGATTTTTATTTTATTATAGTTACCAATTACGTTATAAAAAATTTATACAGGATGCAATATTTAAAAATACCAATACCAAAATCAAGTCAGCATTTCTACTTTTAGCTAGGTCGGGTTTCTAATTATAATGTTCACATACGCAACTATTCCATTGGTTAGATGAAGGCAATAAGTCCAAGTTGAAAATTCAACTATGTTAAATACTTCTCTTCTTTCAAGCGTCTTGTTTCTTATCAAAAGTGATTATATAAATAATTAAGACGTGCATGGTTCCCTCAGTAGTCAGAACTCAGAAGTCATGAGACAAAGGGGAGATGCCTTTTTGATATACTTTGAAGTTGTGGCACTTAAAGGATAACACAAGAGAGGAGAAATGGAGACAGAAACCTAATATAACATGCAGATGTGGATGCAGTCACTTTATTTGTATGCACTTTTTCTTTAAAACATCAAAAGTAGGATCGCAGGGGCTTTTCATATTTTCATCCCCCCCCTTTGTTATGCATTATCAAATCTACTTTTCAAAGTTTCATTGTCTCTATATTTCACGGAGTGGAAGAAGAAATTGCAAGTATTCTGACTGGCATAAGAGTCCATTTCTTATTTTTATGCATAAAACAAATCAATTCATTAGACCAAGACACTAATCTTTAGGTTGAAAGTTCAGCTACAGTAAACCATGAACAATGATCTTATGGCTTGATGCCATGCGAAGAAGAATATCTCCATTTAGGTTTTTCTCTACTTTCTCTCTATTACTATCTCTACCATTAGATTAATATCCAGTTGTTGAGATTTAATATACTACAACAATATTATGATAATATTAAATAATAATAAATATATATATAAATAACTTTAACCTATATATAAATAAATACTATGATATTATTATAACCAGACGGAACAGGATAAAAAAATTGTATATAGTATATTATTCACGTGTATAAAAATTTAATAACACACACACATCTCACAATAACATAGATATACGTATATTATTCACATACCCATACGCATGCATGATTTAATCCACCTAAGTTGTTGTTATTTAAAAAATTCAATTAAATTCTTCCAAAAAGAACTGATAAAGACCCTGTCACAATCAGACACAATAGACCGAGGGAACCCATGTAACTTAACAATAGTCTGAATAAAAACCCCTACAACTTGCTAGCTAGTAAAGTTTGTCTTTAACAGTTTCTGAACCAAATCAATATGTTCATGCGATACGACCAATCTATTTTTCCAGAACAATAAACCATTTTTAACAGAGTGCTCAGGCATGGAAAGAGGATCATTAATGCATTGTGCAATTAATCCTTGAATTCAATCTGAGGAGTGAACCCCCTGAGTGATCTCGGTCAACCAGTCTGACTACACCTGAACCAAGGCTATGCATGTGACACGAGACAAAGCATTTGGTGCTTTATTCGTTTTTCCTGGTTTATATTCTATCATAAAATTGTACCTAATCAGCTTAGGCAAATAAGACTCCTGCTCTGGAGTCTGTATGACCTATCCCTTGTAAGTGTTTCTGACTTTCCTGGTCAGTCCTAATATAAAATGCTGCCCAAATACATAATGACCAAAATTTAGCCACAGCCTGAGTGATAGCATATATTCCCTGACATATGCAAATGTGCTTGCATCCTAGGAGAATTGTGTTGGAAAAGTAAGCTATTGGGTGTCCATTCTGACTTAACACAGCCCCAGTTTTGCTACTTGATGCATCAGTCTCTATCACAAACATTTTATTGAAATCTAGTAGTGCCAAGGTAGGTGCCTAGGTCAAAGCTTCTTTGAGCTTATCAAAAGCCTCTTGCGATTCATTAGTCTATGTGAACCCATCTTTGTACAACAACCATGTCAGAGGACTGGCTATACTCGCATACTGCCTTATAAACCGACAGTAATAGCCGGAAAGACCCAAGAAACCTCACAGTTGAGCAACATTTCATGGCCAGAGCCATTGTAACACTGCCACAACCTTCAGGGGATCCATTTCTACCCCCAACACTAATATGACATGCCCTAAATATTCAACCTTGGTTCGACCAAATGAACACTTTGACATCTTAGCAAGAAGCTGATGCATCTCCAGCAGTCTCAAAACTTCTTCTACGTGTTGTAGATGCTCTTGCCAATCAGAGCTATAAATCAATATAATCAAAAAATATCAAACTTTCTTAAGAAAGGTTTAAAAACCAAATTCATTAAGGTTGGGAAAGTTGCTGGTGCATTGGAGAGATCAAATGGCATTACAAGCCATTCATAAAGTCCTTGGTGAGTTCAAAATGCAGTCTTGTCTCTGTCCTCAGGCTTCATCAAAATCGGGTGATAGCTCAACCTTAGATCTAACTTGGAATAAAAAATTGAACCACCTAGTTCATCCAACAATTCATCTACAGTAGGCATAGGAAAGAATCTTTTACCGTCACAGCATTCAAGGCTCTATAGTTAACACAGAACCTCCATGTCCCATCCTTCTTCTTAACCAAAATTATAGGAGCAGAGAAAAGGCTAGTACTGGGTTGTATCAACCCTTCATTAAGCAATTCCACACCGTCTTTTCTATTTCAACCTTTTGTGAAAAAGGATACCTGTAAGGATGCACCTTTACTGGACCTGTGCCTTCTTGTAACACTATTCAGTGTTTGTGATCTCGAGGGGGTGTGGCAGCTCTTGTGGTTTAGCAAATACATGGTTTGACTCTCTTCTACCTTGTGTAAGTGGAGCATGAAACACTCCTTGACCGCATCGGTGTGAATCATCCTCCGTAGCTGATGAAATCTAGCCTGAGTCACCACAGTGCCATTAGTACCCTGTAAGGTAATAAAATTGCCTTCCATGTAAAACTTGAGATATGACTCCCCCACAATATAATTAGTAATGTGTAGGCCCAGTGTCGCGAGCCAAGAGGCGCCAATAACCAGATCCGAACCTGCAATCGCCAATACATATGTAGGAAATTTGAGAATATGCCCTTGAATTTGTACTGACAAATTCCTAATTAGTCCTTCCCCCTTCATAGCATTACCATCCCCTATCATTACTTTAACATTTCAAGTCTACTCTACTGGTAATCTCAAATGTGTGTGTTATTGTGGGGTGTATGAAGCTATCTGAACTCCCCCATCTAGCAAAATTTGCACCGTAGTGCCCTCAATCACCCCTTCAAAACAGATGGTAGCTTTTCCTGGTGATCCTCGATAAGCATGAATGGACAGATGATGAAGCAAAAACCCCTCACCATCTAACTCGAGCCCTGCTTCTTGAGCGTTCACCAATTCTTCTAAGCCCAGCCCATCGTCTGTCTCATCACTCACAATCAGCATGTATTGTTTATTCAGGCAGCGATGGCTTGGTGAAAACTTGGCATCACAGGTATAGCAAAGTCCTTTCTCTCTTCGGAATATCATCTCTACTGCGCGACATTTTCTTTACTGCAGACAATGGCTTCACGTTTGGGTAGGTAACACGACTAAAGATTAAAGCAAAATTAAAAAGGTCAAGCAAGGCTATTTAAAATTCATACAGGAAAATGGTCGTTGATTAAATTATGCATGTTTAAGTTCATTTTCCAAAGTCTTCTTGGGTGAGCTCAAATTAGTTAATGCTGGTGTTCTGATGGTTTAACACTTCTTTTCTCCCTATTGATGAAACACGTGAAATAGTTTAAAACTTAAAAAGGTAACCTTTGGATGGTCGAGAATATATTAATAAAGAAACCATTGAGACTGTCCTGTGTATAAAAAAAGCCAGTAAGGACCGTCCTAATAAATTGGACCACTAGTTATTCTCAACTGGACATGGTCCACTAATCCTACACAAAATTAACTCGAGGGCGATCTTCACTGAAACTCCCTTACACATATCAGCTTTACTTGGCCACCTTGAATTCACAAAACTCCTTCTTACTCACAAACCCAAACTTGCCCTTGAGTTTAACTCCTTCCGAAGCACAGCCCTTCACTTAGCTTCTGCAGAAGGCCACATCCACATTGTGAAGGAGTTATTGCAAGCTTGTGACCGTGCTTGCTTGATCCCTAATCAACAAGGTAGAATTCCATTGCATTATGCAGTTAGAAGAGGGAGAACAAATATCGTGTTCAAGCTAATTAGTGTAAAGCCAGAATCACTGTGGAGCCTTGGTGAGGGGAAAACTGTTTTCCACTTGTCTGTGATGTACAGTCACTTGGAGATTCTTAAAGCTTTGATGGATTTCGACATCGACGCTCGCATGCTCCTCAGTTTGAGAGACTTGGATGATAACACTATTCTTGATTTGGCTAGCATTGAAGCAAGTTGACGTAATTTTTCCAACTTTTGTGCTATTTTAAAGCTTGCGCTCTATTACTGCATTACTGATCATAAATTTTTGCTGTATTATTACTGTGTAGATCATAAGGTTCCTCCTTTAAATTCCAGCAATAAGAGAAGCTGCAGGCGTGGAAAATGAGACGGGTTTTACAGGTCACAAGAAAGTCTCCAAAAGCCTTCACATGCAGCTCATGTTGATGAAATCTGGCATAAAAAAGATTCAAGACAGCAAAATGGAAAGTCCTCTGCACCCTCCACCTTCAACGACTATCCCACAAAAGGGTGGAGAAAGATTATAAAGATCACGGAACATAACTTGAAGCATAATGGGAATTGGTTAGAAGAGATGAGAGGCAATTGAGTCTGGTGGCTACAGTCATCTCAACCATAACCTTTTCAAGCTGTAAATAACCCTCCTGGTGGTTTCGTCAGCAATGTATAAATCCAGAAGATCATGATGATCCACTTGGATGCTTTAAATACAAAACTGGTGGCAAGGCATGCCCTGGCGATGCAGTATCAGCTATTAATACCCACCTTATTTTCATCCCTACTTAAAGTACAATACCATAGCTTTCATCTCATCTCTCACTGTCGTCCTCATACTTCGTAAGTGGGTTCCTCTCAAGCATAAGGCTGTGATGTGCATATTGTCGATTGCTACGTGGATAATCTCACGTTCTTGACACTCACCTACATTAATGGCCTATACATGGTAACCCCAGATGGTGAACTTTTTGACTCAGCTTGGAAGATGGTTAGAGTATCACTGAGGATTTGGATTGGCTTCCTTGGGGTGGCTGCTCTGCTTATAGCATGGCGCTTGATTATTTGGCTAGGCAAGAAAAAGTTGAGAAAATCCAAGCGTCAGATTCATCCTGGCATCGGCAACGACAGCATATGACGCCAGTGTTTTCTCATGAGAACCATAATAGTTAGGGATCTTTAGAATATGTTGTCATAGTCTTGGGCCAAACATAAGAATTGATGCTTCGTTCTACAGTGATCTGAGTTAGTTTTACTTAATCAGAAGTTTTAAATGCTCTGACATTGCCACAAGATTTTAATTTCCTGATGTCGATTTTGTAAGTGGGAGTTGGTAATTGATTGGAATCCGGCATTAGACCTATTACATGATGAATAATGTCAAAAACTGTTGAAGGGTTTATTGTCATGAGACGTGTTGTTACATCCTTTAAACAAGAGAACTTTTGAAGGGTTTTTCTTTATGTTATTTGTGGAAAAACTGTTGTTTTAGATTATTTATTATTGTTTACCTCATTAAAAAATATTTCTTCAAATAATCAGTTATTAAAAGTCACTATAGTCAATTATTAAATGAGAGTATTGTGGTAAAGAAATTTACATAGGCAACATATTTATTGAATCCAACTGACTTTAACTGTATTTCTTAATTTTAACAACTAATTATTAATCTCTTATAAAAAATTAGAGAATGTGCAGAAAATTAAGAATGAAGAATTATTCGGAATAGAGAGAAAATAGGCTTTTTATTTTTAAGTTATTTGAATAAAGCTCCATTAACAAATGATTGGAGAGCTATCAGCCATCATCCAAGAGCCCAAGACACATCCACATCAATTCAATTAAGCAATGAATGGGCTTCGCATTAATGAGGAGCAGGAGGAAATTACTAGTGGGCCAAAATATGATAGTACTCGGCTTAGGAAGCATGAACCGTCATGGATAGAGATATTAAAGAATTTACGCAGAATCATTTCTCTCTTATTAAGAATTAGGTCTAGTGGAAGGAGTTAGTTTCTTACAAATTAACAAACTAATGTTTGAATTCTTACTGAAAGAGGTACCCATATTAGTACCCGATAGTGCCTCAAACAGGATTGTTTCCAATAATAAGATACATGTGCTTAATAAAAAAACAAACTAAATTACTAATTTGGAGATTCAAAGTAATGAAAAATTAGTTAACTAATTTAGACCATGCAAAACTGAGCAATGAATCTTAGAAAAATTTCATTTTGAATGGCATGACTCCTTCGATTTTTTCGTTGGCATCTGAGTTGTCTCCCCTCCTCTTTCAATTGACACACTCGACATTGATAGTTCCGGTGGCCCTGGCTTCTGCCTCTATCAGGCGGCGACAGCCCCCACCTCCACGGCCACAACATGGAGGAGCAGCTCCTTAATCCGCATTACAACAAAAAAAGAAATTTCTCCAGATCGATATCTAATGGCAAACTGAGGAAGTAGATGTTATGTGATTTTTCTAAGATATTTATATGTATTATTAGATTATATATCAATTTATAAATGAAGCAAATTAGTTTGAAGAAAAATAAATATAAATATTTTTAAATAATTTAATAATTTTGTAATTTTTTAAATGAGCTAATAATTAAATCTTATATTGATGACAGGGGGTAATAACAACAATAATAATAATGCCTCCCTAATAAAGTATTAACCTAACCAATATTATTGTTGAGTAGTATAAATTGTAGAGTCCCAGCAATACCGGGGTCAAGATAGCGTTGTGATTAAAGATAAAGAAAGAGCATTTTGTTAGGCATGTGATGCGTTGTCTCCCAATGATTATATTTTATTGCTTTTGTAAATCAATAAAACAAGTAACAACTTGTATGTTACAGGAAGATGCATGAGGGTGCTCGCTGATATTTACTAAAACTATCTTGATTTTATATGGATTATTTAAATAAAACTGAAATTACAGGCGGAACGGGACACCGATGGTCACTGTTTTAAGTCAAGTCTAATAATTATACTTTTAAAATGATTTTCCTTTTTGGAAAAAAAAATTGTCCAGTGTTCAACCAGCTGCATAAACGTTCAAACTTCAAGCCTGCTTAAGTAAGAAACTTCACCCTTCCTCCCCCAGGCACTTAGAGCTATCGCCTCGAACTCGAACTCCCTCTCCAGTCTCCAATCTCTCCCTCCTCCATCCTCTGGTCAGTCCTCGGTCTAGTCTCTCTCTCCTAGCTTCCCTTTTCCCTCCTAACTCCTTAATTCTCATTCAGTCCTAATTTCTGAAATTAGTCCAAACTTGCTTGCCTATAATAACTTGGTCCCCTTTCTTGGATACCTCATCCCCCAAACGGCAGCGTTTTGGGATTAGCTAGGTACTTCGTTTTTTTTTCCCCCTTAAGTGCAAATTTATTCCTGCTCTTACTTTTCAGACGCAACCAACACTGAATCTTTTTAGCAGTACAACTTTACTCATAATCTTTTTCTTTGTGCAACAAAGATTAAGGGTAAAGTTGTATCTGGGTAAAATTGCACCTTAAAAAGGGATTATGAGTAAAATTGCACTATTAAAAAAATCGTGGTGCTAAATATACCTAATAAATAAGGTCAGGGATAAATTTACACATTTACCTTTTTTTAATGTTTTGAACTTTTTATTAATTTTTATTTTTTCTTACTTATTTGGGTTAGGTTGTATTTTACTCCCTAAATTATTTTCTTAGTAGCACCTAGTATCATAAAAGATTGTTCAGTATTAGTCAATATTTTCAATTAATTAATTTTTGATGCATCTAGCACACTGAGTTATTTTCTTAATAGCACTCAGTATTCTAAACTACTTTTTTATGCATGAAACACTCTAGTATCTTTTCTAGCAGTACTCAGTATCCTAAGCTTAAGGTGTTCATTGCTACTTGATAGAATCAAGAATTAATTTAGAATACTGAGTGCTGCTTAAAAAAATACTTTATGTATTATACACATAAAAAATTAGTTTAGAACACTGAGTGCTTCTTAACTTAAAATGTTGGATGGATCAAAAATTAATTAATTTAAAATATTGATTGTTACTGAAAAAATAACTCAGCGGGTTGATGGATCCAAGTTAACCCAAAAAAAAAAAATAAAAAGCACACAATTTTTTTGGAAAAAAACAGTTAACTGGCTCATCCCAAACGCTGCTGTTTAGGGGACAAGCATGCCTAATTTATGAGCAGGGCATGCAGACTCTCTTATTCTGGGTTTTCTGAAACAAAGTCATATTGTGTCAACTAAACTCATGCACTAATTTGCAGACTACTGAGTAATTCTTTTGACAATTTGTATCGATTTTCCGTTGATAAGGACTAGAAGGTTTTGTTGAGTGTTGGTTTGGCAGCTAGTGGTTGGTCTATAAATAGTTAACAAGTAAACGCACACGGCCACGCCAACACTCGAAGATGGAAATAGCAATAGCTGATAACAGTGAAGAAAATAGAATGAGGGATCTATACGATGCATCACAAAATAGCTCTGACTCAACTTTGAAAACCCTACTCCAGCAAGACTCATTGATCTTGCACAGACTATGCTCACGAAGAACCCTCCTTGAAACACATATCAGCTTTACTCGACCACCTTGAATGTACCAAAACCCTTCGTGCTAACTGTTCCCAACTGGCCCTTGAGTTGGACTCATTTCAAAGCACACCTCTTCACTTGGCTTCTCCACAAGGCCACATCCGCATTGTGAGGGAACAGTTGCTAGCTCGTGGAGAGGCGTGCTTAGTTCGTGACCAAGAACACAGAATCCCTCTGCACTGTGCTGTTATAAGAGGAAGAAGAGAGGTTGTGTTGGAGCTGGGTAGAGCAAAACCAGAGTCTTTGAAGTTGCATGATGACAAGGGAAAAATATTTTCCACTTGTGTGTGATGCACAACCACTTGGAGATCCTTAAAGATTTGGTGGCTTTGGCTACTCATGACACCAATAAGCTGCTCACTAAGAAAGACTCGGATGGCAACAACACCATTCTCCATTTGGCTATCATGCTTAAGCAAGTTGAGGTACTTTTTTTACTTGTATGACCAGCTTGAGTTTGAGATCACATTACATATATAACTGTTTTCGATCTTTTTCTGGTTCTGTTATGTATAAGTCACAAGCATAACAAATTAAATTTTCTTGTTGGCTGTTATGTTCAGACTGTGAGTTACCTCATTTCAATTCCAAAAATAAGATCAGAAGCACTGAACTTGAAGAACGACATGGGTTGTACGGCCCTAGATATCGTCCATGGATTTCCCAAGGACTCACTACAAAAAAATTGACGTTTAGTGGTGACAAGTCGTCACCGAAAAGTCGTTGCCGTAGCAGCTGTGACTGAAAACTGGCGACTAAAAAAGTTGTCACTAAAATATACTTTTAGCGGCGACTTTTAGAAGTTTCGGCGGCGACATTTGTCGCCGCTAAGTGTTTTCAGCGGCGACTTTTTTGTCGCTGCTGAAAGTAATGCCTAAGAAGAACTGGCTTCACCAACGCCACATCATCATCGTAGGTGCCACGTCATCGTCGCCGGCCGTAACTTCATTACCGCCGGCCATCACGTCATCGTCATCGGCGGCCACATCATCACCCTTACCGCCACATCATTGCCACATCACTCCTTGCCATGTCATCGTTCAAATATTTTCATCTTAAATGTGTCTTCTTCAAGGTTCGAACTCGTGATCGCCTCCTTTCGTGTCCAATCTTCTTGCCGCTGAGCCAGATTGAATTTGTTTATTAATATTGTAATGTGGAGTACTCCAAGAACCTTGAAATACATGTCATAGTAATGGAGTGTGGAATCAAATGTGGAAGAAGAGAGAAGATTGATGCTGAATTGCTGATAGCAAGGAAGAGAGATGCTGGATGAAGAAGAAGTGATCGTGGAGAAATGTTTTCAAACACATAGACCAATGGCTCCACTATAATGGCGATTGGGTAGAAGACATGAGGGGGAATCTAAGTCTGGTGGCTATAGTCATCTCAACCATAACCTTTCAAGCTGCACTTAACCCTCTGGGAAGTGTCATCCAACAAAATATCTCATTTTGTTAGACCAACCCTGTTAGTAAATTTTAAAATAATGAATGATGTGCCACCATATCTTATCGGAATGGGCCAAAACGTGAATATGGGCCGTCGATGAAGTGAATGGGCTGAAAAATATGCCCAAGGGTTTGACAAGCATAGGTTATCTAAGTAAAGGGGGCACCATGAGAAGGCGAGGATGGGCTTTATTTTACCAAGGCACTCTTCTTCTCTGGCCATCGTCCCTGTCTTGTAACTGCGGAGTTTCTTCTCTTCTGCAACTTCTTATCTGACTACTCCTCACTGCTTCTTTCTTCGATACTCTTTCTTCTTATTTCTAAATATTGAGGCCTTGTGTTTCTTGTGTGTGTGTGTGTGTGTTTGTGCTTTGAAGAACATTTTAACCCTGTGGCTATTGTTTAAATACCAAGTTCACTATTCTTGACAAACAGGAGCTGGTCTCTAAATTTCTAGCCACCCACTGGAGTAAAACAACTGGTGGGGGTTGGGGGCTGGGGAAACAACTTGCTAATTCCATTCATGTGCTTCCAAACATAACGTCAAAAAGCTTAAGGCATATTATTTCCTCAATTCAGGAATAGTCTAGACGCGTCTTAATGACCCCGTGACAAACTCAATTATTTTTATATATTTTGGTATCTTTTATATGAGTTTTGTCAGCTTAATTGGTCTGTTTTTACCTTAATTGATTTAATTTATTTTATTTTGAATTATTATTTTATAGGGGCAAAATTGTCATATTTTGGTTTAATTGTAAGTAATTGGTTTTTTTGAGGACAATTAATGCTACCTTACTTTTGAATTTTGTTTGCAGGTTTTTAGAAGAATTAAAAATATAAAAAAAAAAGAAGAAAAGAAAAATATATATATATATAACAATAAAAAAAAGGGGAGAGCAAAACAGAACGTTTTGCCCTCCCCCAACCTAATAATAATAATCACTCACACACACGCGGAGGGAGGCACGAAAAGAAGACGCCGAACACACACACGAAACAGGAGAGAACGAACACGGACGGCGGTTGAGAGAAACACACACACGAAACAGAGCACAGGGAACGAAACGCAGGATGAGCTGAAGCGGAAAAAGACGCAAGCGAAACAGAGACGTGAACCATTCAGCGTGAACAGTGTTCTTCCATGGGATCCTGTAGCAAAATACTGATTGCAGCGAATTTGATGGCAAACCGTGGCTAATTCCTAATTCTCTAATTCAACAATAATGGCAGGAGCTTGGATCATCAAAGGGGAGTTTTAGTTGCTTTAATTTCCTACTCAATAATTGTTTAACAATTCCTAGGTCTTAGGATAGTTTTTCTAATTGTTGGGATAATTGTATTGCTTAATATGATTATATTTGGGGATTATTGTGACTAGATTATTGTTTAACATTTGATATTGGGCTGTTTATAGCTTTGATTTCAATTATGATGTTGTGGTTATGACATTTATATTGATTTTGGAGTTAATATATTGTGATTTTCTAAGGTGGCTTAGAATTTTGGATCATATTGTCTCTTACTAGCTTTCATTCTGTTATTTTGGATTTAAGAGTTCTAATTAAGCATTGGTTTTTGGCATCCTTAATCCCATTTTACTATTCTGGTTGCAGTTAGTAAGTTGGGATTTTAGGAAAATATTTTGTGGCAACTTGAGGTGGCTCGGTTGTTGGATTAAAAGCTTAATTATAATTCTTAATTCATTGTTTTTAACTCCCACATCTTTTAGAGTAATGATTGCCTACATTGTTGAATTGGAGGATTAATTATCATCAGTGTTATTTGTGTGTCTCATTTTCATTTCTTTAATCTTCATTCATTTTAATTATTTTTTACATAAAAACAAAAAAAAAGTATTTTAATTTCAATTTAATTCAAGGCATTTAGTTAGCAATTTTTCAAACTCAAATAAAAAATCCTTTTTATAGTTTAGGTTACTTGCATTTATTTACTAGGATTTAATTTCGTTTTCGGCTCCTCAAAGTAAATACGACCCGGATTGCACACTATATTGCATTAATTTGGTTAATTTTTGGAGTAACCCCAAAGCGACAATTAAGGGAAGTTAAACTTCACCCCGTTAATTTGAATTTATTATTATTAGCCGCCAATGTGGACTCAAATCTATTTATGACTTTGCACATCCCCCTCGTTTTCTTATCATCCCAAATATACTCTTTTGTCCTTTAAAATGTTAAATGTACTACTCATAGGATACTAGCCTTATGTATGGTAAGAAGGAAATGGAGAGAAAGAGAGAGGAGGAAAAAATTTTATGAGTTCAATTTAAAAAAATAAAAAAGGGATTATAAATTTTAATAAAGAAAAATGTAAAACAAAAGAATAATAAAAATTAATTAAAAACTTTTAACCCCACTTGGTCATATCTAGTTGAATCAATATAATGACCTGTGCACAAGCTAGTTTTGTTACTCCACCAATGGATTAGCTATATAATTAACGAAGCAGCCAATATGGTACAGAATCAATGATATATTACTCGTTAGAATCAAAACTTATGTACAAATAGAGCATTCATAGGAGAAGTTCAAATAAGTTATTTCTATACATTTGCATCTATTAGCCTTGAACTTGTTGAGAGATCTATTATACTGTTACATAATTGGGTTTCTGTCTATAATACCATATATCTCCTGTTCTTTTGTATATTGTACATATATTCTCTTGAACTCTAGCATAAGCTAGCTTGCATAGTAGAGAACCAGCCTTTATCAATCAATTTATGAAAAAGAAAAATCTATTTTTATCTTAATTGTATCATGACCAACCCAATCAAATATGATGCCCACCTTTCTAGCCACTTGAATTGCCATGTCAAAAATATATTACTCTCTACGAAACGACATTGGCCTTTTACTTTGATCTTCAACATTGGCCCTAACATATCCAAAAAGTCAGAGAAGATATGGTTGCATCTTAAACCGGTCCCGCTAAGGAAACGCAGCTCCAATATGAGCATTTGGATTCTTTGAATCTAAATAAAGATGATAGCTCGGCATGCCCTGGAGATGCAGTATCAGCTATTAGATACGCACCTTATTTTCATCCTCCCTACACAAAATACAATAACTTAGCTTCCATCTCATCTCTCACTGTCTTCCTCATACTCGTAAGTGGAGTTTCCCTCAAGCATAAGGGTGTGATGTGGATGCTATGCGCATAACTCTCATTCTTGATACCCACCTACATTAATGGCCTCTATTTGATGAACCCAGATGGTGAACTTTTTTACTCGGCTTGGAAAATGGTGAGAGTATCACGTAGGATTTGGATTGGCTTCCTAGGCGAGGCTGTTCTGCTTATAGCACGATGCTTATTATTTGGCTAGGCAAGAAAAAGTAGTTGAAAAAAATTCAAGCGTCAGATTAATCCGAGCATCGGCAACGACAGCATATGACAACCGCCAGGCTTCTGAATTATGGATCTCTTCAGAATATGCTGTTAAAATCTTGGCCCAACATAAGAATTGTTTTTAGATTATTGTTACTTCAAGTGTGTCTTGTTACTTCTTTTCGTTAGTTCTCTATTATTCGCCTTACACATGGTAATAAATTAATATGTTTACTGTTCTGTGACTGTGTTTTACTTGAGTAGGGGTGTTAAACTCTGACATTTCCACAAGTTTTTTTTTTTCCCCTGATGTCGGTTTTGCAAGTGGAACTTGATGATTGATTGGAATCCAGCATTAGAACTATTACATCATGAATAATGAAGTTTATTATCGATGCATATATATAAATATATAGATATGAAGTGACAACTCTTCGTTTTGAGTATTTTTACAAGGCATTTTGAGTGATTTTTGGAGAGTTACCATTAGAATTTTGAGTGATATATTAAAGAAATTAATTTGGAGCATTAATTGGGGGATTGTTTCATTGTAAATATCTTAGACGTTGGAGTTAAGATTGTGTTATCTTATCTTCTCTTCTCTTATTTCAGTTTATTTTTATTTTATTTTAGTTTATTTTCTTTATTTTTTCCTTTTATTTTTATTATGTTTTCTTCTTCTGTCTTAGCCGGATGCCCACCGTTTTTTTGAGAAGTTCGGATTTGGGAAACTGAAGCCATAATGAAGAGAGGGAGAGATCGAGCTGCACAAGGAGGCGACTGTTCATTCTCTTCTTCCCTGGAGGAGGGGACGAGTTTAGCGGACTGAGCCAGTGGATCGAGACCGATGACGAGCACGCTGCTGCTCTTCCTTTCCTTCTCAGAGGAAGCTCGACAGAGTAGCTGAAGAGGATGGAGATCAGAGGCTGGATTCTGGCCAGAGACGGGAGAGACTGCATGTTTGGAGCCTTGGGTTCTTCTCATTCAGTTCGCATTCATTTCGTTTTCCATCATTCTATCGTTCAGTTCATTCATTCCACTGTTTATATTCTTCTTCCATTCCATTATGTCATTTTGTTTCGAATTTATTGTTTCTCAATTCAGATTGCTCAAAGCCATGTCTGACTAGTTCGATAAACAACCCAGAGAAATTATGAAGCTGTCTGTGATTTAGAGATTATTCCCGCTTGTTAGTTATACTTAATTTTAATTCAGTTTAGTTAATTCTGGGTTTGTTGTAACCTGCTTCGTCACCATTGAGCTTGCTTTGAGAATTTAAAATTGAATTTGACAAAGGGAATATTAAACAACAGACCATGAGATTAAGTAATATGAAATTAGATTTAATCTAATTTATATGTGGGGCAGACATATACCTAGATGTTCTACCTAATCAAATTAGTGTGAAATTAGGTTAATTTGCTCCTTATATAATTATGTGAGATATTACATGATTAATTGAGGTAGAATTATAAGTAGACCGACATGCATTTATAATTATTAAGACTCTAGATTAACTGATTAAGTTTAATTAATTCAATGGAGATAAAATCAGAGAAGCAGACCGTAGATTAGTAACTCAACGTTGTTTTTTTCTTTTTTAATATTTGCGTTTGTTAATTTGATAACACTTATTTTATTTAATTTAGTTACACATCAATCAATTCAAATTCAATATTAATCTTTTCAGCTTAAATGAAACAAGAATTTTTATTGTCTAATTGCTTATGGTTAGCCAAGTTGTTTGTGGGATCAGTTTTAATTTGCCACTATCTATTTTTAGCATTGTCCAATTACGTTCAAATATTATGGGAGAGTAAAATACATACAAACACATGTATTGTTGGTGAATATCACTAATATATATGATGGTTTTCCATACTTTATCTTGGGTTTTAGCATTATAATATGGCTTAATTATGGTAATTAGAGATTATTGTGCCTGAAAGACCAACAGTATAAACAGATGACAGCCTCGACTGATCAATCCGCGACATACCCATTCACACACACATATATGTCCACTTGTTCGAAATTTCACTTGGACTCCCTTGGTTTTTCTCAGTCTCACACATCTCCATCTCCATCTTCTCCCATTCTTCGCCTTCGTCTTCATCTTCAATGGCTGCTATGGTAGAATTGCATCAGAGCCATAGTACGTGGAACTTCATCCAAGCCCATGAGTAGCTAATCGCTTAGGCCAAGTGTTTCTGGTGAGCACTTCTCCAAGGAGGCCATGCTAGGTTTAGTTATTGTAATACTATCTCCGGTCCTAATTATAAGACCCCATTTATAGTCCACAAACGATATCTTATAATTAGAACTAGAAATAGTACGTAATTCAACCACTAGTGACAAGTGAGATTGTTATGTACTTCCTAAATGTGATCCTTTATTAAGACCTTTTGAAGGATTTTCTTAATCTTATTTATAAGGAAAAAAAAACTCCAGTTTAGATTATTGATTAGTTTTTCATTAAAATGAAAATTGGATCAATTATTAAAAACAACCACTTAATTATTAAATGAGAATATTTTGGTAAAGAAATTTACAATTTTGACATATTTATAAAAACCCAACTGACCTTAACTACCTTTCTTAATTTTTAAAAATTAATTATTCTTCTCTTATAAAAAAAAAGTGGAGGATTTGCAGAAAATTAAGAATGAAGAAGTGTTAAAAATAGGCAGAAACATAATCAAAAGGCAATAGGCTCTTTATTTTTCAGTTCTTTGGATAAAACTCCATTGACAAATTCTTCGAGATTCTTCTTTGCCCTCAGCCTTGTCATCCAAGAGCTCAGGATATATAATAATTCTATTAGCAGGGGCGATCACTTCGTTTTTTGGGTGGCCATATATAGGAGCAATGATTACCTCAAAACAAGCATTTTACTAAATGCTATCCACTTACACACGTGGGTTTGAATTAACTGTAGGAAGGATAAACTTTGGATAAAATTTATTGGTAAAATAAATTGTCTTGAATTATGATTCATTAAATGATTATGAAATTGATTTATAACGATTATTTGAAACTTTTTTTAACAGCTTATGGCTAAAACAAAATTTCAACCCAATCTAAACAAGCAAAAAGTTGTCACTAAGGCTATTATATTAAATATTATTAAATAATAATATTATTAAATATTTATATTTAATTTTTTATTTGATTAAAATATTTATTTATAATATCCATTTTGTATAAAAAACAAAATTCGTACAATTTTATATTTTTTATAATTATTTAAGCTATTATATTATTTATTTTAGTATTTATATTTATAATTATGTAATATGAGAATAGCATATAAAAATAATAAAATTTAATTATAAATTTTATCATGACTATGTAACTCTATATCACACACATAAATAATATCTCACTCTCATATACACCCATTCCTTCCTCCTTCCCTCTCTCTTGCTCTCTCACACACACACACCATATTATTTCTCTAACCTTTTCTTTCTCTCTCTTTAACACAACAACATGGAAAAATACTTTATTTTGTCAGAACAAATCATATCTTTTTTTATAAAAATTAAAATAATAATAATAAAAAGTTAAAATAGACTTGTGTCACTGTTAAAACTGTAGTAGTTAAAAGTCCTTTTTAATGGCAACATTAAGTCGCTACTGAATACTTTTAGCGGCGACATGGTTATGAGACTTCATTGCTGAAAGTCCTTTAGTGCCATCTTTCTTTATGTGCAAGTTGTCATTTTTATGTGCAAAGTAGTCTCTTGTATCCAAATAATGTTTTGTGCAAATCATCTCCCTATATGCAACCCAACTTCTTTTATGTGCAGCTTATCTTCCTTTATGCAACTCATCATTCTAGAAACCATTTGTTAATTAATTTTCTACTGAGGGATTTGCTACCAATTTTTTTCTTAATCAATCCTCAAATTATATAATGAAAATGATTTCTTAATTAAATGGTGGTGAGTTTCAGGGGCATTAGATTATTAGAATTATTTCTTGGTAGAAACCCCTAACAACCAACAACATTTTAAAATAATAAAAAATAAATTAAATTAAAATATAATGTTAAGAACTAAATTTAACATACAATTAGTTTTAATATTAAAGACGGGGCTAATATTATTGTTGAGTAGTGCTATGGGGTCCTAGTCATACCGGGTTTGCTAGCTGCCTTTTGAACCATGTGATTGCATTAAAAAAGAAAAAAGTAGGTAGAAAGAGGAATATAGAAAGATGAGGAAAAGAGGGAGAAGAAAAGGATGGACTTCCCTCCAAATACGCATACGCTCATCATGGTAAGAGTCAATGTCTAAAGTCATATCATTTATTTTGAGTATGATTGAGGTGACGAAATCTAACGAACCAGGACGCTGCTATCTATTTAGACTCTTGACAAAAGATCACTCTCTGATCATTGATCAACACTTTTGGAACTACGTGGAAGATGATGTCAACTTGCATTAAACATTAGTTATATTCAACAACCATGTTCCTTTCACGCAAGAAACACAGAAGACGACAAAGAAACTCGTTTGTATTTGCGTGGGATGAGTGGGAGGAAAAACGGGTGATTGATATTGTGACACTACCGCCCCTCTTTATCCTTTCCAGGGGCTGCTTCTCCGATGTGGCCCCAGGCCGCCATGGATGTCGCCTTCCAACATGTCGGTACGCTGACCAAAATAAGAAACCCCAATTGTTCTCAGGGAAGAATTAAATATTAGTTAGTTTTATTTGGTTAAAAAAAAAAAGTAGCTAGTTATGTGTGTGTATATATAATGCGAATTGGTTTTACTAAGTTATCTCATTTAATCATTTGTACTAAAAAAAATACTCCGTTTTTATTCTCTTTATATTACTTTTAACATATTCTACCAAAAAAATAGTCATGGAAATACAATGAGACATATATACAGGCCATACAAAACATAATAACAGAGGCCTATATTGTGTAGATTCAGTCTGGCGTTCATCCTTATGAGCATTAATTATCTCGAGTTTTCACATAGCGATTCATTCTTTGAGAATTATTAATTTCATCCCAACTTTTTCTACGACCAAATCTTTTCAACTTTCTTCGACCAAATCTTTGTTGGGACCCGTTTTGGTGTGCAATACTGAAGGGTTGTTTCATAATCAGTCAAACTAGGCCCAAAGTTTTAACGTTTTCATGTGTCGTTTATGTTCAGCTCATCAATTTGGAATACAGATCAGTCGGCTTTGAATTTATAACTGCTCAACTTGGTCCTCCTCAAAGAAACTTCTTAAGATTTAACTGAATCTGAAATGACATCGAAGTTCCCTTGAACAAACCTTGAAATGACTTGGAAGAGATGGCGATGTAGAAGATAAGTCTATGAGAATTCCTTACATAAATCGCAGCCTAAAACAACTCGGAAATTTCTCAGAACTTGCATTTCACATCAATTATATATGCAGCCTGTACTTTTTGAAAGAAGCAAGAAAGCCATTTGAAGTTTAAGTTCTTCATTAACAGAGGCTTCTCAAGACTTCCCTTTTCTGGATCATCAAAATGTCCCAACAAGAAAGCGACCAAATAAGCATTCTTTATGAGGCATCAAAGAAAGGGGACGTATCAATGTTGAAATCATTGGTACGAGAAAACTCGCAAATCTTCCACAAAATTTCACTTTCTGACTTCGCTGAAAGTCCTTTACACATATCATCTTCTCTTGGCCACCGTGAATTCACAGAGCAACTTCTCACTCTCAATCGCAAACTAGCCACTGAGTTGGACTCCTCCAATAGGACAGCCCTCCACTTGGCTTCTGCAGAGGGTCACATTGAAATTGTGAGGAAACTGGTAGAAACTGATAGTGATCCATGCTTGTACCCTGATGACAAAGGAAGAATTCCTTTGTACTATGCGGTGATGAGAGGGCGAGTAGAGGTTGTGAGAGAGTTGATCAGACTGAAGCCACAATCTCTGGATGTTCGTGACAAGGGGGAGACGATGTTCCATTTATGCATTAAGCACAATCGCCTCGAAACCTTGAAAGCCTTAGTAGAACTGGAGCTTCACACTACCGGCAACCTTCTCAACTTCAATGGTACTGATCGCGCTGAGAATACCATTCTCCATTCAGCTGTCATGCTGAAGCAAGTTGAGGTACTCTTTACTCTTTAGTAATTTGTAAAAGAAGTAAAACTGCAAACTGGTTGGTTCTTGATAGATGTTAGTGGTGTTTGAAAATCACAATTTACTACTCAATCATATTTAGCTCCGCCACGCACAATATTCTGACACGTTCACTATTTAATCAATCAGACCGTAAGGTACCTCCTTTCAATACCTGAAGTGAGGCAAAAAGCAGCAGCAGGGTTGAAGAACAAGCTTGGTTTAACAGTCCATGATATTGTGGAGCTTGTTCCAGATGACTTCAAGACCCTCGAGATACGAGGCATGTTGAACGGAACTGAGCCCACAACCTCAACTCATCAGCGCAACGGTTGGAGAAAGATTCTTGCGCTTGTGGTACACATATTAAGTGATAACGACACTAAACGGCTAGAAAAGATGAGAGGGAATTTGAGTCTAGTGGCTACAGTGATCGCAACTATAACCTTTCAAGCTTTGATTAACCCTCCTGGTGGTTTTGTTCAGCAAGCTGTGGCTCCCGGTGAGGATCCCTTCGGTTGCTTATTTGATGAAGAAAATGACGTACTAGCATGCCCTGGAAAAGCACTTTCAGCTGTTAAATCTAGTTCTGCTTTTCGTCGCTACCAAAGGCACAATACCATATGTTTCATTGGATCTCTGTGTATCACCCTCATACTCGTAAGTGGAGTTCCTTTGAGACATAAACCAGTGATATGGGTGTTATCTGTTGGCACGTGTATTACTCTCACATTCTTAACACTCACGTACCTTCAAGCCCTCTCCATGGTGAATCCAAATTTTTCGCTTCTCGACTCACCCACTAGAGTGATTTCCGGATCACTTTTGTTTTGGTTTGGGATGCTTGGGATTGTTGCTGTGTTGTCCACATTGCGCTTCGCATTTTGGCTCAAGAACAGATGGGGGAAGAAGCCCAACTGGCTGTTGGATAATGTTTTGTCGTTTCTGAGGAGCGGAATCCAAAATGCACGATGCTGCCAGTGAATTAGATGCCACATTTTGCCATGTCTCTTCTCCTCCCTCTGTGGCGTCTTTCGTCTACTTCTCTCTGAAATTATATCTTCTGCTGTGTTATTTACTTCAGTATCTCATTTTCATTCAGACTTGTGTCAGATATGTTCTATGAATTTCAATGATTATGAGATTAGAGCTCAGTTATTCTGATACATGGCACGTTTTCTAACTGTGCTCTGCAAGGATTTTTTCCCCCACAAGCCGCCAGGTTCAATTATAGTCATTGTACTGTGAATTGTATGATTTGTAGATTTTAATTTATAGGTGATCTGATTGTGATTGAGTCTCCGTTCACTGGAAGATACAAAAATAATAACTTATTATAAATTTAATTGGTATTGTATTTTTGGGGGGGGGGGAGTTATTGATATTAATATTGACGATATTGAATAATGTTCATAATAATGATGTAGTAACTACATAATATTGATTTTTATTTTATTATAGTTACCAATTACGTAATAAAAAATTTATACAGAGATGCAATATTTAAAAAATACCAATACCAAAATCAAGTCAGCATTTCTACTTTTTAGCAAAGGTCGGTTTCTAATTATAATGTTCACATACGCAACTATTCCATTGGTTAGATGAAGGCAATAAGTCCAAGTTGAAAATTCAGCTATGTTAAATACTTCCCTTCTTTCAAGCCTCTTGTTTCTTATCAAAAGTGATTATATAAATAATTAATACATGCATGGTTCCCTCAGTAGTCATTGTTATTATATAAATAATAGCCGGAAAGACCCAAGAAACCTCACAGTTGAGCAACATTTCCTGGCAAGAGCCATTGTAACACTGCCACAACCTTCAGGGGATCCATTTCTACCCCCAACACTAATATGGCATGCCCCAAATATTCAACCTTGGTTCGACCAAATGAACACTTCGACATCTTAGCAAAAAGCTGATGCATCTCCAGCAGTCTCAAAACTTCTTCTACGTGTTGTAGATGCTATTGCCAATCAAAGCTATAAATCAATATATAATCAAAAAATATCAAACTTTCTTAAGAAAGGTTTAAAAACCAAATTCATTAAGACTTGGAAAGTTGCTGGTGCATTGGAGAGATCAAATGGCATTACAAGCCATTCATAAAGTCCTTGGTGAGTTCAAAATGCAGTCTTGTCTCTGTCCTCAGGCTTCATCAAAATCAGGTGATAGCTCGACCTTAGATCTAACTTGGAATAAAAAACTGAACCACCTAGTTCATCCAACAATTCATCTACAGTAGGCATAGGGAAAGAATCCTTTACTGTCACAGCATTCAGGGCTCTATAGTTAACACAGAACCTCCATGTCCCATCCTTCTTCTTAACCAAAATTACAGGAGCAGAGAAAGGGCTAGTATTGGGTTGTATCAACCCTTCATTAAGCAATTCCAACACCATCTTTTCTATTTCAACCCTTTGTGAAAAAGGATACCTCTAAGGATGCACCTTTACTGGACCTGTGCCTTCTTGTAACACTATTCGGTGTTTGTGATCTCGAGGGGGTAGCAGCTCCTGTGGTTTAGCAAATACGTGGTTTGACTTTCTTCTACCTTGTGTAAATAGAGCATGAAACACTACTTGACCGCATCGGTGTGAATCATCCTCTGTAGCTGATGAAATCTAGCCTGAGTCACCACAATGCCATTAGTACCCTGTAAGGTAATAAAATTGCCTTCCATGTAAAACTTGAGATATGACTCCCCCACAGTATAATTAGTAATGTGTAGGCCCAGTGTCGTGAGCTAAGAGGCGCCAATAACCAGATCCGAACCTGCAATCGCCAATACATATGTAGGAAATTTGAGAATATGCCCCTGAATTTGTACTAACAAATTCCTAATCAGTCCTTCCCCCTTCATAGCATTACCATCCCCTATCATTACTTTAACATTTCGAGTCTGCTCTACTGGTAATCTCAAATGTTGTGTTATCTGTGGGTGTATGAAGCTATCTGAACTCCCTCCATCTAGCAAAATCTACACCGTAGTGCCCTCAATCACCCCTTCAAAAGAGATGGTAGCTTTTCCTGGTGATCCCCGATAAGCATGAATGGATAGATGATGAAGCAAAGCCCCCTCACCATCTAACTCGAGCCCTGCTTCCTGAGCGTTCACCAATTCTTCTGAGCCCAGCCCTTCGTCTGTCTTATCACTCATAATCAGCATGTATTGTTTATTCAGGCAGCGGTGGCTTGGTGAAAACTTGGCATCACAGGTATAGCAAAGTCCTTTCTCTCTTTGGAGCATCATCTGTACTGGCAACATTTTCTTTACTGCAGACAATGGCTTCACGTTTGGGGTAGGTAACAAGGGCGGCAAATTAGCCTTCACTGCACTCCCCGCAGATGACACTCCCAGATTCCTGGTTCCTGCCCTGGTCACCATAGATTGATTCCGTGACCTCATCACACTGGCTCCACTATCCTCCTATTGGTATAGCTTGGCCAATTTGACTGCCCTGTGCAACATGTTAGGGTGACGAGATACCACTTCATGCCGTATCTCAGGCTTCAGACTACTTGTAAAGCAATCAATAAGGGCCTCCTTAGAGAGGCTTTCAGTGCGGTTTGCCAAAGCCATGAAGTGTTGACAATGCTCCTCCATTGGATCGGTTTGCATCAGTTTAAACAATCTGGTCCTGAGTTGTTCAAGTAGTGAAGGCCCATGTTCGGTTTCACCCACCCGCATCAGAGTGGCCCTATTGTGGATCACCTTAGTCTTTTGGAGTAATTGGAACCATGGAATAACATCATCTTCTATGTTGATAGCCACTAACACCAATTGATGCGAATCTGGGGTCCTGTAATAATCAAAGTACTACTTTGCAAGGAATATCCAATTTGTTGGGTCGGTCCCATCAAATTTCAGAAAATCAATCTTCACCTGTTTAGACAAATTTGACTGGTGGATCGAGCTCAACCCCCCTGGACTAGACCCTGGGTCCCACCTTGTTCTGCCAACAAACACCATTTGACTTAAATGTTCAATATTTCAGTTCTGCATTTGACGTCTGTGCTCATTCCAGTCAGTGTCGCCTCAAATTTTTCTAACCGGCCATCGGGTACCCAAGCGAAGGCTTCAATAGTAGCCTCAATTCGATCAAGATGTGAATTCTGACTGGATGCCAGCTGTTCAATCTTATCTGTAGTGTTCTTCTCCTGTTGCTCTAGTTGGGCATTCAAAGACACCTCAATCTGATGAATGTGGTCATTCATGCTCTTCACCTCAGCTTGTATATCCTTAAATTGAGTTGCTTCAGCCATCATGACCCTCTCAATGAAAGCACCAAAATGTTATGGATTTATATATCAAACAACACAAATGGATAACAATCTGGATTTATTGATAACGATATTCTATCACCATTATGCAGTAACAGCAATCCAGACACAGAAATGCAAGCAACTACAATGGATATAATCTAAAAATAACAGAAAGAAAGCAAGGAAGCAATAAGGAAATAACCACAAGGGTCCAGATGGAGACAAACAAAAAGGGAATCCGGGAATCAGAGAGGAAGGGCCAGAGTGAGATCATTCACAAAATATTCCACACCTCCCTCCACTCAGCAACGACTTTTATTCCCGCATATTCCAGGTGGAGCTTCTGACACGTGTACTGCACCTTAGCACCTTTCCCTCCTCATGGATCCTGTTACGTAGGCCTCTCTCACGTTGGCATCTTGGGCTATGACATCAATAAGGCAGGATTCCCTGGCATTATGCTATTATGAGAGGGAGATTTGAGGTTGTGATGGTGGAATTGATTAGAGCCAAGCCAGAGTCTTTGATCATACTTCACAAAAGGAACACCATTTTCTACCTCTTTGGAGGAATTAGACACTACTGACACGTACGAGCTCCTCAGTTCAAGAGATTTGGATGGAAATAACACCATTCTCCATTTGACCGTCATGTTGAAGCAAGTTAAGGTACTTCAATTTTATTACCATTCACAAATTCTGTACTATAGTTTAACTAACTGAAGAGATTATGGGGGGGGGGGGAAAACACAAGTATTAGCATACTTATTTAATGTGTGGTTATATATGCAGACTGTAAGGGACCTGCTTTCGGTTCTTAAATAAGTGGTGGCAAATATGGAGAACTGCATGGGTTACACTTGCTCGTGATTTTGTTAAAAGAATTCCACAGGACTTGAAGTGCCTTGAAACAGAGTTGATATTCATGAAAACTTTCATCAAAAGGGATGAAAAGACAAGAAAGGAGAATCTTCATCAGACACCGGTTACTGCTGTAGTTGTTGACGAAGCTTCTGGGAGACCAAAGAAGAAGCATAGGACAAAGAAAATTTTCAAGTGCATGGGAAAGTGGTTTAAGCATAATGGTGATTGGTTAGAGGAGATGAGAGGAAACATAAGTCTTGTGCCCACTATTATTGCGACTATGACCTTTCAAGTTGCCATTAGTCCTCCAGGAAGCTTCATTCAACGATGTATAGCTGATTCCAAAGGCAAATCCGCTGACAACGTGGGACCCCTCCTCTGCTTTAAGATGATTATTGAGCGATTCATGCATGTCCAGGGGAAGCAATGCTTGCTTCTCGTTATCCAGATGCCTTTCGCATCTTCGTAATTTACAATACCATCTCTTTCGTTGCATCTCTAGGCATTATCCTTCTGCTCGTAAGCGGGTTCCCTCTGAAGAATAAAGCTGTGTTGTAGACGCTATGCATAGGAATGTGTATCACTCTCACAGCCCTGGCTTTCACTTGCTTCAATGCCTCCTTTTGATATCAAAAGTATATAACGTAGCCAGTTTGACTTGGGTTACATCGCTTGGAGTCATCGGTGAACACATCGTAAGCGGAGGGGTTATATGGGCAGTGAAGAAATGCGTCAAGGTCATCAAATGTTGGATGTCAACGTGTGAAAGGAACAAAAACGGGAACGTTTGCTTTGTGATATGATCTCAATCAGTGTGCTATATACAAACTCTTTGGATAATGGCAAGAGTTTTCAAGCAAAATTATGTAGTGCTTCATATCCCTTGTGATACTTAATATAAGAGTTAGAAAACTAACTTGGCAGACATTAAAGAAATTTGTTAAGTTAGTTATTTATAATAAATGGATGTTGTTTTTCATAAAAATCCTTTATTAATCATTTACATTGAAATTACTGTTTGATGAAAACTCCTTAATATGTCCAATCATAATGAGAATGCTTGGGGGCAAAATGAATAAATCTTGGAGATCAATAATTAAATTAGAATCTTATATTTATGACCAAATTAAATATCCAACTGGCTCTTATATTAAAGACTAGAGTGAGTTTGAAACTTAAAACAAGCATAGAATATATCCTCTCTAATATAGATTCATTAACAAAGACAAGGAAAGAGATCAAAATGAGATTCAAACCCCACTTCAAACAAGAGAAGTATGCCATGCTAATGTTACTCGGATGATCCACATCACAAGCCCTGGCATTGATGAACATATTGAATTATCTATGTGGCTAAGATTCATCACAATCCAGGCACAAGATGCAATTGCCAAGGGTGCGCTCTAGCACCGAGAAGGCCCCCATCTTGATACATCTTAACTGTTTGTTTTCTTTTTCTTTTACATGAAGAAACTTTATCAAGAGGAAGTTTGCAGCAGCAGCAACAAAAAGTCTTATCACATTAAGTGAAATCAATTATACGGGTTATGTATATCATGGCATCGTGCTTTGTCACAACGAGTTCTTTTGATATTTCATTCTTCAATAGATCTTTTGATTGATAGACCAAATTTAACCCCAAAAAAAAAAAATTATCGGGTGATAACTTTTTGTTTGTTCTCAATCTTTTTTACATCTCTTTATAAGGTTAGAGTCATTGCTCAACATCCTTACTGGTGCCTCTATTGATAAATAAATTTATCATATAACAAAAGCAAAACTAACTTGCTAGTTACTAAAGAGTTTGTGCTCAAAAATTTAGTCTAAAATATTTTAATATTTATATAAATTATTTGTTGGGCGGATGATCCAATTAGTTCTGTATACTACTGTGCAAAAATAGTTCAAATACTAATTAAATGGAATAGAAGGTCCATTATTCGTTCTTCAGGTTATATCTTTTTCTAGTGATAAATAGGAATTGTTCATTGATATATGCATCGCGTGGACTAATACAAGTGATGTAAAATATTAATTAGATCAATATTATTGCCTCCCATTGACTAATTTGAGTAGATTAAAAAAATTAAATAAATTACTTAATTATAATATATGTTACATGATTTTTTTAAAATATTTAAGTGTATTGTTAGATTATATATCAATTTATAAATTAGGCGAATTAGTTTAGAGGAAAACGTTATATACAAATACTTTAAAAAAATTATTTAATTTTTTTAATCTTTTCAAATTAATTATCTAGATTTTATATTAAAGACATGAGGTAGTATTAATTAGATGTTGCTGGCAGTACAAAAGTAAAACAAAGTTGAGTTGAATACTTAAATAAGCACGGATCGGTCAGGGAGTGCTACATTATTGATCACATGATATGCGAGCTCGACTGCTAATTAAATCAATGATGGGGAAACCTAGTAATGTTGCATTTCATGTGGTAGAAATTGTTTTTAATTCCTTCATTTTTAATTTTTTTACTGCTCCCCATCTTGAATTCATCTTCTCTCATCCTCAGTTCTTGACTGAAGACCGTCCTAATAAATTGGACCACTAGTTATTCTCAACTGGACATGGTCCACTAATCCTACACAAAATTAACTCGAGAGCAATCTCACTGAAACTCCCTTACACATATCAGCTTTACTTGGCCACCTTGAATTCACAAAACTCCTTCTTACTCACATACCCAAACTTGCCCTTGAGTTTGACTCCTTCCGAAGCACAGCCCTTCACTTAGCTTCTGCAGAAGGCCACATCCACATTGTGAAGGAGTTATTGCAAGCTTGTGACCGTGCTTTCTTGATCCCGAATCAACAAGGTAGAATTCCATTGCATTATGCAGTTATAAGAGGGAGAACAAATATCGTGTTCAAGCTAATTAGTGTAAAGCCAGAATCACTGTGGATCCTTGGTGAGGGGAAAACTGTTTTCCACTTGTCTGTGATGTACAGTCACTTGGAGATTCTTAAAGCTTTGATGGATTTCGATATCGACGCTCGCATGCTCCTCAGTTTGAGAGACTTGGATGATAACACTATTCTTGATTTGGCTAGCATGTTGAAGCAAGTTGACGTAATTTTTCCAACTTTTGTGCTATTTTAAAACTTGCGCTCTATTACTGTATTACTGATCATAAAATTTTTGCTGTATTATTACTGTGTAGATCATAAGGTTCCTCCTTTAAATTCCAGCAATAAGAGAAGCTGCAGGCGTGGAAAATGAGACGGGTTTTACAGGTCACAAGAAAGTCTCCAAAAGCCTTCACATGCAGCTCATGTTGATGAAATCTGGCATAAAAAAGATTCAAGACAGCAAAATGGAAAGTCCTCTGCACCCTCCGCCTTCAACGACTATCCCACAAAAGGGTTGGAGAAAGATTATAAAGATCATGGAGCATAACTTGAAGCATAATGGGAATTGGTTAGAAGAGATGAGAGGCAATTTGAGTCTGGTGGCTACAGTCATCTCAACCATAACCTTTTCAAGCTGTAAATAACCCTCCTGGTGGTTTCGTTCAGCAATGTATAAATCCAGAAGATCATGATGATCCACTTGGATGCTTTAAATACAAAACTGGTGGCAAGGCATGCCCTGGCGATGCAGTATCAGCTATTAATTACCCACCTTATTTTCATCCCTACTTAAAGTACAATACCATAGCTTTCATTTCATCTCTCACTGTCGTCCTCATACTCGTAAGTGGGGTTCCTCTAGAGCATAAGGCTGTCATGTGCATGTTGTCGATTGCTACGTGGATAACTCTCACATTCTTGACACTCACCTACATTAATGGCCTATACATGGTAACCCCAGATGGTGAACTTTTTGACTCAGCTTGGAAGATGGTTAGAGTATCACTGAGGATTTGGATTGGCTTCCTTGGGGTGGCTGCTCTGCTTATAACATGGCGCTTGATTATTTGGTTAGGCAAGAAAAAGTTGAGAAAATTCAAGCGTCAGATTCATCCTGGCATCGGCAACGACAGCATATGACGCCAGTGTTTTGTCATGAGAACCATAATAGTTAGGGATCTTTAGAATATGTTGTCATAGTCTTGGGCCAAACATAAGAATTGATGCTTCTTTCTACAGTGATCTGAGTTAGTTTTACTTAATCAGAAGTTTTAAATGCTCTGACATTGCCACAGGATTTTAATTTCCTGATGTCGATTTTGTAAGTGGGAGTTGGTAATTGATTGGAATCCGGCATTAGACCTATTACATGATGAATAATGTTAAAAACTGTTGAAGGGTTTATTGTCATGAGACGTGTTGTTACATCCTTTAAACAAGAGAACTTTTGAAGGGTTTTCTTTATGTTATTTGTGGAAAAACTGTTGTTTTAGATTATTTATTATTGTTTACCTCATTAAAAAATATTTCTTCAAATAATCAGTTATTAAAAGTCACTATAGTCAATTATTAAATGAGAGTATTGTGGTAAAGAAATTTACATCGGCAACATATTTATTGAATCCAACTGACTTTAACTGTATTTCTTAATTTTTAACAACTAATTATTCATCTCTTACAAAAAATTAGAGAATGTGCAGAAAATTAAGAATGAAGAATTATTCGGAATAGAGAGAAAATAGACTTTTTATTTTTAAGTTATTTGAATAAAGCTCCATTAACAAATGATTGGACCATCATCCAAGAGCCCAAGACACATCCACAACAATTCAATTAAGCAATGAATGGGCTTCGCATTAATAAGGAGTAGGAGGAAATTACTAGTGGGCCAAAATATGATAGTACTCAGGCTTAGGAAGCATGGACCGTTATGGACAGAGATATCAAAGAATTTACGCAGAATCGTTTCTCCCTTATTAAGAATTAGGTTTAGTGGAAGGAGTTAGTTTCTTACAAATTAACAAACTAATGTTTGAATTCTTACTGAAAGAGGTACCCCTATTAGTGCCCGATAGTGCCTCAAACAGAATTGTTTTCAATAATAAGATACATTTGCTTAATAAAAAAACAAACTAGATTACTAATTTGGAGATTCAAAGTAATGCAAAATTAGTTAACTAATTTAGAGCATGCACAACTGAGCAATGAATCTTAGAAAAATTTCATTTTGAATGGCACAACTCCTTCGATTTTTTGGCTGGCATCTGAGTTGTCTCCCCTCCTCTTTCAATTGACACACTCAACATTGATAGTTCCGGTGGCCCTGGCTTCCGCCTCTATCAGGCGGTGACAGCCCCCACCTCCACAGTCACGGCATGGAGGAGCAGCTCCTTAATCCGCATTACAACAAAAAAAGAGATTTCTCCAGATCGATATCTAATGGCAAATTGAGGAAGTAGATGTTACATGATTTTTCTAAGATATTTATGTGTATTATTAGATTATATATCAATTTATAAATGAAGCAAATTAGTTTGAAGAAAAATAATAAATATAAATATTTTAAAATAATTAAATAATTTTGTAATTTTTTAAATTAGCTAATAATTAAATCTTATATTGATGACGGGGTAATAACAACAATAATAATAATGCCTCCCTAATAAAGTATTAACCTAACCAATATTATTGTTGAGTAGTATAAATTGTAGAGTCCCAGGAATACCGGGGTCAACATAGCGTTGTGATTAAAGATAAAGAAAGAGCATTTTGTTAGGCATGTGATGCGTTGTCTCCCAATGATTATATTTTATTGCTTTTGTAAATCAATAAAACAAGTAACAACTTGTATGTTGCAGGAAGATGCATGAGGGTGCTTGCTGATATTTACTGAAACTATCTTGATTTTATATGGATTATTTAAATAAAACCGAAATTAAAGGCGGAACGGGACACCGATGGTCACTGTTTTAAGTCAAGTCTAATAATTATACTTTTAAAATGATTTTCCTTTTTGTCAAAAAAAAATTGTCCAGTGTTCAACCAGCTGCATAAACGTTCAAACTTCAAACCTGCTTAAGTAAGAAACTTCACCCTCCCTCCCCCAGGCACTTAGAGCTATCTCCTCGAACTCGAACTCCCTCTCCAGTCTCCAATCTCTCCCTCCTCCGTCCTCAGGTCAGTCCTCGGTCTAGTCTCTCTCCTAGCTTCGCTTTTCCCTCCTAACTCCTTAATTCTCATTCAGTCCTAATTTCTGAAATTAGTCCAAACTTGCTTGCCTATAATAACTTGGTCCCCTTTCTTGGATATCAATGGGCAGGGAGTTCTCATCCCCCAAACTGCAGCGTTTTGGGATGAGCTAGGTACTTCGTTTTTTTTTTTTCCCCTTAAGTGCAAATTTATTCCTGCTCTTACTTTTCAGACGCAACCAACACTGAATCTTTATAGAAGTACAACTTTACTCATAGTCTTTTTTTTTTTGTGCAACAAAGATTAAGGGTAAAGTTGTATCTAAAAAAAGATTATGGGTAAAATTGCACCTTAAAAAGGGATTATGAGTAAAATTGCACTATTAAAAAAATTAGAGTGTTGAATATACCTAAAAAATAAGATCAAGAATAAACTTACACATACGGTAAAATTGCACTATTAAAAAGACCGTGGTGCTGAATATATCTAATAAATAAGGTTATGGATAAATTTACATATTTACCTTTTTTTTAATGTTTTGAACTTTTTATTAATTTTTATTTTTTTCTTACTTATTTGGGTTAAGTTGTATTTTACTCCCTAAATTATTTTCTCAGTAGCACCTAGTATCATAAAAGATTGTTCAGTATTACTCAATTTTTCAATTAATTAATTTTTGGTGCATCTGGCACACTGAATTATTTTCTCAATAGCACTCAGTATTCTAAACTACTTTTTTATGCATGAAACACTCTAGTATCTTTTCTAATAGTACTCAATATCCTAAGCTTAAGGTGCTCATTGCTACTCGATAGAATCAAGAATTAATTTAGAATACTGAGTGCTGCTTAAAAAAATACTTTATGTATTATACACATAAAAAATTAGTTTAGAACACTGAGTGCTTCTTAACTTAAAATGTTGGATGGATCAAAAATTAATTAATTGAAAATATTGATTGTTACTGAAAAAATAACTCAGCGGGTTGATGGATCCAAGTTAACCCAAAAAAAAAAAAAAGATAAAAAGCACACAATTTTTTTTTTAAAAAAAAATAGTTAACTGGCTCATCCCAAACGCTGCTGTTTAGGGGACAAGCATGCCTAATTTATGAGCAGGGCATGCAAACTCTCTTATTCTGGGTTTTCTGAAACAAAGTCATATTGTGTCAACTAAACTCATGCACTAATTTGCAGACTACTGAGTAATACTTTTGACAATTTGTATTGATTTTCTGTTGATAAGGACTAGAAGGTTTTGTTGAGTGTTGGTTTGGCAGCTAGTGGTTAGTCTATAAATAGTTAACAAGTAAACGCACACGGCCACGCCAACACTCGAAGATGGAAATAGCAATAGCTGATAACAGTGAAGAAAATAGAATGAGGGATCTATACGATGCATCACAGACTATGCTCACGAAGAACCCTCCTTGAAACTCCCTTACACATATCAGCTTTACTCGACCACCTTGAATGTACCAGAACCCTTCCTGCTAACTGTTCCCAACTCGCCCTTGAGTTGGACTCATTTCAAAGCACACCTCTTCACTTGGCTTCTCCACAAGGCCACATCCGCATTGTGAGGGAACAGTTGCTAGCTCGTGGAGAGGCGTGCTTAGTTCGTGACCAAGAACACAGAATCCCTCTGCACTGTGCTGTTATAAGAGGAAGAAGAGAGGTTGTGTTGGAGCTGATTAGAGCAAAACCAGAGTCTTTGAAGTTGCATGATGACAAGGGAAAAATATTTTCCACTTGTGTGTGATGCACAACCACTTGGAGATCCTTAAAGATTTGGTGGCTTTGGCTACTCATGACACCAATAAGCTGCTCACTAAGAAAGACTCGGATGGCAACAACACCATTCTCCATTTGGCTATCATGCTGAAGCAAGTTGAGGTACTTTTTTTACTTGTATGACCAGCTTGAGTTTGAGATCACATTACATATATAACTGTTTTCGATCTTTTTCTGGTTCTGTTATGTATAAGTCACAAGCATAACAAATTAAATTTTCTTGTTGGCTGTTATGTTCAGACTGTGAGTTACCTCATTTCAATTCCAAAAATAAGATCAGAAGCACCGAACTTGAAGAACGACATGGGTTGTACGGCCCCAGATATCGTTCATGGATTTCCCAAGGACTCCAAGAACCTTGAAATACATGTCATAGTGATGGATTGTGGAATCAAATGTGGAAGAAGAGAGAAGATTGATGCTGATAGCAAGGAAGAGAGATGTTGGATGAAGAAGAAGTGATCGTGGAGAAATGTTTTCAAACACACAGACCAATGGCTCCACTATAATGGCGATTGGGTAGAAGACATGAGGGGGAATCTAAGTCTGGTGGCTACTGTCATCTCAACCATAACCTTTCAAGCTGCACTTAACCCTCCGGGAAGTGTCATCCAACAAAATATCAGTGATGGACCCCTCAGCTGCTTGCCGTGCCAAGATAATTATGACTGTTACGGACCTTGTCCCGGGCAAGCCATGTTTGCTTACCGTGAGCGATATGATTTTGACAAATTCATAACCTATAATACCATCTCTTTTGTGGCATCCCTGTGTGTTGCCCTCTTGCTTGTAAGTGGAGTTCCCCTCAAGCATAGATTTGTATCGTGGCTGCTATCTATAGGCATGGGTATAGCTCTCACCTGCCTTCTGAACGCCTATTTTCTTGGCCTCGAACTTATTTCCCCACATTCTGTGTATGACGGCGAGGGGGTGATGATAGCCACTCTAATTTTTGTTGGTTTGTATGCCCTGGTTGGTGTATACATTGCGGTGAAGAAATTGAGGGACAAGGTAACAAAAGTGAAGAAATGGAAGGGAAACTTGGCATCAGAAGTCAAGTAACCACACGGCCCACGGCTAAGGCTTGGTATCTTCGCAATCAATTGATGCGTCTTAGGTGTGTAGAACTTTTCAAGGGTTGATTGCTGTTAATGTTCCTTGTGTATGCACACACACACATACATACATATATATACACACACACATGCACTTAAATATTTAATGAATGGCCTGTGCTGTAGAGGTTTTCGGTACTGCCTTCCTCATATTCGCTCATCTCATCCTCATCACACAATTTGTATCTTAATATGCTTCAAGTTTTGAAGGTCGTCTCGGTTATGTATGAGAGGCGTTCTTTTCCCTCATGAAATTACATCTCGATCTTGATTTTGTTGATATCATAAACCATTTTTATAAGCTTTTTTTTCCCTTAAAAAAAATGGATTTTATTAATTCAATGAAATTTAAGATTTATATGCATGGCTTACTTTCCTTTAAAAAGTAATTTTAAGATAAATTTTTTTGGCTAAACACATGTATCTTTTTATTGGAGGCAATCCTGTTCAAGGTACTATCAGACACTAAATATTGCCAACTTTCTCAATGGGGGTTCAAATATTGACTTGCCATATTATGAGGGACTAACTCTTTTTATTAAACCAACCCTTTTAGTAAATTTTAAAATAATGAATGATGTGCCACCATATCTTATCGGAATGGGCCAAAACGTGAATATGGGCCGTCGATGAAGTGAATGGGCTGAAAAATATGCCCAAGGGTTTGACAAGCATAGGTTATCTAAGTAAAGGGGGCACCATGAGAAGGCGAGGATGGGTTTTATTTTACCAAGTCACTCTTCTTCTCTGGCCATCGTCCCTGTCTTGTAACTGCGGAGCTTCTTCTCTTCTGCAACTTCTTTTCTGTGACTACTCCTTACTGCTTCTTCTTTCTTCGATACTCTTTTTTCTTATTTCTAAATATTGAGGCCTTGTGTTTCTTTTGTGTGTGTGTGTGTGTGTTTGTGCTTTGAAGAACATTTTAACCCTGTGGCTATTGTTTAAATACCAAGTTCACTATGATTGAGTTGATTTCCAGCATTAGTTTCCGAGTGACCATAACAGGAGCTGGTCTCTAAATTTCTAGCCACCCACTGGAATAAAACAACTGGTGGGGGTTGGGGGCTGGGGAAACAACTTGCTAATTCCATTCATGTGCTTCCAAACATAACGTCAAAAAGCTTAAGGCATATTATTTCCTCAATTCAGGAATAGTCTAGACGCGTCTTAATGACCCCGTTAATTTGAATTTATTATTATTAGCCGCCAATGTGGACTCAAATCTATTTATGACTTTGCACATCCCCCTCGTTTTCTTATCATCCCAAATATACTCTTTTGTCCTTTAAAATGTTAAATGTACTACTCATATGATACTAGCCTTATGTATGGTAAGAAGGAAATGGAGAGAAAGAGAGAGGAGGAAAAAATTTTATGAGTTCAATTTAAAAAATTTAAAAAGGGATTATAAATTTTAATAAAGAAAAATGTAAAACAAAAGAATAATAAAAATTAATTAAAAACTTTTAACCCCACTTGGTCATATCTAGTTGAATCAATATAATGACCTGTGCACAAGCTAGTTTTGTTACTCCACCAATGGATTAGCTATATAATTAATGAAGCAGCCAATATGGTGCAGAATCAATGATATATTACTTGTTAGAATCAAAACTTACGTACAAATAGAGCATTCATAGGAGAAGTTCAAATAAGTTATTTCTATACATTTGCCTCTATTAGCCTTGAACTTGTTGAGAGATCTATTATACTGTTACATAATTGGGTTTGTCTATAATACCATATATCTCCTGTTCTTTTGTATAATGTACATATATTCTCTTGAACTCTGGCATAAGCTAGCTTGCATAGTAGAGAACCAGCCTTTATCAATCAATTTATGAAAAAGAAAAATCTATTTTTATCTTAATTGTATCATGACCAACCCAATCAAATATGATGCCCACCTTTCTAGCCACTTGAATTGCCATGTCAAAAATATATTACTCTCTACGAAACGACATTGGCCTTTTACTTTGATCTTCAACATTGGCCCTAACATGTCCAAAAAGTCAGAGAAGATATGGTTGCATCTTAAACCGGTCCCGCTAAGGAAACGCAGCTCCAATATGAGCATTTGGATTCTTTGAATCTAAATAAAGATGATAGCTCGGCATGCCCTGGAGATGCAGCATCAGCTATTAGATACGCACCTTATTTTCATCCTCCCTACACAAAATACAATAACTTAGCTTTCATCTCATCTCTCACTGTCTTCCTCATACTCGTAAGTGGAGTTCCCCTCAAGCACAAGGCTGTGATGTGGATGCTATGCGCATAACTCTCATTCTTGATACCCACCTACATTAATGGCCTCTATTTGATGAACCCAGACGGTGAACTTTTTTACTCGGCTTGGAAAATGGTGAGAGTATCACGTAGGATTTGGATTGGCTTCCTAGGCGTGGCTGTTCTGCTTATAACACGATGCTTATTATTTGGCTAGGCAAGAAAAAGTAGTTGAAAAAAATTCAAGCGCCAGATTCATCCGAGCATCGGCAACGACAGCATATGACAACCGCCAGGCTTCTGAATTATGGATCTCTTCAGAATATGCTGTTAAAATCTTGGCCCAACATAAGAATTGTTTTTAGATTATTGTTACTTCAAGTGTGTCTTGTTACTTCTTTTCGTTAGTTCTCTATTATTCGCCTTACACATGGTAATAAATTAATATGTTTACTGTTCTGTGACTGTGTTTTACTTGAGTAGGGGTGTTAAACTCTGACATTTCCACAAGTTTTTTTTTTTTTTTCCCTGATGTCGGTTTTGCAAGTGGAACTTGATGATTGATTGGAATCCAGCATTAGAACTATTACATCATGAATAATGAAGTTTATTATCGATGCATATATATAAATATATAGATATGAAGTGACAACTCTTCGTTTTGAGTATTTTTACAAGGCATTTTGAGTGATTTTTGGAGAGTTACCATTAGAATTTTGAGTGATATATTAAAGAAATTAATTTGGAGCATTAATTGGGGGATTGTTTCATTGTAAATATCTTAGACGTTGGAGTTAAGATTGTGTTATCTTATCTTCTCTTCTCTTATTTCAGTTTATTTTTATTTTATTTTAGTTTATTTTCTTTATTTTTTCCTTTTATTTTTATTATGTTTTCTTCTTCTGTCTTAGCCGGATGCCCACCGTTTTTTTGAGCAGTTCGGATTTGGGAAACTGAAGCCATAATGAAGAGAGGGAGAGATCGAGCTGCACAAGGAGGCGACTGTTCATTCTCTTCTTCCCTGGAGGAGGGGACGAGTTTAGCGGACTGAGCCAGTGGATCGAGACCGATGACGAGCACGCTGCTGCTCTTCCTTTCCTTCTCAGAGGAAGCTCGACAGAGTAGCTGAAGAGGATGGAGATCAGAGGCTGGATTCTGGCCAGAGACGGGAGAGACTGCATGTTTGGAGCTTTGGGTTCTTCTCATTCAGTTCGCATTCATTTCGTTTTCCATCATTCTATCGTTCAGTTCATTCATTCCACTGTTTATATTCTTCTTCCATTCCATTATGTCATTTTGTTTCGAATTTATTGTTTCTCAATTCAGATTGCTCAAAGCCATGTCTGACTAGTTCGATAAACAACCCAGAGAAATTATGAAGCTGTCTGTGATTTAGAGATTATTCCCGCTTGTTAGTTATACTTAATTTTAATTCAGTTTAGTTAATTCTGGGTTTGTTGTAACCTGCTTCGTCACCATTGAGCTTGCTTTGAGAATTTAAAATTGAATTTGACAAAGGGAATATTAAACAACAGACCATGAGATTAAGTAATATGAAATTAGATTTAATCTAATTTACATGTGGGGCAGACATATACCTAGATGTTCTACCTAATCAAATTAGTGTGAAATTAGGTTAATTTGCTCCTTATATAATTATGTGAGATATTACATGATTAATTGAGGTAGAATTATAAGTAGACCGACATGCATTTATAATTATTAAGACTCTAGATTAACTGATTAAGTTTAATTAATTCAATGGAGATAAAATCAGAGAAGCAGACCGTAGATTAGTAACTCAACGTTGTTTTTTTCTTTTTTAATATTTGCGTTTGTTAATTTGATAACACTTATTTTATTTAATTTAGTTACACATCAATCAATTCAAATTCAATATTAATCTTTTCAGCTTAAATGAAACAAGAATTTTTATTGTCTAATTGCTTATGGTTAGCCAAGTTGTTTGTGGGATCATTTTTAATTTGCCACTATCTATTTTTAGCATTGTCCAATTACGTTCAAATATTATGGGAGAGTAAAATACATACAAACACATGTATTGTTGGTGAATATCACTAATATATATGATGGTTTTCCATACTTTATCTTGGGTTTTAGCATTATAATATGGCTTAATTATGGTAATTAGAGATTATTGTGCCTGAAAGACCAACAGTATAAACAGATGGCAGCCTCGACTGATCAATCCGCGACATACCCATTCACACACACACATATATGTCCACTTGTTCGAAATTTCACTTGGACTCCCTTGGTTTTTCTCAGTTTCACACATCTCCATCTCCGTCTTCTCCCATTCTTCGCCTTCGTCTTCATCTTCAATGGCTGCTATGGTAGAATTGCATCAGAGCCATAGTACGTGGAACTTCATCCAAGCCCATGAGTAGCTAATCGCTTAGGCCAAGTGTTTCTGGTGAGCACTTCTCAAAGGAGGCCATGCTAGGTTTAGTTATTGTAATACTGTCTCCGGTCCTAATTATAAGACCCCATTTATAGTCCACAAATGATATCTTATAATTAAAACTAGAAATAGTACGTAATTCAACCACTAGTGACAAGTGAGATTGTTATGTACTTCCTAAATGTGATTCTCTATTAAGACCTTTTGAAGGATTTTTTTAATCTTATTTATAAGGGGAAAAAACTCCAGTTCAGATTATTGATTAGTTTTTCATTAAAATGAAAATTAGATCAATTATTAAAAACAACCACTTAATTATTAAATGAGAATATTTTGGTAAAGAAATTTACAATTTTGACATATTTATAAAAACCCAACTGACCTTAACTACCTTTCTTAATTTTTAAAAATTAATTATTCTTCTCTTATTAAAAAAAAGTGGAGGATTTGCAGAAAATTAAGAATGAAGAAGTGTTAAAAATAGGCAGAAACATAATCAAAAGACAATAGGCTCTTTATTTTTCAGTTCTTTGGATAAAACTCCATTGACAAATTCTTCGAGATTCTTCTTTGCCCTCAGCCTTGTCATCCAAGAGCTCAGGATATATAATAATTCTATTAGCAGGGGCGATCACTTCGTTTTTTGGGTGGCCATATATAGGAGCAATGATTACCTCAAAACAAGCATTTTACTAAATGCTATCCACTTACACACGTGGGTTTGAATTAACTGTAGGAAGGATAAACTTTGGATAAAATTTATTGGTAAAATAAATTGTCTTGAATTATGATTCATTAAATGATTATGAAATTGATTTATAACGATTATTTGAAACTTTTTTTAACAGCTTATGGCTAAAACAAAATTTCAACCCAATCTAAACAAGCAAAAAGTTGTCACTAAGGCTATTATATTAAATATTATTAAATAATAATATTATTAAATATTTATATTTAATTTTTTATTTGATTAAAATATTTATTTATAATATCCATTTTGTATAAAAAACAAAATTCGTACAATTTTATATTTTTTATAATTATTTAAGCTATTATATTATTTATTTTAGTATTTATATTTATAATTATGTAATATGAGAATAGCATATAAAAATAATAAAATTTAATTATAAATTTTATCATGACTATGTAACTCTATATCACACACATAAATAATATCTCACTCTCATATACACCCATTCCTTCCTCCTTCCCTCTCTCTTGCTCTCTCACACACACACACCATATTATTTCTCTAACCTTTTCTTTCTCTCTCTTTAACACAACAACATGGAAAAATACTTTATTTTGTCAGAACAAATCATATTTTTTTATAAAAATTAAAATAATAATAATAAAAAGTTAAAATAGACTTGTGTCACTGTTAAAACTGTAGTAGTTAAAAGTCCTTTTTAATGGCAACATTAAGTCGCTACTGAATACTTTTAGCGGCGACATGGTTATGAGACTTCATTGCTGAAAGTCCTTTAGTGCCATCTTTCTTTATGTGCAAGTTGTCATTTTTATGTGCAAAGTAGTCTCTTGTATCCAAATAATGTTTTGTGCAAATCATCTCCCTATATGCAACCCAACTTCTTTTATGTGCAGCTTATCTTCCTTTATGCAACTCATCATTCTAGAAACCATTTGTTAATTAATTTTCTACTGAGGGATTTGCTACCAATTTTTTTCTTAATCAATCCTCAAATTATATAATGAAAATGATTTCTTAATTAAATGGTGGTGAGTTTCAGGGGCATTAGATTATTAGAATTATTTCTTGGTAGAAACCCCTAACAACCAACAACATTTTAAAATAATAAAAAATAAATTAAATTAAAATATAATGTTAAGAACTAAATTTAACATACAATTAGTTTTAATATTAAAGACGGGGCTAATATTATTGTTGAGTAGTGCTATGGGGTCCTAGTCATACCGGGTTTGCTAGCTGCCTTTTGAACCATGTGATTGCATTAAAAAAGAAAAAAAGTAGGTAGAAAGAGGAATATAGAAAGATGAGGAAAAGAGGGAGAAGAAAAGGATGGACTTCCCTCCAAATACGCATACGCTCATCATGGTAAGAGTCAATGTCTAAAGTCATATCATTTATTTTGAGTATGATTGAGGTGACGAAATCTAACGAACCAGGACGCTGCTATCTATTTAGACTCTTGACAAAAGATCACTCTCTGATCATTGATCAACACTTTTGGAACTACGTGGAAGATGATGTCAACTTGCATTAAACATTAGTTATATTCAACAACCATGTTCCTTTCACGCAAGAAACACAGAAGACGACAAAGAAACTCGTTTGTATTTGCGTGGGATGAGTGGGAGGAAAAACGGGTGATTGATATTGTGACACTACCGCCCCTCTTTATCCTTTCCAGGGGCTGCTTCTCCGATGTGGCCCCAGGCCGCCATGGATGTCGCCTTCCAACATGTCGGTACGCTGACCAAAATAAGAAACCCCAATTGTTCTCAGGGAAGAATTAAATATTAGTTAGTTTTATTTGGTTAAAAAAAAAAAAGTAGCTAGTTATGTGTGTGTATATATAATGCGAATTGGTTTTACTAAGTTATCTCATTTAATCATTTGTACTAAAAAAAATACTCCGTTTTTATTCTCTTTATATTACTTTTAACATATTCTACCAAAAAAATAGTCATGGAAATACAATGAGACATATATACAGGCCATACAAAACATAATAACAGAGGCCTATATTGTGTAGATTCAGTCTGGCGTTCATCCTTATGAGCATTAATTATCTCGAGTTTTCACATAGCGATTCATTCTTTGAGAATTATTAATTTCATCCCAACTTTTTCTACGACCAAATCTTTTCAACTTTCTTCGACCAAATCTTTGTTGGGACCCGTTTTGGTGTGCAATACTGAAGGGTTGTTTCATAATCAGTCAAACTAGGCCCAAAGTTTTAACGTTTTCATGTGTCGTTTATGTTCAGCTCATCAATTTGGAATACAGATCAGTCGGCTTTGAATTTATAACTGCTCAACTTGGTCCTCCTCAAAGAAACTTCTTAAGATTTAACTGAATCTGAAATGACATCGAAGTTCCCTTGAACAAACCTTGAAATGACTTGGAAGAGATGGCGATGTAGAAGATAAGTCTATGAGAATTCCTTACATAAATCGCAGCCTAAAACAACTCGGAAATTTCTCAGAACTTGCATTTCACATCAATTATATATGCAGCCTGTACTTTTTGAAAGAAGCAAGAAAGCCATTTGAAGTTTAAGTTCTTCATTAACAGAGGCTTCTCAAGACTTCCCTTTTCTGGATCATCAAAATGTCCCAACAAGAAAGCGACCAAATAAGCATTCTTTATGAGGCATCAAAGAAAGGGGACGTATCAATGTTAAAATCATTGGTACGAGAAAACTCGCAAATCTTCCACAAAATTTCACTTTCTGACTTCGCTGAAACTCCTTTACACATATCATCTTCTCTTGGCCACCGTGAATTCACAAAGCAACTTCTCACTCTCAATCGCAAACTAGCCACTGAGTTGGACTACTCCAATAGGACAGCCCTCCACTTGGCTTCTGCAGAGGGTCACATTGAAATTGTGAGGAAACTGGCAGAAACTGATAGTGATCCATGCTTGTACCCTGATGACAAAGGAAGAATTCCTTTGTACTATGCGGTGATGAGAGGGCGAGTAGAGGTTGTGAGAGAGTTGATCAGACTGAAGCCACAATCTCTGGATGTTCGTGACAAGGGGGAGACGATGTTCCATTTATGCATTAAGCACAATCGCCTCGAAACCTTGAAAGCCTTAGTAGAACTGGAGCTTCGCACTACCGGCAAGCTTCTCAACTTCAACAGTACTGATCGCGCTGAGAATACCATTCTCCATTCAGCTATCATGCTGAAGCAAGTTGAGGTACTCTTTACTCTTTAGTGATTTGTAAAAGAAGTAAAAATGCAAACTGGTTGGTTCTTGATAGATGTTAGTGGTGTTTGAAAATCACAATTTACTACTCAATCATATTTAGCTCCGCCACGCACAATATTCTGACACGTTCACTATTTAATCAATCAGACCGTAAGGTACCTCCTTTCAATACCTGAAGTGAGGCAAAAAGCAGCAGCAGGGTTGAAGAACAAGCTTGGTTTAACAGTCCATGATATTGTGGAGCTTGTTCCAGATGACTTCAAGACCCTCGAGATACGAGGCATGTTGAACGGAACTGAGCCCACAACCTCAACTCCTGGCATCAAAACTACTCATCAGCGCAACGGTTGGAGAAAGATTCTTGGGCTTGTGGTACACATATTAAGTGATAACGACACTGAACGGCTAGAAGAGATGAGAGGGGATTTGAGTCTAGTGGCTACAGTGATCGCAACTATAACCTTTCAAGCTTTGATTAACCCTCCTGGTGGTTTTGTTCAGCAAGCTGTGGCTCCAGGTGAGGATCCCTTCGGTTGCTTATTTGATGAAGAAAATTCCGTACTAGCATGCCCTGGAAAAGCACTTTCAGCTGTTAAATCTAGTTCTGCTTTTCGTCGCTACCAAAGGCACAATACCATATGTTTCATTGGATCTCTGTGTATCACCCTCATACTCGTAAGTGGAGTTCCTTTGAGGCATAAACCAGTGATATGGGTGTTATCTGTTGGCACGTGTATTACTCTCACATTCTTAACACTCACGTACCTTCAAGCCCTCTCCATGGTGAATCCAAATTTTTCGCTTCTCGACTCACCCACTAGAGTGATTTCCGGATCACTTTTGTTTTGGTTTGGGATGCTTGGGATTGTTGCTGTGTTGTCCACATTGCGCTTCGCATTTTGGCTCCAGATCGGAAGGGGGAAGAAGCCCAACTGGCTGTCGGATAATGTTTTGTCGTTTCCGAGGAGCAGAATCCAAAATGCATGATGCTGCCAGTGAATTAGATGCCACATTTTGCCATGTCTCTTCTCCTCCCTCTGTGGCGTCTTTCGTCTACTTCTCTCTGAAATTATATCTTCTGCTGTGTTATTTACTTCAGTATCTCATTTTCATTCAGACTTGTGTCAGATATGTTCTATGAATGTCAATGATTATGAGATCAGAGCTCAGTTATTCTGATACATGGCACGTTTTCTAACTGTGCTCTGCAAGGATTTTTTCCCCCACAAGCCGCCAGGTTCAATTATAGTCATTGTACTGTGAATTGTATGATTTGTAGATTTTAATTTATAGGTGATCTGATTGTGATTGAGTCTCCGTTCACTGGAAGACATAAAAATAATAACTTATTATAAATTTAATTGGTATTGTTTTTTTGGGGGGGGAGTTACTGATATTAATATTGACGATATTGAATAATGTTCATAATAATGATGTAGTAACTACATAATATTGATTTTTATTTTATTATAGTTACCAATTACGTAATAAAAAATTTATACAGAGATGCAATATTTAAAAAATACCAATACCAAAATCAAGTCAGCATTTCTACTTTTTAGCTAAGGTCGGTTTCTAATTATAATGTTCACATACGCAACTATTCCATTGGTTAGATGAAGGCAATAAGTCCAAGTTGAAAATTCAACTATGTTAAATACTTCTCTTCTTTCAAGCGTCTTGTTTCTTATCAAAAGTGATTATATAAATAATTAAGACGTGCATGGTTCCCTCAGTAGTCAGAACTCAGAAGTCATGAGACAAAGGGGAGATGCCTTTTTGATATACTTTGAAATTGTGGCACTTAAAGGAATAACAAGAGAGGGAGAAATGGAGACAGAAACCTAATATAACATGCAGATGTGGATGCAGTCACTTTATTTGTATGCACTTTTTCTTAAAACATCAAAAGTAGGATCGCAGGGGCTTTTCATATTTTCATCCCCCCCTTTGTTATGCATTATCAAATCTACTTTTCAAAGTTTCATTGTCTCTATATTTCACGGAGTGGAAGAAATTGCAAGTATTCTGAACTGGCATAAAGAGTCCATTTCTTATTTTTATGCATAAAACAAATCAATTCATTAGACCAAGACACTAATCTTTAGGTTGAAAGTTCAGCTACAGTAAACCATGAACAATGATCTTATGGCTTGATGCCATGCGAAGAAGAATATCTCCATTTAGGTTTTTCTCTACTTTTCTCTATTTACTATCTCTACCATTAGATTAATATCCAGTTGTTGAGATTTAATATACTACAACAATATTATGATAATATTAAATAATAATAAATATATATATAAATAACTTTAACCTATATATAAATAAATACTATGATATTATTATAACCAGACGGAACAGGATAAAAAAATTGTATATAGTATATTATTCACGTGTATAAAATTTTAATAACACACACACATCTCACAATAACATAGATATACGTATATTATTCACATACCCATACGCATGCATGATTTAATCCACCTAAGTTGTTGTTATTTAAAAAATTCAATTAAATTCTTCCAAAAAGAACTGATAAAGACCCTGTCACAATCAGACACAATAGACCGAGGGAACCCATGTAACTGAACTGATAAGCTTTTTTTTTCCTTAAAAAAAATGGATTTTATTAATTCAATGAAATTTAAGATTTATATGCATGGCTTACTTTCCTTTAAAAAGTAATTTTAAGATAAATTTTTTTGGCTAAACACATGTATCTTTTTATTGGAGGCAATCCTGTTCAAGGTACTATCAGACACTAAATATTGCCAACTTTCTCAATGGGGGTTCAAATATTGACTTGCCATATTATGAGGGACTAACTCTTTTTATTAAACCAACCCTTTTAGTAAATTTTAAAATAATGAATGATGTGCCACCATATCTTATCGGAATGGGCCAAAACGTGAATATGGGCCGTCGATGAAGTGAATGGGCTGAAAAATATGCCCAAGGGTTTGACAAGCATAGGTTATCTAAGTAAAGGGGGCACCATGAGAAGGCGAGGATGGGTTTTATTTTACCAAGTCACTCTTCTTCTCTGGCCATCGTCCCTGTCTTGTAACTGCGGAGCTTCTTCTCTTCTGCAACTTCTTTTCTGTGACTACTCCTTACTGCTTCTTCTTTCTTCGATACTCTTTTTTCTTATTTCTAAATATTGAGGCCTTGTGTTTCTTTTGTGTGTGTGTGTGTGTGTGTGTGTTTGTGCTTTGAAGAACATTTTAACCCTGTGGCTATTGTTTAAATACCAAGTTCACTATGATTGAGTTGATTTCCAGCATTAGTTTCAGAGTGCCCATAACATGACGACAGAGTAGTTGGGATATTTCCTTTGCCCTTGCCAATGTTTCGTCGATAATTCCGCCTTCTTTACAAACAGGACCTGGTCTCTAAATTTCTAGCCACCCACTTGAATAAAACAACTGGTGGGGGTTGGAGGTTGGGGGCTGGGGAAACAACTTGCTAATTCCATTCATGTGGTTCCAAACATAACGTCAAAAAGCTTAAGGGCATACTATTTCCTCAATTCAGGAATAGTCTAGACGCGTCTTAATGACCCCCTTAATTTGAGTTTATTATTATTAGCCGCCAATGTGGACTCAAATCTATTTATGACTTTGCACATCCCCCTCGTTTTCTTATCATCCCAAATATACTCTTTTGTCCTTTAAAATGTTAAATGTACTACTCATACGATACTAGCCTTATGTATGGTAAGAAGGAAATGGAGAGAAAGAGAGAGGAGGAAAAAGTTTTATGAGTTCAATTTAAAAAATTTAAAAAGGGATTATAAATTTTAATAAAGAAAAATGTAAAACAAAAGAATAATAAAAATTAATTAAAAACTTTTAACCTCACTTGGTCATATCTAGTTGAATCAATATAATGACCTGTGCACAAGCTAGTTTTGTTACTCCACCAATGGATTAGCTATATAATTAATGAAGCAGCCAATATGGTACAGAATCAATGATATATTACTTGTTAGAATCAAAAATTACGTACAAATAGAGCATTCATAGGAGAAGTTCAAATAAGTTATTTCTATACATTTGCATCTATTAGCCTTGAACTTGTTGAGAGATCTATTATACTGTTACATAATTGGGTTTCTGTCTATAATACCATATATCTCCTGTTCTTTTGTATAATGTACATATATTCTCTTGAACTCTAGCATAAGCTAGCTTGCATAGTAGAGAACCAGCCTTTATCAATCAATTTATGAAAAAGAAAAATCTATTTTTATCTTGATTGTATCATGACCAACCCAATCAAATATGATGCCCACCTTTCTAGCCACTTGGATTGCCATGTCAAAAATATATTACTCTCTACGAAACAACATTGGCCTTTTACTTTGATCTTCAACATTGGCCCTAACATGTCCAAAAAGTCAGAGAAGATATGGTTGCATCTTAAACCGGTCCCGCTAAGGAAACGCAGCTCCAATATGAGCATTTGGATTCTTTGAATCTAAATAAAGATGATAGCTCGGCATGCCCTGGAGATGCAGTATCAGCTATTAGATACGCACCTTATTTTCATCCTCCCTACACAAAATACAATAACTTAGCTTTCATCTCATCTCTCACTGTCCTCCTCATACTCGTAAGTGGAGTTCCCCTCAAGCATAAGGCTGTGATGTGGATGCTACGCGCATAACTCTCATTCTTGATACCCACCTACATTCATGGCCTCTATTTGATGAACCCAGATGGTGAACTTTTTGACTCGGCTTGGAAAATGGTGAGAGTATCACGTAGGATTTGGATTGGCTTCCTAGGCGTGGCTGTTCTGCTTATAACATGGCGCTTGATTATTTGGCTAGGCAAGAAAAAGTTGAGAAAATTCAAGCGTCAGATTCATCCTGGCATCGGCAACGACAGCATATGACGCCAGTGTTTTGTCATGAGAACCATAATAGTTAGGGATCTTTAGAATATGTTGTCATAGTCTTGGGCCAAACATAAGAATTGATGCTTCTTTCTACAGTGATCTGAGTTAGTTTTACTTAATCAGAAGTTTTAAATGCTCTGACATTGCCACAGGATTTTAATTTCCTGATGTCGATTTTGTAAGTGGGAGTTGGTAATTGATTGGAATCCGGCATTAGACCTATTACATGATGAATAATGTTAAAAACTGTTGAAGGGTTTATTGTCATGAGACGTGTTGTTACATCCTTTAAACAAGAGAACTTTTGAAGGGTTTTCTTTATGTTATTTGTGGAAAAACTGTTGTTTTAGATTATTTATTATTGTTTACCTCATTAAAAAATATTTCTTCAAATAATCAGTTATTAAAAGTCACTATAGTCAATTATTAAATGAGAGTATTGTGGTAAAGAAATTTACATCGGCAACATATTTATTGAATCCAACTGACTTTAACTGTTTCTTAATTTCAACAACTAATTATTCATCTCTTATAAAAAAAATAGAGAATGTGCAGAAAATTAAGGATGAAGAATTATTTGGAATAGAGAGAAAATAGGCTTTTTATTTTTAAGTTATTTGAATAGAGCTCCATTAACAAATTATTGGAGAGCTATCAGCCATCATCCAAGAGCCCAAGACACATACACAACAATCCAATTATGCAATGAATGGGCTTCGCATTAATGAGGAGCAGGAGGAAATTACTAGTGGGCCAAAATATGATAGTACTCGGCCTAGGAAGTATGGGCCGTTATGGATACAGATATCAAAGAGTTACGCAGAATCATTTCTCCCATATTATGAATTAGGCCTAGTAAAAAGAGTTAGTTTCTTACAAATTAACAAACTCATGTTTAAATCCTTACTGGAAAAGGTACCCATATGAGTGCTTGATAGTGCCTCAAATAGAATTGTTTTCAATAATAAGATACATGTGTTTAGTAAAAAAAAAAAAACCAAATTACTTATTTGGAGATCTAAAGTAATACAAAAATTAGTTAACTAATTTAGAGCATGCAAAATTGAGCAACGAACCTTAGAAAAATTTCATTTTGAATGGCACGACTCTTTCGATTTTTTTGCTGGCATCTGAGTTGTCTCCCCTCCTCTTTTAATTGAATTGAGACACTTGACACAAATAGTTCCAGTGGCCCCGGCTTCCGCCTCTATCAGGCGGCGACAGCCTCCACCTCCACAGCCACGACATGGATGAGCAGCTCCTTAATCCGCATTACAAAAAAAAAAAATCTCCAGATCGAAATTTGATGGTAAACTGAGGAAGCAGATGTTACATGATTTCTCTAAGATATTTATGTGTATTATTAGATTATATATCAATTTATAAATGAAGTAAATTAGTTTGGAGAAAAATAATAAATATAAATATTTTATACTAATTTAATAATTTTCTTAATTTTTTTAAATTAGCTAATAATTAGATCTTATGTTGATGACAGGAGGTAATGACAATAATAATAATGCCTCCCCAATAAAGTATTAACCTAACCAATATTATTGTTGAGCAGTATAAATTGTAGAGTCCAAGCAATACGGGGTTCAATATATCCTGGAAGCATGTTGTGATTAAAGATAAAGAAAGAGCATATTGTTAGGCAAGTGATGTGACATCTCCCAGTGATTATATTTTATTGCTTTTGTAAATCAATAAAACAAGTAACAACTTGTATGTTACAGGAAGATGCATGAGGGTGCTTGCTGATATTTACTAGAACTATCTTGATTTTATATGGATTATTTAAATAAAACCGAAATTAAAGGCGGAACGGGACACCGATGTCACTGTTTTAAGTCAAGTCTAATAATTGTACTTTTAAAATAATTTTCCTTTTTGGGGAAAAAAAAGGTCGAGTGTTCAATCAACCGCATAAACGTTCAAACTTCAAACCTGCTTAGGTAAGAAACTTCACCCTCCCTCCCCTAGGCACTTAGAGCTATCGCCTCGAACTCGAACTCTCTCCAGTCTCCAATCTCTCCCTCCTCCATCCTCAGGTCAGTCCTCGGTCTAGTCTCTCTCTCCTGGCTTCCCTTTTCCCTCCTCACTCCTCAATTCTTACTCAGTCCTAATTTCTGAAATTAGTCCGAACTTGCTTGCCTATACTGACTTGGTCCCCTTTCTTGGATATCAATGAGCAGGGAGTCCTCGTCCCCCAAACGGCAGCGTTTTGGGACGAGCTAGGCACTTCCTTTTTTCTTTTTTAAAGTGCAAATTTATTCCTAGTTCTACTTTTCAGATACAACCAACACTGAATCTTTTTAGCGGTACAATTTTATTCATAATTTTTTTGTACACCAAAGATTAAGGGTAAAGTTGTACCTAAAAAAAAAAGATTACAGGTAAAATTGTACCTTAAAGAGGGATTATGGGTAAAATTGTCCTATTAAAAAAATTGAGGTGTTGAATATACCTAAGAAATAAGATCAGGGATAAATTTACATATATAAGTAAAATTGAATTAAAAAGATCGGGGTGCTGCATGTACCTAATAAATAAGATAGGGATAAATTTGCACATTTATCTTTTTTTTAATGTTTTGAACTTTTTATTAATTTTTATTTTTTCTTACTTATTTGGGTTAAGTTGTATTTTACTCCCTCAATTATTTTCTTAGCAGCACCTAGTATCATAAAAGATTGTTTAGTATTACTCAATATTTTCAATTAATTAATTTTTGGTGCATCCAGCATACTGAATTATTTTCTCCATAGCACTAAGTATCCCAATAAACTAATTTTTTTATGCATGAAACACTCCAGTACTTTTTCTAGTAGTGCCCGGTATCCAAAGTTTAAGTTGCTCATTTCTACTTGATAGAACCAAAAATTAATTTAAAATATTGAGTGCTACTTAAAAAAATACTTTATGCATTATACACATAAAAAAAATAGTTTAGAAGACTAAGTGCTGCTTAACTTAAAATGTTGAATGGATCAAAAATTAATTAATTTAAAATATTGATTGTTACTGAAAAAATAACTCAGCGGGTTGATGGATCCAAGTTAACCCAAAAAAAAAAAAATGATAAAAGGCACACAATTTTTTTTTTTTAAAAAAAAGTTAACTGGCTTATCCCAAATGCTGCTGTTTAGGAGACAAGCATGCCCAATTTATGAGCAGGGCATGCGGACTCTCTTATTCTGGGTTTTCTGAAACAGAGTCATATTGTCAACTAAACTTATGCACTAATTTGCAGACTGCTGATTAATACTTTTAACAATTTGTATTGATTTTCTGTTGATAAGGACTAGAAGGTTTTGTTGAGTGTTGGTTTGGCAGCTAGGGGTTGGTCTATAAATAGTTAACAAGCAAACGCACACGGCCACGTCAACACCCGAAAATGGAAATAGCAATAGTTGATAACAGTGAAGAAAAGAGAATGAGGGATGTATACGATGCATCACAAAATGGCTCTGAGTCAACTTTGAAAACACTACTCCAGCAAGACTCATTGATCTTGCACAGACTATCCTCACGAAGAACCTCCTTGAAACTCCCTTACACATATCGGCTTTACTCGGCCACCTTGAATGTACCAAAACCCTTCTTGCTCACTGTTCCCAACTCGCCCTTGAGTTGGACTCATTTCAAAGCACACCTCTTCACTTGGCTTCTCCACAAGGCCACATCCACATTGTGAGGGAACTGTTGCTAGCTCGTGGAGAGGCATGCTTGGTTCGTGACCAAGAACACAGAATCCCTCTGCACTCTGCTGTTATAAGAGGAAGAAGAGAGGTTATGTTGGAGCTGATTAGAGCAAAGCCAGAGTCTTTGAGGTTGCATGATGACAAAGGGAAAAATATTTTCCACTTATGTGTGATGCACAACCACTTGGAGATCCTTGAAGATTTGGTGGCTTTGGATACTCATGACACCAATAAGCTGCTCGTTGAGGGAGACTCGGATGGCAACAACATCCATTTTTCATTTGGCTATCGTGTTGAAGCAAGTTGAGGTACTTTTCACTTACTTTTATTATTAGATTGAGTTTGAGATCCAGAAAGACTAGAGTCAGCTGGATCTCCTTTCCTGCAGGTGAAGATCTTACCTCCTTACCTCACACGTTTGTGTTTCGATCCTTTTTTTTTTTTTTTTTATCCCTTGGCTATGTTATATATATGTAAGTCACGAGCATAACAAATTATATCTGCTTGTACATTGTTGTCTAGACTGTGAGTTACCTTATTTCAATTCCAAAGATAAGATTAGAAGCATCGAACTTAAAGAACGACATGGTTTATACTGCTGCCGATATTGTTCATCGAATTCCCAGAGACTCCAAGAGCTTTGAAATACAAGTGATATTGATGGGGTTTGGGATCAAATGTCGAAGGAGGGAAAGGATTGATGTTGGGAGCACATAAGACAGAAGTGGGAAGAAGTTGTCATGGGGAAATGTTTTGGAAAGTATAGACCAATGGCTAATGTACAATGGCAATTGGGTAGAAGAAGTTGTTGGTTAATGTGATATTCATCATCAGTATGCTAAATATATATGTTCTCGGGATAATGACGTACGTGTTTTCAGCCAAAATTATGTAGTGCTTCATATCTCTTTCATTTGCAATGTTTGACCGTACGAATATGGAGGCAGAACCCGTGGAAGGGAAATATGTCTGTTCTTTCGTGGTTCAATGTTCTGACTCAATAAGTACAATCCTTATTCATCAGCTTTATATAGCCAGCTGTCAATCTATATCTCATTTCCACTAACCAACTCAGGCTCTGTTTGGATTAGAGATTTAAAAAAAAAAAAAAATATTTGCAATCTGACTTTTAAAATATTTAGATTGGACAAAAGTTAACTTGAGTAATATGAATTATATTTGGATTGGATTTTATAAAAGTTGGTTTGTGAAAATTAGATTTGGTAAAATGTTGTTTGGATTATGATTAAATAAAAATAAGTTTAGGTTGTAAAATTATCAAAATGGACATGAGTTTCATTACACTAATGAGAGAATAATGGGAGGAGTGAGAGAAAATTATTATTCTGACAATTTCTAATGGTCCTAAACCCGATTGCCACTTATAAAAGCTACCTCCTAGCTTAAGGCGAATCGTGCGTTTGGCCCCTTTTTGGCCCCAAGTGTAGTCTTGTACAAGCTCTCCCAAACAAGCTTACTTTTTGAATCAAGCTTCTACTGCAAAATAAGCTACTTTTAGCCCATAAATCGCTATCTCAAACACACATTTAGTTGCAACTCAACTTATCCCAGCAATACAGTTAATTTTCAGGGCTATTGTTGTTATGGTGGTGGATCTGATGACTACTTTTTAAACTATCGTTATATATTATTATTATCGTTAGTATTAAAAAAAAACCCTTTTACAGCATTTTAAAAAGGCTTGTGCCACTACTTATGAAACCGATCTAGGAAGTTTAATACTTTCTACAGCAGTTGTACATCGGTTGAAAAAACCGGCATAGAAAAGTGAAGAGAAAGACGGGAAAAAAGAAAAAACTTCACTTTCCGCAACCTTTGCTTTTAAAGATGAGCAAGGAGCACAGACACGAAGACCGAGTTTAGACAAAAACTGAGAGCTAATGCGAAGTTTGATCAAGCACGAACACAAAGATCGAGAAGGGTTTTGCATTAATTAAATAAACGGTGTAAAAATTTATTTACCTTTTTCGCCTTGGTTATTTAATTTCTACGACTGGCGTAGAAAATAATAAAAATAATTTATTTAAAAATATTAAAAAGTTAAATTTGGCTAAATCGTTTTAATTAAAGAAACTTCTGAGCTCATTTTTCCAAAGCCTTCTTTGGTGAACTCAAATTAATTAATGCTGGTGTTCCGATGCTTTAACAGATTCTTTTCTCCCTGTTGATGAACACCTGAAATAATTTAAAACTTAAAAAAGAAACCATCAATATCCTCAAATAAATTGGAGCACTCGTTATCCTCCATTGGCATGGTCCCTCCAATGAAAATGGAAACTAGTTATCATGAACACTACAAAAAAACAGCTGATTAGTGATGAAATTTGTGATGGAAACAAATTCCGTCGCTAATTTCTAACAGAATTGTGACGGAAATTTCGTCGCTAATTTTTTAGACGGATTAGCGATAGAATTTATTAGCTACGGATTAGCGACGGAATTTTTGTCCGTCACTAAATTCCGTCGCTAATCCGTCAGAAAATCCGTCAATAAATATTTAGCTACAGAATTAGCGACGGAATTTTTTCCATCAGAAATTTCCGTCGCTAAATTGTTTGTTACAGAAGTTTTTGTCACTAATTCCGTCACAATTTCGTCGCTAATCCATCACTAATTTTAAATTTTGTTATTTTAAATTATAATCTTACAAAATTTATATAATAACAATTAAGAATATAATGATTTAAAAACATTTTTAATTATAAAATAAATTGATATATTTGTGGAGTTGGTATTAATAAAGATATTGTCATCATTATGTATACACTGAAAATAGAAAGATAATTTCTTAGAAAACTTGTTTATATTTTGTTAAAATAAATTGCTCTTGATTATTAATAATAATTAAAAAATATAATAAGAATATTAATAACTTTCTTATACAAACTGAGATAAGAAAGAAATAATTTTATCATATGTAAAATATATTAAAATATATAATATATGATAAAAATTCAAAACCAAAAAATAAATTTATATGAATGCAAACTAATATTGAAGTAAAATTTGAATTTCAATTATTAAAAAATAAAATTTAATCATGATATAATTAATACCCATGATATAGATTGATTTTGGTCTTCAATACAAAAACAAATGATATATATAAAGAATTTTAAGAAAATAAATTACATAGGATATATATATAAGTAGAAAAATACTGTTTATCATAATCTATTCAAATCATTTAATTTTTTATATAGAATAATTTATTAGATTTTATTATAGTAGTTATTTTTTGAATAACAAGATTTTTTGACTAATTGTAAATGATTTTCTTCAAATATATAAAACACATATAGATGATATAATATAATGTGATATAATACATATATGATTAAATTGTATATCTTATCAATGTTAATTAAAAAATAAATTTAAAAAATATTTATAAAAAAATTATTTATGATTTAAAATTCAAAATTAGTATCGTTAGAAATTAAAATTATATTAAAAATATTTTTTAAAAATAAAACATTATAAAATGAATAGTAAAAAAATATTTAAAAAATATTTTTTCATTAAAATAGTTATGATTAAAATTATCATATAATATATTTTTAGTTTTTAATAATATATAGTGACGGATTATTTCTGTCAAGAATTAGCAAACGGATTAGCCACGGAAAATTTCTGTAGGTAATTAGCAACTGAATTTTCTGTCGCTAATCTGCCGCTAATCAAAGGAATTAGCAATGGAACAAATTCTGTCGCTAATTTCATCACTAAATAAAAAATTCCGTCATTAAATTCTATTGCTAAAAGCATGTTTTTTTTTTTTTTTTGTAGTGGAAGATGAGAAAATGAGAGTTCTTTATGAGGCTTCATAGGGTGTGTTTCAATTCTAAACACGCTAATACAGGAAGACCCACTAATACTACAAAAAGTCTTCATTCAGTGCTCATCACAACAATGAATATTATATATTCATCACTGTAATGCAATCTAAACCATCTAAAACATAATATGGATGGGTCAAATTTAAAATTTTTAATATACAATTTTTTCAATAATAAATTTATTTTTTTAAAGATATGATAGTTATGATATTATATTTATTTTGAATTCTGTATCTGTTAAAACCAAAAGTTGATTAAAATGTATAAAAAATTTAAATTCAATCTAAGCCTTTTAAAATCGATCTGGATGGTCTAAATTACAATGGGCCTTCTATGCTTAACATTGTGATAAGCATGGATGATGGAACGTAGTCCCATGCTACAAACAATTAACTTCACCACAATCTTCGCTGAAACTCCCTTACACATATAGGCTTTACTCGGCCACCTTGAATTCACAAAATTCCTTCTTACTCACAAACCCAAGCTTGCCCTTGAGTTTGACTCCTTTCGAAGCACAGCCCTGCACTTAGCTACCGGAGAAGGCCAAGTCCACATTGTGAAGGAGTTATTGCAAGCTTGTGACCAATTCCATTGCACTATGCAGTTATAAGAGGGAGAACCAATTCCATCGGGGGAAAACTCTTTTCCACTTGTGTGTCATGTACAGTCACTTAGATTTTGCGGGAAGGATAAATTTTATTGGTACAATAATTTTTCTTCGATATGATTCAGAAAATGATTATAAAATTGATTTATAACAATTGATTATCTGAAACTTTTTAATTAACAGCTTATGGCAAAATCAAAATTTTAACTCAAAAATGGATTTTATCATTAAGAGGGGTGCATAGATAATCTTTAACAAAAACAAAGTTTAGCTAGATATATTTTATCATAAACTCATTGGCCAAAAAAAAAAATTATAAGCTCAATCCAAACAGACATTTATAAGAGTCAAAATTATGGTTTTATTAAAAAATATACCAACATTCTTATACATGCAAAATCAATTGTGAACTCAAAATTTACATGTCAAAATTAATTATTAATTAAAAAAACTATGATTATCTTATAAATTACTATACATTTATATACGCCCAAAATCAATTATGATACCTTACTTTTATAAATCGGTGCGTATACCCACGCGCTTCCAGAAGCTTACAAACATTCATTTTGATTATCTTATGATAGCCGAGTTATTCTTTTTTTTTGATACGATGGCCGAGTTATTCTCTTGACACGTTTGTGGAATATTTTTTATACCTTACTTTTATAAATTCACCTTGTTGTGGGGTTTGTCTATAAAAAGACCCACCAAGTAATTATGGCAAAGAGGTTGGGCATAGGAAAGCGACGAATCGAGTCAACCATAAAAGCAAGCTAAAATTTTCCATTATTTCAAAAAGTAAATTATCAGTTTTAGAACATGTGTCACTTCTTTATTAAATCCCACTTCGACAAAAAAAAAATACCCACTATTGGTGACAAAAAAAATGGTAAAACAACAGCACTATTATAATAAACGTATTTTATCGAAGAATATTTGGAGGTCCTGCGGGACTATTTAATACTACCTCGGATCTTTAATATAAAAATTAGTTGACTAATTGGAGTAGATTAAGAAATTAGTTAAGTTAGTTATTTGTAATAAATAGGGGTTGTCTTTCTTAAAATATCGTTACTAATCAAGTATATTGGCTAGGACTACTATTATTACAAGAACTATCTTTAAAAAAAAAAAGATAAATATGAGAAATAAAGTGGATTGCGATTTTATGTTTAGGACTAAACTAAAAGTTAAACAAGGTCTTATATTAAAGACTGAAGGTGGTATATATACTCTCTACCGGTAATTTTAAATTTAACGTAATTTTCAGACTATATATTTATTAGAAAAACCAACAGATTAAAAAATTTTCAAGAAAGAAGAAGATAAATTGGATCCTCTCTTTCTGTTTGTGGATTTTATTTTCACTTCAAGACGTTCCGCATAAATCAATTAATCCTCAAATTATATGATGTAAATGATTTCTCAATTAAATCGCAGTGAGTTTCATGTGCATTAAATTATTAGAATCATTTTTTGGTGAGAATTCCCTTACAGTAGTGAATAGAAATATTTTGAAAAAAGATAAAAAACAAAATGAATTGAGATATTATATTTAGGATTAAATTGAACTCACAATTAGCTCTTATGTTAAGTAATGGGGTAATATTATTGTTGAGTAGTGGCGTGGAGTCCCAATCGTACTGAGTTTACTAGCAACCTTTTAAATCGCGTGAATATGTCTGGCAATAGTTATATTCCATTGCACTTTTTTCATGTCAAATTGTCATTGGTAAAAGAAAAGGTAGTAGGAAGAGAAATCACAAATAAAGGAGAGATGAGGACAGTAAAATGAGACAAAGAAGAAGAGGAAAAAGATGCACATCCCTCCAATTACACCCTGATCATAATAAGAGTCAATGTCTTAGTGGTATCATTTAAGGAGAATTACAATATAATCAGGTCTTAAGGTAGGGATTTAATTACTTTAAAATCTATCAACAAGTAAAGAGTATGTAATGACAAGTTTTAAGGATAGTCTCTTATCATTAAGATGTGTTGGCAATTAATTTTTTTTTTCACAACCTCCTGGTAATTTTCCTGCCAATTATTTTGAATATGATTGAGGTGATGCCATTGTGTGAGTCATGTAAATGATGTAATACTAACGAGCTAGGATGCTGCTGTCTCTTTAGACTTCTGACAAAAGATCACTCTACGATCATTGATCAACACTTATAATTAGTTTGAAACTACCTGGAAGATGAAGTGAACTTGCATTAAACATTAGTTACATCCAACAATCATATTTCTTTCACGCAAGAAACAGAGAAGACGACAAAGAAACTTGTTTTTTATTTGTGTGTGATGGTGGGGGACGGGTGATTGATATAATGACACTACCAACCCACTTGATCCTTCCCGAGGGCTCTTATCCGATGTGGCCCGAGGCGGCCATGGACATCGCCTTCCAATATGCTGGTACGTACATAGGGATATTCTTTATCAAGGAAGGGAAAATTATTTTTTGAGATCATTAACCAAGAAAAGAAACCCCAGTTATTCTCAAGAAGTAAATAGTAGTTAGTTTATTGGGCAAAAAAAAAAAGCTTGTTATATATATATATTTATTTATATAATGCGAATTGGTTTTGTTATGTTATCTCATTTAATCATTTGAATTAGAAATTAGAAAAAATCACAAGAAAACCGTGAAAATTGCAAAATCGTAAATTGGGACTTGTTAGAACACTTTCATTGGTTTTGATAACAATTGAATCTCAAATGACAACACATTTTTAACAAAATATCTGATTTGCAACTTCACAATTTCCGTAGTCTTTTCTTTTTTCTTTTTTGCAATTTTTTCTAGAAATTACTCCTCTAATCCTATGTATGTCACTTCCAATATGTTTCATGAAAATCATAAAAATCTTATCTTATTAATCTCGTTTTAAAATTTACCAACTTTCTAATTAGGGAAAATTTCACTGTAGGACCGCAGAAGACAATTAATATCAAAGAGCCCCCAAAACTTTCTGAAACCTCACTGCAGGACCAAGGGACAAATTTGATATTAATTTTTAGAGTGAGATTACAATAATACCCCTCCCTTTTTATTTTATTAAAAAATAAATATTTACCGGAGTTATTGTTCCGGCCACCGGCGCTCAGGTGGCCGCCGTCGAAGTCCGGTCACCGGTGGCCAGAACAGTAACTCCGGCGGGACCTCCGGTGGCCGGAGTTTTTTTTGTTTAAAACAAAGTGGCCAAGGGAAGGTTTGAACCCAGGACCCCTTGGCACACCAAAAGACTTGTAACCACCAAGCCAAGCAACTCATTCAATCATAAAATGCAAATAAAACTATATATAACAAAATAAACGCAACAGTCCAAATGTAAGTGAACAAGTGAAATTAGACGATTTACAAGTGGAATTCAGAAATTTGCAACAAAAATTAGGCAATTTACAAATAACATAATAGAAGTCATAACCCAAAATGCAAGTATTTAAGTGCAAATGAGCAAGTAAAATTTGAAGATTTACAATAAAAGTTTATGGATTTACAACCCAAATTTGGCAAATACAAGAGAATTCACAACCAAAAATGTAAGTGTTTAAATGTAAGTGAACAAGTGAAATTAGACGATTTACAAGTGTAATTCAGCAATTTACAACAAAAATTAGACAATTTACAAATAACATAATAGAAGTCATAACCCCAAATGCAAGTGTTTAAGTGCAAATGAGCAAGTGAAATTTGAAAATTTACAATAAAATTTTATGGATTTACAACCCAAATTTGGCAAACACAAGAGAATTCACAACCCAAAATGTAAGTGTTTGAGTGTAAGTGAAGAAATGAAATTAGACTATTTACAAGTGTAATTCAGCAATTTACAACAAAAATTAGACAATTTACAAATAACATAATAGAAGTCATAACCCCAAATGCAAGTGTTTAAGTGCAAATGAGCAAGTGAAATTTGAAAATTTACAATAAAATTTTATGGATTTACAACCCAAATTTGGCAAACACAAGAGAATTCACAACCAAAAATGTTAGTGTTTGAGTGTAAGTGAATAAGTAAAATTAGACGATTTACAAGTGTAATTCAGCAATTTACAACAAAAATTAGACAATTTACAAATAACATAATAGAAGTCATAACCCCAAATGCAAGTGTTTAAGTGCAAATGAGCAAGTGAAATTTGAAGATTTACAATAAAATTTTATGGATTTACAACCCAAATTTTGTAAACATAAGAAAATTCACAACCCAAAATGTAAGTGTTTGAGTGTAAATGAAAAAGTGAAATTAGACGATTTATAAGTGGAATTCAACAATTTACAACAAAAATTAGGCAATTTACAAATAACATAATAGAAGTCATAACCCCAAATGCAAGTGTTTAAGTGCAAATGAGCAAGTGAAATTGTCGAATTTCACTTGCAAATCTATAAACTTTGTTGTAAATCTTCAAATTTTATTTGCTCATTTATACTTAAACACTTGTATTTGGGATTGTGAGTTCCATTATATTATTTGTAAATTGCCTAATTTTTGTTGTAAATTGCTGAATTCCACTTGTAAATCGTCTAATTTCACTTGTTTACTTACACTCAAATACTTACATTTTGGGTTGTGAATTCTCTTGTGTTTACCAAATTTGGGTTGTAAATCCATAAACTTTTATTATAAATCTTCAAATTTTACTTGCTCATTTGCACTTAAATACTTGCATTTTGGGTTATGACTTCTATTATGTTATTTGTAAATTGCCTAATTTTTGTTGCAAATTTCTGAATTCTACTTGTAAATCGTCTAATTTCACTTGTTCACTTACATTTGGACTGTTGCGTTTATTTTGTTATATATAGTTTTATTTGCATTTTATGATTGAATGGGTTGCTTGGCTTGGTGGTTACAAGTCTTTTGGTGTGCCAAGGGGTCCTGGGTTCAAACCCTCCCTTGGCCACTTTGTTTTAAACAAAAAAACTCCGGCCACCGGAGGTCCCGCCGGAGTTACTGTTTCGGCCACCGGTGACCGGACCCCGACGGCGGCCACCTAAGCGCCGGTGGCCGGACCTCCGACCTCCGGTGGCCGAAACAGTAACTCCGATAAATATTTATTTTTTAATAAAATAAAAAGGGAGGGGTATTATTGTAATCTCACTCTAAAATGAGGGGCAGTGGCGTCATTTCGTTTGTGGAATTAATATCAGATTGGTCCCTTGGTCCTGCAGTGAGGTTTCAGAAAGTTTTGGGAGCTCTTTGATATTAATTGTCTTTTACAGTCCTACAGTGAAATTTTCCCTTCTAATTACACCTTTATTTAACATGTTACACTTTTGTCAAAAAAATAACAGTCTATACAATAATAAATTTCAGTTAACATATATGAAATTCTAAAGCGAATTAAGATGCCCTTCTAATTGTTGTCATTGTTATTATTCTTTGAGTTCCATTCAAGTAAGCAGACTTACAGATTTACGCCAATTTGTTTTATTATCAAAATTCTACATTTTTTTGCCATATATGTATAGATTTTTTTTTTATTAGAGATAGTCTTATTTAAAGTACTGTTGAGTATTAAATATGTGTACCTCTTTTGTTGAGAATTTAAATTTTGATTCTGAAATATTTACTCCTATCATACCAAAACCCATTAGTAAATTTTACATGCCTTAAAAAAAAAAAAAAGAAACAAGGTCATGGGAATACGATAGAGACCTATACAAGCCCTATAAAACTTAATAATAGAGACCTATATTGTGTAGATTTTCAGTCTGTGGTTCATATATCCTTATGAGCATTAATTATCTCGAATTTTCACTCAGTGATTCATCCTTTGAGAATTATTTATTTAATCCCAACTTTTTCTACGACCAAATCTTTCAACTTTCTTCGACTAAATCTTTGCTGGGACCCGTTTTTGGTGTGCAATACTGGAGGTTGTTTCATAATCACCCGAACTAGGACAAAATTATTGCCAATCATACCTGTGTCATTAATTACTTGTTTTTATGTATTTTAAGTAATTATAATTTATATCAATTTTAAATCAAGTAAATTATAAAGGCCTACGAGATTAAGCTCAATACGCAGGAACCTCCACTCCGTCGTGTCTCTTATCAAAATATATATACTGTATATATAGTGAAATATATGACCAAGAAATTTTATGTGGTTAATAACTACATGTCTTATTTATATTCTTATCTATAAAAAATATGGAAAAATGACAAAGAAAGACCATAAAAATTACACATACATTATTTTAACAGGTTTTGATAACTTGTAAGTAACAATACATTTTTGTGAATATACTTAGTTTTAAATTTTGTGATTTCCACCTTTTTTAGGTTATTTTTCCAAAAACTATGGTGATTCCTTTTTATTTTTTGTGAATCCTGTCAGTGTGACTTGCTGGGGTGAGTGAAACTAAGAGTGTGTTATGTGTAAAATGTTAAGGTCTTCTTTTTTATTAGGGTCTTCTTAAGTTAAGAAAAAAAATATAGGAATTAAAAAAATTATTGGTGGGCTTAAATAGGTCGGCCCATGGCCCTACAGGACTGGCCCATATATTTTTCGACCCTACAAGGCTGGTCCTTTTAAGCCCAACTTCCATTTCAAAACTTTAGAATACAAGCCCAGCTCTACATCCAAGTTTTTGTCTCTCTCTCTCTCACCTTTCTCTCTCATCTGTTGAAGCTAACCACGATGAACTCGATGACATCCAGAAGGAGTGAAGAAGGACTGCCTCTTCAACTAGTCCTACTCCTTATCAACATGGGCATGCTGCTTCTAGGCTGTTATAAGTTCGATTATGCCAAGATGGAGTATAGTGGGGATTGGCTTTCAGCATTGCACCCATGGCAATTTTTTCGTCGAACTCCTGTGGCCACTTTTGTTAACATCGTTGCTGCTGTGTTTTTTGTTATAGATAAGCAAGATTTGATGAATTTAGATCTTAGAGGAAATATGATAAGCATGAAACTTGCCAAAAACGCAGTGTGCTAGCTTAATTAGATTAGAATCAAAGTGATATGAAAAGGAGGTTATATAAATGCTGGCAATATTATTACAAAGTGAAGAAATAAAGCCTGAGATGTGGAAAGAATTTCATCAATTCCTCCCATAAGACTCTGATCAAAGCTTCTTCTTTTTGATATGTTATAACAGCATAGAAGCAGCGTGCCCATGTTGATGAGGAGTAGGATCAGTCGAAGAGGCAGTTGTTTCTTCACTCCTTTTGGGTGTTGTCGAGCTCATCGTTATTAGCTTTAATAGATGAGAAAGAAAAGCGATAGAGAGAGAGACAAAAACTTAGGGGATCTCACATCCCGAATTTTGGGCCTAGAAGTACTAAAATTAGCTTGAAATGAACAAACTACCAGACCCTTTTTAGCAAAGGTCCCAGAGATTTCCTGGAAGGATAGTAGGATCCCCAAGGACTAAATCACGAAGGGAAAGTTTTCTGGGACTTAAAAAAGAGAAAGTTAAAGACTCTAGTGAAGTCTTGAGGCCCAAGAATGATAAATAGAGATGAATGTAGGGCAATAATTATGTTGGAGGCGTTAATGAGGTGAATTTTGAGGTTAAGCCAAACCATGGGCAAAATTGTAATTTTGCAAAGTTTTGGGCTGGTAAGGGCAAAAATAGAAATTATGTCCAAAATCCCAGAAAATGAGAAATTGTGGGTTAATGCCTGAACACCTAGGAAAAATTTTAGAAACTAGGAATAAGGTTCAGAGGCCTGTATGAGGCTGAAAATGCCCTTGGAAGGAATTTGTGGAATTCCCACGGTTTTGACTGATTTTGAATATTATTAAAAATAAATTATTTAAAGTATAGGGAGGCCTCAGATAATTGGAATAAAATGGAAAAAAATACTTGAGGAATTATGACAAGTTTTAAAAATAATTCCGTCCCCAGAAAGCGAAGAGGTTGGCTTTAATAGAATTTAAAGCCTATTTATACACTATCCGGGAAAAGTCAAAGTCAAAGGTCTAGAGGTTGACTTTGGATTTAAGAAAAATTAGAGGAATTTCTCATGATAAATAAATAGTATTGATACATGGAGATAGATTCTCAGAGTTGTGGACTAGTAGAAAGAATTCGGTCAAGATCACTTCGAAATAAATATTATTAATTATTTTAATGAAAGAACAAGGGAATGGCATCACTCTCTCTTTGGGCATGTTATATAATGCCATGTGGATTTATTTGAGGTGAAAAAATGGTGCCATAACATGTCCTAGTGGTCCCGTGTAAGTCAGGGCTCGAAAAAGTACCCTATACGGTGCAGAATGGCAAGATAGGTGGAGGAATACCTAAAGGTTGTATTTTGCACGAATTTTATATTAATTTCCTCCCTATTTTAATGCCAAAATGATGAAGGAATATGAAGGAAACAAGTGTCCAGTTAGATGGGAAAAGAAGGTATTATGTGTACGGTTGGATGCAAGACACATGTACGGTCAGATGCAAGACACATGTATAGTTGGATTAAAAGCATGTGGATTGATGATGTAAGCATGATGTCATCATCATGAGGTAAGCATGATGTCATAGGACACTTGTCACCATAAGATTAAAAGAGAAAATAGACGGCCCAGATCAAGCCACACGTTCTTAAGATCAACAGCCTAGATTCAGTCTTGTTTTCTATAAATACCCCCTCCCCACCCCTCATTTTCATCCAACCTAGAGGAAACCTTGGGGAAGCTCTGGCAAAATGGTTTCTAGAGAGAAAGAAGAGGGAGAAAGAAAGGCTAAGTGGTCATATGCAAGATCAAGCTCCAAAACAAGGTATGTTTATGATTTTTGATGTAGTTTTCACTACTCTTGTTGTTGATAAGCTTGGTTATAGATTTTAATGAATTTAGGGAGCTTGAAACTCTAGGGGGATACGCTGCACAAAATTCTTAAGAGTAGAGGAAGATGAAATTGATGTTAGAATAATGTTCAAAGCTTGAAAGGAACACGAATCAAGTGGTTTTATGCTGAAATTGGTTGAACTTCATGATTATGTAACTTGAGTAATATTTCGGCCAGGGCTGGTTCTTGGGGTTAGGATTGGATTTTGATTATTTTGATGCTTCCAATGTGTTTAAAATGAAAAATTGTGCGGGGTAAAGGTGAGAAAACAAGTTTGGAAGCATTAGAATTGAAAGTGGAATGTTGAGCCCTAACACCCTATGTTTGGCCAGATCAAGTTGAGTAGGGAGGAGTTTGATTTTGATTATTTTGAGCTTGGAAATGGATTCTACATGCAAAATTGTGTGGGAATAGTATGTGGAATTAATTTTGGGAAGGTTGGAAATCAAGCTCAAAAGTTAGAAGCTAATATAGCTCAAAGAAAACAAAGTATTGATGTTATTGATTACCATGGCTCTAATGAATAAATGGAAATGATGTGTTGGTGCATTTAGGGCCATGAGACATCAAGGAAAAAGGAATGGCAAAGGTTGAGGAAGAAACCTTAATGGTTGGAAGCAAAAAGGAGTAAGTTGAAGAGCAAGAGAAAACTTATGATACAAGGTAGCGAACTTACCTTTCTTGTGTGCTTGATGTGTATGTGTGTATGTGCTATGAATGCCATGATGTGATTAAGCTATGTTGCTGAATTAGGATTGCTATGTTTATTTTAAGCATGCCTTGGTATTATGTTATGTGAATATGAATGAACTAGCTTACTTTCCATGGCATTTCACCATGCATGAAAGATAAAGTTATGTGCACAAAAGCATGCCATACACTTGCATCCATCTTGCTTATATAAATGGTAATGTTTGCTACTAAGGTTCTCCCGAATCTCACCCTCCCTTAACCAACCATACTAGGTGCAAGAGAATGGGAGAAGAAATCAAGAAGTGGAGCAAGAAAGAGAGGAAAAGACTTTAAGAAATGTATTACATTACGTTATACACTGTATATACCAATCTATGTTGTAAAGGTGCCATTGATGGTATGTGATTATAAATGATGATGTTGGCTTGTGTAATTAGCTATGATAATGTATGGAAATAGTTAGTATATGAATGGAACGGTATTGTGTATAGAAAGTCCTAATCATGAACTGTTAGTGCAAGTTAGGAGATAAGCTATCCCTAATTGAGCAACAAATTAGTGATAGAGTAGAAGTATGACAAATGACTGACTCTGCTCATAAAATTTTGCATGATTAAAGTACACACCCTGAGCTTTAGAACAAGTGATAGATCACTTAAAACAGATGTGTGTGCTAAGAGTTATAATTGCTCAAAGTTGGACTGAAAATCTGAAATTTAACCAGTGAACAGTAACCCGAGAACCAATCACAAAGTTCAATCTACGGGCTTATTTTGTGAATTGCTTGAACCATAACGCTTCCAAACATGTACCCTCAGGGGTTAAAGGTAGGATGTTTTAGGGGAGGGGAGCGACAGCGCACTGTCAGATCATTCTTTGCCATTGTCTGTTAACAATGTTTGCAACATCAATGATGGAAGGATTTTGTAAATTTAACAAAATTAACTACAAGGATTCAATAAAAAGAAATAAAACTATAAGAATCTAATTCAAAATTTGATCAAACTATAAGGACCTGAAATATATTTTCCCTAAATCAAGTTATAAAGACACATCATCATTAAAAAAATAAACTATAAGAATTTAAGTTACAATTGGAGAAAATTATAGTAAAGACCTACCGGCTTAATTTTTCTTATAAATAGGAAAAGAAATAAATGGCCACTTAATCCCATAGCTGATGATCACACCATTGAGAAATAAGAACAATGCGCAGGAACCTTCACTCCTTCATTTCTCTTATAAAAATATACTGTATATATAGTGAAATATGTAACTGTAGTTTATATATATAAATATCAACTCCTGAGATATTAGGTAGATTATAGGGAATCAGATTTATTTTTGAATTATTCCTAGAATATCTCTGTAATCTCTCCCAATCTCCTCTGTAATCTCTCCCAATCTCCTCTGTAATCTCTCTCGATCTCCATTCTGCTTATATATACATTGTACAGCAACACCCAGAAATATACAAGTGAATATTTTCATATATACCATGTCTATATGGTACCAGAGCCAGCAGACGGTCATCCCTCAACGAGTCCGGCGAATTCCTCTTCTTTGTCCTCCACGTCAGAGGACATATCGGTTGGGTCGAGCCCCAGGCAGCGTCCGACCACGATGGACCCTCCTGGTGGATCCCCTGCACAAGTTTCTAGTTCGACCAATGCCACCTCCGTGTTGACCATCAATGTCAATAGCTCCTCTATTGCTCTTATGTCGGAAAAACTCATCGGCAACAATTACAGGGAGTGGGCTCAAGCTATGCGATTAGCCATCGGTGGTCGTGGCAAGCTCAGTCTGATCACTGGAGAATCGACCGCACCTAGTGACCCAAAGTCTTCAGAGATGCAGCAATGGCTCACGGACAATTCTCTTGTGTGCTCCTGGTTGATTAACGCTATGTCGCCTTCCCTTAAACAGAGTTTTATGTATTTACCTATTGCTAAAGACATATGGGATGCTGTTCAGGAATCCTATTCTGATGGTGAGGACCTTGCTCGTCTTTATGATCTAAAAACCAAAATCTGGAATATCAAGCAAGGTACTCGCACTGTTACTGACTACTGGTTGGAGCTCGTTGGACTATGGCAGGAATTGGATATGATCACCGAGGAGGAGTGGTCATCTTCCACTGATGCTGCACGACACAAAAACAATGTTGAAAAGGAACGTGTTTTTTAGTTCCTCGCTGGTTTAAACCCTGAGTTTGATGACATTCGAAGCTGGATTCTAAGTCATTTGTCGCTGCCTAACACTCGTGAGGCTTTCTCTGAAGTACGTTGTGAAGCCTCGCGTCGTGACGTTATGTTGTACCCCGCCTCTTCAACCATTTCTGACTCCTCTACCCTTGTTAGTAGAGGGGGGTCCTCATCTTCCTCCACAAAGTCTAAAGTCACTTGTGATCATTGTAAGAAGCCAGGCCACACTCGTGACTGTTGCTGGGACATTCATGGCAAACCAGCTGATTGGAAATCTTGAAAGGGTAAGCCTTGGGATTATCAGGTATCACCAGAACCCTCCCAATCCTCTGATTCTCTTCCACCCTTGTCAAATGAGCAACTGTAGCAGTTACTTACTGCTCTTAAAGGCCTCCCAGCGCAGCAACCTCCCCCTGTTGCGTCTGCCTCCATAGCTCACACAGGTACTCCTCCATTCACTCTTCACACTTCATTCTCGTCTAACAAATAGATAGTTGACACTGGTGCTACTGACCATATGACCTTGGATGCTCGTATGTTTCTCACCTATTTTCCCTGTGTTGGTAATGACACGATCACCACTGCTAATGGTTCAGCTTCTCCCATTGCTGGTAAAGGCTCGGTTACTCTTTCAAATTCACTGCATCTCAATTCTGTCTTACATGTCCCTCATTTGGCCTGTAACCTTCTTTCTATCAGCAAAACTACTAAACATGCAAATTGTGGGGTGCTTATTTTTTTCCCACTTACTGGATTTTTCAGGATCTCTCATCGGGGAAGATGATTGGCATAGCTAGGGAGCATGATGGTCCCTATTATCTCGATGTCTCTACCGTGACTACCTTGTGTTCGCAAATCTATGGTCTTGTCTCTACTTCTGACAATAATGATATTTTATTATGGCATAAAAGAATGGGTCATCCCAGTTTCTCTTATTTGCAACGTTTGTTTCCTTATTTATCCATTAATAAAAATTCCATTCTTCATTGTGATTCTTGTACACTTGCCAAACACCATCGTGTACCTTTCCCACCATCTCAATACAAACCAACTCGTCTATTTTCTATAATTCACAGCGATGTTTGGGGTCCGTCTCGTGTTTCCAACTGTACCCACTCAAAATGGTTTGTCACCTTCATTGACGATCACACACGAATGACTTGGGTTTACTTAGAGAAAAATCCATTGTTCCCTCTGTTTTTATGGAATTCTTTCACCTTGTCCAAAATCAATTTAACACTACAATTCAGGTTTTATACACAAATAATGGTACTGAGTTTTTTAATCAACAGCTTGACTCTTTTCTGAAAACCAATGGCATTGTCCACAATAGCTCTTGCCCTCATACCCCACAACAAAATGGTGTTGCCGAATGCAAAAATCGACATCTTCTTGAGGTCGCCCGTGCGCTCCTGTTCACATGTAATGTGCCTAAATTTTTCTGGGGGGATGCTATTCTTACAGCCGCTCATTTAATCAATCGAATGCCAAGCCGTGTTCTCTCTTTTGTCTCTCCTTTAGACAAACTTCGTGAAACTCACCCAGTCACTCATCTTGATCACGACCTTCCGCTTCGCGTCTTTGGTTGTTCTGCCTTTGTTCATCTTCCTCACCCTCAATCTAAACTTGATCCACGTGCCGTTAGGTGTATTTTTTTGGGGTACTCATCTAGTCAGAAAGGATATAAGTGCTATGATCCCACTTCCAAATGCCTCTTTGTTAGTCGTGATGTCTCTTTTTCTGAGCATGAACCGTACTTTCCCACTTCTTCAATTCAGGGGGAGAATTGGAGTGAATTTCAGTGTGTAGAAAGTGTACCTGAGCCTATGCCTCTAACTTAGCCTGTTCTATCCATTTCACCTAGTAATTCTACACCTATTCCTCCCAATGTTATGCAAGTGCCAAAGGCAGGGGGAGATAACACCAGCAATAAATATAACAAGGTATACACACGGTGAGATAAAGAAACTATAGAGATCATAATGCCCAGAACTCTGCCAGAATCTGACCAAATGAAAGATTCTGAAACGGCGATAGAAGTGAATGAGGAGGACCTGCCCATTGCCCTAAGAAAGAAGACTCGCTCTTATACCATGCATCCTATCCAAAAGTATGTATCGTATGCCACTCTATCTCATGATTATCATGCTTTTACCACTAATCTTGATGCAATCAGAATACCTAAAAATGTACATGAGGCTCTTGAGCATCCTGAGTGGAAGAAGGCAGTGATGGAAGAAATAGCAGCATTAGAGAAAAATGAGACTTGGGAAGTGGTTAATCTACCAAAAGGGAAGAAAACAGTTGGATGCAAGTGGGTCTTTACCCCAAAATATAATGCCGATGGAACACTCCACAAGTTCGAGGCACGATTGGTAGCCAAGGGTTTCACTCAGACCTATGGGCTAGATTATAATGAGACATTCGCTCCCATGGCAAAGTTAAATACAATAAGGGTTCTGTTATCAATTGCAGCCAACTTGGATTGGCCTTTACAATAATTAGACATAAAAAACGCATTCCTTAATGGAAAATTAAAAGAGGAAGTCTATATGACACTGCCCCCATGTTTTGATAGAGAGAAACAAAATCAAGTTTGTAATCTGAAGAAATCCTGGTATGGCCTAAAACAGTCCCCCAGGACATGGTTCGACAGATTCTCCAAAGTTCTAAAGGTTGAAGGCTATAGGCAAAGTCTGTCTGACCATACAATGTTCATTAAGAAGAATGGAGCACTAAAGGCAATTCTTATTGTCTACGTAGATGACATTATTCTTACAAGTGATGATGTAATCGAGATAAACAGAATAAAGACAGCTTTGAATCGAGAGTTTGAGGTCAAAGATCTAGGAAAACTAAGGTATTTCCTTGGAATGGAAGTTGCACATTCAAAGAAGGGAATCTATGTCTCTCAACGAAAGTATATTCTTGATTTATTAAAAGAAACTGGTATGCTTGGTTGCAAGCCAATTAAAACACCAATGAGTGTTAAGGGGGAAAGCACCAACCGAGGTAAGAAAAAGGCAACTACCAAAGAAGAGGCTGAGAAAGAAAAAAAAATGACAAAAAGATGAGAAACCCATGGACATTGGCAGATACCAAAGGTTAGTAGGAAAGTTAATCTACTTATCACACACCCGACCTGACATTGCCTTTGCAGTAAGTGTAGTAAGTCAACATATGCACTCACCCAGAAAGAAACACATGGATGCAGCCTATAGAATTTTGAAGTATTTGAAAGGAACACCAGGAAGAGGACTTTTTTTTTAAAAAAATGTGAATCTAGAACGGTGGGAATTTACACAGATGCAGACTAGGCAGGTGCTCCAGAGGATAGCAGATCCCCATCTGGCTATTGTACCTTTGTGTGGGGAAATCTAGTGACATGGCAAAGTGAAAAACAAAACGTTGTATCTAAAAGCAGTGCAGAATCAGAATTGAGGGCCCTAGCTCAGGGTATTATGGAAGGTCTCTGGTTGGAAAGAGTAGCAGAGGAGGCTCAAGTTCAGATCAGCAAACCAATGAAGCTATTCTGTGATAACAAGGCAGCTCTGAATATGGCTTTAAATCCAATACAACACAGCAGAACCAAACATGTCGAGGTTGATAGACATTGTATTAGAGAAAAAGTAGAGGATGGGATTGTATGTTTGTCCTATGTGACCTCAAAACAGCAAATTGCAAACATTCTCACAAAAGGGCTTCCTGAAGACTTGTTCGAAAAATTCATTAGCAAGTTGGACATGATTAGCATCTATGATCCAACTTGAGGGGGAGTGTAGTTTATATATATAAATATCAACTCCCCGAGATATTAGGTAGATTATAGGGAATCAGATTTATTTTTGAATTATTCCTAGAATATCTCTGTAATCTCTCCCGATCTCCTCTGTAATCTCTCTCGATCTCCATTCTGCTTATATATACAGTGTACAGCAACACCCAGAAATATACAAGTGAATATTTTCATATATACCGTGTCTATAGTAACCAAGAAATTTTATATGGTTAATAATTACATTTGTCTTATTTCTATTATTTGAACGACCACAGAAGGATGAAGACTTGATTTTTATCACGAAAAGAAAAGAAATGTTGACTTGATCAAATTCAGGCACACAAAAAAGGACTTCCAAAAGAAATTGTTTGCAGTGAAAAAGAATAACAATAATAATCACCATCAATCCTCAATAATAACCGTTTCAATAGATTTTTATCAGAAACAACGCAGAAGTTATTGACACCATATACAGTGAAAAAAATTGGAAGAACATTCCGTTAAGCGACACGAGATGGCATTATAAATTGGAACACAAAGTTACCCTAAACTTGCATCACGCAGTAAGTAAACCAATCACATAATGATGAAGCAGACGAGTCATTCTTCTCTGCAAGAGACGGAGCTGATGAACATAGAGACTGCTCATCATCATGAAGAAGATAGGATGAGAGTTCTCTATGAAGCTTCATATAAAGGATGTGTTTCAACCTTGAACTCACTGCTACAGGAAGACCCTGGAATCTTGCAGAAGATTAGCTCACAAGCTGTCTTCATAGAAACTCCCCTGCACATATCAGCTTCACATGGTCACCTTGAGTTCACAAAAACCCTCCTCTCTCACAAACCAGAACTTGCCCTTGAGAGAAACTCTTTACAAGGCACACCTCTCCACTTAGCTTCTGCAGAAGGCCACATGAACATTGTGAAGCAGTTGTTGAAATACGGTGAAGAGGCGTGCTTTGTTCGTGATCAGGAAGGCAGAATTCCCTTGCACTATGCAGTTATAAGAGGCAGAAGAGAAGTTGTGCTGGAGCTGAGTAGAGCAAAGCCAGAGTCCGTGAGGTTACATGATGACAACGGGGAAAATATTTTCCACTTGTGTGTGATGTACAACCACTTGGAGATCCTTAAAGATTTGATGGCTTTGGATATTCACAACACCAATAAGCTTCTCATTGAGCGAGACTCGGATGGCAAGAACACCATTCTCCATTTGGCTGTCATGCTGAAGCAAGTCAAGGTACTTTTTTACTTGTATAACCAGCTTGAGTTTGAGATCACATTACATATATAACTGTTTTCGATCTTTTTCTGGTTCTGTTAGGTATAAGTCACAAGCATAACAAATTAAATTTTCTTGTTGGTTGTTATGTTCAGACTGTGAGTTACCTCATTTCAATTCCAAAAATAAGATCAGAATCACTGAACTTGAAGAACGATATGGGTTGTACGGCCCAAGATATCGCTTATGGGTTTCCCAAGGACTCCAAGAGCCTTGAAATACAAGTCATATTGATGGAGTGTGGAATCAGACGTGGAGGGAGAGAGAAGATTGGCGGTGATAGCAAGGAAGAGAGATGTTGGATGAAGAAGTGGTCGTGGAAAATTGTTTTCAACCAAATAGACCAATGGTTCCAGTATAATGGCGATTGAGTAGAAGACATGAGGGGGAATCTAAGTCTGGTGGCTACTGTCATATCAACCATAACCTTTCAAGCTACGCTTAACCCTCCGGGAAGCGTCATCCAACAAAATATAAGACCCAGCGATCCCGATTTCAACCTCACTACCAGTTACAACACTTCTATCAATGACGGACCCCTCGGCTGCTTGCCGTACCGAGATAATTTTGGGTTTGACCGCTCTTACGGACCTTGTCCCGGGCAGGCCATGTTTGCTTATCGTGAGCCATATTACTTTGGCGAATTCATAACCTATAAAACCTTCTCTTTTGTGGCATCTCTGTGTGTTGCCCTCTTGCTTGTAAGCGGAGTTCCTCTCAAACATAGATTTGTGTTGTGGCTCCTATCCATAGGCATGGGCATAGCTCTCACCTGCCTTCTGAACGCCTATTTTCTTGGCCTCGAACCTCTTTCCCAAGACTCAGTGCAGACCGGAAAAACGGGGTGATGATAGCCACTGGAATTTTTATTGGTTTGTATGCACTGGTTGGTGTATACATTGCGGTGAAGTTTGTTATATGGGTGGTGAAGAAATTGAAGGACAAGATAACGAAAGTGAAGAAATAGAAGAGAAACTTGGCATCAGAAGTCAAGTAAACACTTGATGCGTCTTAGGTGTGTAGAACTTTTCAGGGGTTGGTTACCGTTAATGTTCCTTGTGTATGCATATATATATATATATATATATATATATGCACTTCTTAAATATTTAATGAATGGCCTGTGTTGTAGAAGTTTTCAGTACTGTCTTCCTCATCTTCACTCATCTCATCCTCATCACACAATTTGTATCTTAATATGCTTCAAGTTTTGAAGGTCGTCTCACTTGCTTATGTGTATGGGACGCCTTCTTCCCCCCATGAAATTACATCTCGATCTTTATTTCGTTGTTATCGTAAACCATTTTTATAACCTTTTTTTCCTTAAAAAAATAGATTAATTCAATGAAATTTAAGATTTATATGCATGGCTCACTTTCCTTTAAAAAGAAACTTTAATATATATATATATATATATACTGTTAAAGAGATGTATTGTTCTACTGATAGCAATCCTGTTTGAGATACTATCAGTACAAAATGTTGGCAACTTTCTCAATGAAGATTCAAATATTGACTTGTCTTGTTGTGAGGGATTAACCCCTTCTACTAGACTAACCCCGTTAATAAATTTTAAAATAATTAGTGATGTGCCACCATATCTTATCGAAAATGGGCCAAATGAGAATATGGGTTGTCGATGAAGTAAATGGGCTGAAAAATATGCCCAAGGGTTTGACAAGCATAGGCTATCAATAACAATCAAAATTCAGAAATATATGTATATATAATGACAGAACAAATGTCAAGCAAATGTAATACTGTTCTCATCACAGTATGGATACTATCATACTTTAGAAATAAAAAAATATGCAGAAAGGGAAATGCCAGAAGAAGAGAAGAAGAATTCCAAAAGGAGGGAGGGAGCCAACAGAAAGAGGAGAGATTGCAAAATCATTCCGCCCTCCTTCTCTCTTCGGAGCATCATCTCTACTAGAGACATTTTCTTTACTGCAGACAATGGCTTCACGTTTGGGGTAGGTAACAAGGGCGGCAAATTAGCCTTCGCCGCACTCCCCGCAGACGACACTCCCAGATTCTTGGTTCCTGCCCCGGTCACCATAGATTGATTCCGTGACCTCATCACACTGGCTCCACTATCCTCCTATTGGTATAGCTTGGCCAATTTGACTGCCCTGTGCAACGTGTTAGGGTGACGGGATACCACTTCATGCCATATCTCAGGCGTCAGACTACTTGTAAAGCAATCAATAAGGGCCTCCTCAGAGAGGCTTTCAGTGCGGTTTGCCAAAGCCATGAAGTGTTGACAATACTCCTCCATTGGACCGGTTTGCATCAGTTTAAACAATCTGGTCCTGGGTTGTTCAAGAAGTGAAGGCCCATATTCGGTTTCACCCGCCCGCGTCAGAGTGGCCCTATTGTGGATCACCTTGGTCTTTTGGAGTGATTGGAACCATGGAATAACATCACCTTCTATGTTGATAGCCACTAACACCAATCGATGCGAATCTGGGGTCCCGTAATAATCAAAGTACTACTTTGCAAGGAATATCCAATTTGTTGGGTCGGTCCCATCAAATTTTAGAAAATCAATCTTCACCTGTTTAGACAAATTTGACTGGTGGATCGAGCTCAACCCCCCTGGACTAGACCCTGGGTCCCACCTTGTTCTGCCAACAAACACCATTTGACTTAAATGTTTGATATTTCAGTTCTGCATTTCGACGTCTGTGCTCATTCCAGTTAGTGTCACCGTAAATTTTTCTAATAGGCCATCAGGTACCCAAGTGAAGGCTTCAATAGTAGCCTCAATTCGATCCAATCGTGAATTCTGACTAGCTGCCAGCTACTCAATCTTATCCGTAGTGTTCTTCTCCTGTTGCTCTAGTTGGGCGTTCAAAGACACCTCAATCTGATGAATGTGCTCATTTATGCTCTTCACCTCAGCTTGTACATCCTTAAATCGAGTTGCTTCGGCCATCATGACCCTCTCAATGAAAGCACCAAAATGTTATGGATTTATATATCAAACAACACAAATGGATAACAATCTGGATTTATTGATAACGATATTCTATCACCAATATGCAGTAACAGCAATCCAGACACAGAAATGCAAGCAACTACAATGGATATAATCTGAAAATAACAGAAAGAAAGCAAGGAAGCGATAAGGAAATAACCACAAGGGTCCAAATAGAGACAAACAAAAAGGGAATCCAGGAATCAGAGAGGAAGGGCCAGAGTGAGATCATTCACAAAATATTCCACACCTCCCTCCACTCAGCAACGACTTTTATTCCCGCATATTCCAGGTGGAGCTTCTGACACGTGTACTGTGCCTTAGCACCTTTCCCTCCTCATGGATCCTGTTACGTAGGCCTCTCTCACATTGGCATCTTGGGCTATGACATCAACAAGCCAGGATTCCCTTGCATTATGCTGTTATGAGAGGGAGATTTGAGGTTGTGATGATGGAATTGATTAGAGCCAAGCCAGAGTCTTTGAGCATGCTTCACAAAAGGAACATCATTTTCCACCTCTTTGGGGGAATTGGACACTACTGACACGTACGAGCTCCTCAGTTCAAGAGATTTGGATGGAAATAACACCATTCTCCATTTGACCGTCATGTTGAAGCAAGTTGAGGTACTTCAATTTTATTACCATTCACAAATTCTGTACTATAGTTTAACTAACTTAAGAGATTAGGGGGGGGGGGGGGCACAAGTATTAGCATGCTTATTTAATGTGTGGTTATATATGCAGACTGCAAGGGACCTGCTTTCGGTTCTTAAATAAGAGGTGGCAAATATGGAGAACTGCGTGGGTTACACTTGCTCGTGATTTTGTTAAAAGAATTCCACAGGACTTGAAGAGCCTTGAAACAGAGTTGATATTCATGAAAACTTTCATCAAAAGGGATGAAAAGACAAGAAAGGAAAATCTTCATCAGACACCGGTTACTGCTGTAGTTGTTGACGAAGCTTCTGGGAGACCAAAGAAGAAGCATAGGACAAAGAAAATTTTCAAGTGCATGGGAAAGTGGTTTAAGCAGAATGGTGATCGGTTAGAGGAGATGAGAGGAAGCATAAGTCTTGTGGCCACTGTTATTGCGACTATGACCTTTCAAGTTGCCATTAATCCTCCAGGAAGCTTCATTCAACGATGTATAGCTGATTCCAAAGGCAAATCCGCTGACAACGTGGGACCCCTCCGCTGCTTTAAGATGATTATTACGCGATTCATGCATGTCCAGGGGAAGCGATGCTTGCTTCTCGTTATCTAGATGCCTTTCGCATCTTCGTAATTTACAATACCATCTCCTTCATTGCATCTCTAGGCGTTACCCTTCTGCTCGTAAGCGGGTTCCCTCTGAAGAACAAAGCTGTGATGTAGACGCTATGCATAGGAATGTGTATCACTCTCACAGCCCTGGCCTTCACTGGCTTCAATGCCTCCTTTTGACACCAAAAGTATATAACGTAGCCAGTTTGACTTGGGTTGCATCGCTTGGAGTCGTCGGTGTACACATCGTAAGCGGAGGGGTTATATGGGCAGTGAAGAGATGCGTCAAGGTAATCAAACGTTGGATGTCAACGTGTGAAAGGAACAAAAACGGGAACATTTGCTTTTTGATATGATCTCAATCATTAGTGTGCTATATATACAAACTCTTTGGATAATGGCAAGAGTTTTCAGGCAAAATTATGTAGTGTTTCATATCCTTTTTATTTAGTATATAATATGTTCCGTAATACTTAATATAAGAGTTAGAAAACTAACTTGGAAGATATTAAAGAAATTTGTTAAGTTAGTTATTTATAATAAATGAATGTTGTTTTTCATAAAAATCCTTTATTAATCATTTGCATTGAAATTACTTTTTGATGAAAACTCTTTAACATATATACAATCATAATGAGAATACTTGGGAGCAAAATTAATAAATCTTAGAGACCAATAATTGAATTGAAATATTATATTTATGACCAAATTAAATATCCAACTGGCTCTTATATTAAAGACTAGAGTGAGTGTGAAGCTTAAAACAAGCATAGAATATATCCTCTCTAATATAGATTCATTAACGAAGAGAAGGAAAGAGATCAAAATGAGATTCAAACCCCACTTCAAACAAGAGAAGTATGCCATGCTAATGTTACTCGGATGATCCACATCCCAAGGCCTGGCATTGATGAACATATTGAATTATCTATGTGGCTAAGATTCATCACAATCCAGGCACAAGATGCAATTGCCAAGGGTGCGCTCTACCACCGAGAAGACCCCCATCTTGATACATCTTAACTGTTTGTTTTCGTTTTCTTTTACATTAAGAAACTTTATCAAGAGGAAGTTTGCAGCAGCAGCAACAAAAAGTCTTATCACATTAAGTGAAATCAATTATACGGGTTATGTATATCATGACATCGTGCTTTGTCACAACGAGTTCTTTGGATATTTCATTCTTCAATAGATCGTTTGATTGATAGACCAAATTAAACCCCCAAAAAAAAATATCGGGTGATAACTTTTCGTTTGTTCTCAATCTTTTTTACATCTCTTTATAAGGTTAAAGTCTTTGCTCAACCTCCTTACTGGTGCCTCTATTGATAAATAAATTTATCATATAACAAAAGCAAAACTAACTTGCTAGTTACTAAAGAGTTTGTGCTCAGAAATTTAGTCTAAAATATTTTAATATATATATAAATTATTTGTTGGGCGGATGATCCAATTAAGCCTGTATACTACTGTACAAAAATAGTTCGAATACTGATTAAATGGAATAGAAGGTCCATTATTCGTTCTTCAGGTTATATCTTTTTCTAATGATAAATAGGAATTGTTCGTTGATATATGCATCGCGTGGACTAATCCAAGTGATGTAAAATATTAATTAGATCAATATTATTACTTTCCATTAACTAATTTGGATAGATTAAAAAAGTTAAATAAATTACTTAATTATAACATATGTTACATGATTTTTTTTAAATATTTAAATATATTATTAGATTATATATCAATTTATAAATTAGGCGAATTAGTTTAGAGGAAAACGATATATACGTACACAAATACTTTTTAAAAAATTATTTAATTTTTTTAATCTTTTTAAATTAGTTACCTGGATTTTATATTAAGGACATCAGCTAGTATTAATTAGATGTTGATGGCAATACAAAAATAACAAAAAGTTGAGTTGGATACTTAAATAAGCACAGATCGGTCAGGGAGTGCTACATTATTGATCACATGATATGCGAGCTTGACTGCTAATTAAGGGTCCGTTTAGCAGGGCTTTTGGAGGGCTTAAAAGTAACTTATTTGTAGTGTAAACCCCATTGGAAAAATCAAGGTGTTTGATTGGGCTTAAAAAAAAAAGAAGCTTATGGAATTTAAGCTGGCAAACGTATGTTGTGGCTCAAGCTGAATTTTGTAGCTTATTGAAGAGCTTATTATGGCTTTTAACCGTTGTGATGTGTCAGGGTCAATTTTCTGATTTTCTGCCAAAGCTTTTTGTCTCTCACTTCTGCCATATTCTCTCATTTCAACTTTCTTTGTTTTTTTTTCCCCCAACCTCAGCTTTCACACTACTGCGTTGCCGTCAGAGGGTCCTTTTTTTTTATTTATTGTTCTTCTACCATTATTCCCTATTCACTTCTTTTTTTTTATTTTTTACCAAGCTTTCATCACCCATGACCCCTCTCAGATTAACGTAAAAGCTCATTACTCTGCGGCCCAAGGAGCTTTGTTTTTAAAATATTTTTTTTGATTTCTTTAAAATTTTAAAATTTAAATCACCCATTAAATTTCACTTCTTCATATTAAATTAATTTAAATTCATTATATTACACAAATTTATTTTTTAATCATGTTTCATTATTTATTAAAACTCATACCCATTTTGATCATTTTACAACCAATCTTACTTTTACTCAACCATAATCCAAACAACTTTTTACCAATATCATTTTTGCAAACTAGCTTTTCTGAACTCCAATCCAAACACAATTCAGCTTATTCATTTTATCCAACTTCACTTTTCCATAAGCTATTTTTCCAATCACTGATCCAAACGGACCATAAATCAATGATGGGGAAAACTAGTAATGTTGCATTTCACGTAATAGAAATTGTTTTTAATTCCTTCATTTTTTTAAACTTTTTTTACTGCTTCCCATCTTGAATTCATCTTCTCTCCTCCTCAGTTCTTGACTGAAGATTTTCTTTCACCAAAATAAGAATAAGCACGAGAAAAAACGCTGACGAATATGTAATTTAGTTATATCATTCTTTCTTTTTTAGACTGCACGCCTTCGTACCAAACAAAGCAATTTTCCTTCTCTTTCGCGTGAACTAAACGTATTTTAGACACACTCCCCCACACACAAATGAGAGACATGTGAAAATTTTTTAAAAGTTAGAAGTGGGCGATACACGACTAAAGATTAAAGCAAAATTAAAAAGGTCAAGCAAGGCATACAGGAAAATGGTCGTTGATTAAATTATGCATGTTTAAAGCTCATTTTCCAAAGTCTTCTTGGGTGAGCTCAAATTAGTTAATGCTGGTGTTCTGATGCTTTAACACATTCTTTTCTCCCTATTGATGAACACGTGAAATAGTTTAAAACTTAAAAAGCTAAACTTTTGGATAGTGGAGAATATATTAATAAAGAAACCATTTAGACTGTCCTGTGCATAAAAAAAGCCAGTAAGACCGTCCTAATAAATTGGACCACTAGTTATTCTCAACCGGGCATGGTCCACTAATCCTACACAAAATTAACTCGAGAGCAATCTTCACTGAAACTCCCTTACACATATCAGCTTTACTTGGCCACCTGGAATTCACAAAACTCCTTACTCACAAACCCAAACTTGCCCTTGAGTTTGACTCCTTTCGAAGCACAGCCCTTCACTTAGCTTCTGCAGAAGGCCACATCCACATTGTGAAGGAGTTATTGCAAGCTTGTGACCATGCTTGCTTGATCCCTGATCAACAAGGTAGAATTCCATTGCATTATGCAGTTATAAGAGGGAGAACAAATATCGTGTTCGAGCTAATTAGTGCAAAGCCCGAATCACTGTGGATCCTTGATGAGGGGAAAACTGTTTTCCACTTGTCTGTGATGTACAGTCACTTGGAGATTCTTAAAGCTTTGATGGATTTCGATATCGACGCTCGCATGCTCCTCAGTTTGAGAGACTGGATGATAACACTATTCTTGATTTGGCTAGCATGTTGAAGGAAGTTGACGTAATTTTTCCAACTTTTGTATTATTTCAAGACTTGCGCTCTATTACTGTATTACTGATCGTAAAATTTTTGCTGTATTATTACTGTATAGATCATAAGGTTCCTCCTTTCAATTCCAGCAATAAGAGAAGCTGCAGGCGTGGAAAATGAGACGGGTTTTACAGGTCACAAGAAAGTCTCCAAAAGCCTTTACATGCAGCTCATGTTGATGAAATCTGGCATAAAAAAGATTCAAGACAGCAAAATGGAAAGTCCTCTGCACCCTCCACCTTCAACGACTATCCCACAGAAGGGTTGGAGAAAGATTATAAAGATCATGGGACATAACTAGAAGCATAATGGGAATTGGTTAGAAGAGATGAGAGGCAATTTGAGTCTGGTGGCCGCAGTCATCTCAACCATAACCTTTCAAGCTGTAAATAACCCTCCTGGTGGTTTCGTTCAGCAATGTATAAATCCAGAAGATCATGATGATCCACTTGGATGCTTTAAATACAAAACTGGTGGCAAGGCATGCCATGGCGATGCAGTATCAGCTATTAATTACCCACCTTATTTTCATCCCTACTTAAAGTACAATACCATAGCTTTCATTTCATCTCTCACTGTCGTCCTCATACTCGTAAGTGGGGTTCCTCTCAAGCATAAGGCTGTGATGTGGATGTTGTCGATTGCTATGTGGATAACTCTCACATTCTTGACACTCACCTACATTAATGGCCTCTATATGGTAACCCCAGATGGTGAACTTTTTGACTCAGCTTGGAAGATGGTTAGAGTATCACTGAGGATTTGGATTGGCTTCCTTGGGGTGGCTGCTCTGCTTATAACATGGCGCCTGATTATTTGGCTAGGCAAGAAAAAGTTGAGAGAATTCAAGCGTCAGATTCATCCTAGCATCGGCAACGACAACATGTGACGCCAGTGTGTTTTGTCATGAGAACCATAGTAGTTAGGGATCTTTAGAATATGTTGTCAGAGTCTTGGGCCAAACATAACAATTGATGCTTCTTTCTAGAGTTGATCTGAGTTAGTTTTACTTACTTGGAAGTTTTAAATGCTCTGACATTTCCACAAGATTTTAATTTCCTGATGTCGGTTTTGTAAGTGGGAGTTGGTAATTGATTGGAATCCAGCATTAGATCTATTACATCATGAATAATGAAGTTTATTATCATCGCACAGTCTATTTATATATCTAGTTACAGAGCAAATGTGCCATCTTTTTAACACTATTCAATTACATCCAAATATGATGGGGGATTAAAATACTCAGACGTGTTGTTACATCCTTCAAATAAGAGAAATCTTGAGGGCAAAGAGTCTCTCTACTTCTCTTCCTCTCCATTTCCATCCACTTTCCATCTCAACTGTTGAGATTGAAAGTTTAACAGTCCAGATCTCATGTTTTTGAAAATAATTTTATAAAATATTTTTTATTATTGTTTTGAATTATACTGACTAAAATTTAGTAGTTTTATTTGATTTTGTTTATTTATTTTTGAAAATTTAACATTTTATTCATAATTTTATAAATATGAAATCTAAACCGTTAAAATCTCAATCTTATGACTAATATGAGAAGTAGATGAAAATGGATGAAAAAGGAAGTGGAGACACCCATTGCCCAACTTTTGAAGTGTTTTCTTTATCTTATTTGTGGAAAAACCGTTGTTTAGATTATTTATTATTGTTTACCTCATTAAAAAATATTTCTTCAAAGAATCAATTATTAAAAATCATTATAGTCAATTATTAAATGAGAGTGATTTGGTAAAGAAATTGACATCTGTTAACATATTTATTGAATCCAACTGATTTTGACTGTATTTCTTGATTTTTAACAACTAGTAATTCATCTCTTATAAAAAAAATAGAGAATGTGTAGAAAATTAAGAATGAAGAATTATTCGGAATAGATAGAGACTCAAGAGAAAATAGGCTTTTTATTTTTAAGTTATTTGAATAAAGCTCCATTAACAAATGCTTGGAGATTATTCTTTGCTACCAGCCATCATCCAAGAGCTCAAGAGACACACACGCACGCAATAATTCAATTATGTAATGAATGGGCTTTGCATTAATGAGAAGCAGGAGGAAGTTACTAGTGGGGCAAAATAAGTTACTACTCGGCTCAGGAAGTATGGGCTGTCATGGATAGAGATATCAGAGAATTTTTGCAGAGTCATTTCTCCCTCACTAGGGATTAAGTCTAGTGGAAAAAATTAGTCCATCACATATTAGCAAACTAAAATTTAAATCTTTGTTGGAGGAAGTGCTAACATTAGTACCCAATAGTGTCTCAAATATGATTGCCTCTACTAGTAAGATACATGTGCTTCGTAGAAAAAAAAAACTAAATTACTAATTTAGAGATATGAAGTAATACAAGATCTAGTTAACTAATTTGAAGAGATTAAGAAAGTAACTAAATTATTTAATTATAATAAATGTTACATGATCTTTCTGAGATACTTGTGTGTATCATTAGATTATATGTCAATTTGTAAATGAGACAAATTAGTTTGAAGAAAAATGATAAATATAAATATTTTAAAGTAATTTAATAATTTCTTACTTTTTAAAATTAGCTATAAGTAGATCTTATATTGATGGCTGAAGGTAATAATAACAATAATAATAATAATGCCTCCCCAGTAAAGTATTAACCTAACCAATATCATTGTTGAGTAGTATAAATTTTGGAGTCCCAGCAATACCGGCTTTAATATATTCTGGAAGCATGGATTATTTAAATAAAACCGAAATTAAAGGCAGAACATGACACCTATCGTGACTGTTTTAAGTCATGTCTAACAATTATACTTTTAAAATAAATTTCCTTTTTGAATAAACAGTCCAGTGTCCAATCAACTGCATAAACGCTCAAACTTCAAACCTGCTTATATAAGAAACTTCACCCTCCCCCCACCCCCAAAGACACAGAGAGCTATTGCCTCGAACTCGAACTCGAACTCAAACTCTCTCTCCAGTCTCCAATCTCTCCGTCCTCAGGTCAGTCGTCGGTCTACTTTCTCTCTCCCAGCTTCACTTCTCCCTCCTCACTCCTCAATTCTTACTCAGTCCTAATTTCTGAAATTAGTCCAAGCTTGCTTGCCTATACTAACTTGGTCCTCTTTCTCGGATAATCCACATTCCCTCCCCGTGGAATCAGTGAGCAGGGGGTCCTCATCCCCCAAACGGCAGTGTTTGGGGATGACCGAGGTACTTCGTTTTTTTTTTTAAGTACAAATTTATTCCTGATCACACCACACTGGATCTTTTTAGTGGTGCGGTTTTACCATGGTATTTTTTTTTTAGCAACAAAGATTAAAGGTAAAATCGCACCAGCAAAATAAGATTATGGGTAAAATTACATTAAAAAAAAGATTATGAGTAAAATTATATTATTAGAAAGATTGAGGTGCTGACGAAAAATAAGATTGGAGTAAATTTGCACCTTTAATGTTTTGAACTTTTTATTAATTTTTCTTACTTATTTGGATTAAGTTGTATTTAGCACCATAAATTATTTTCTTAATAGCACCTAGTATAATAAAATATTGTTTAGTATTACTTAGTATCTTCAATTAATTAATTTTTGACGTATCCGACACACTAAATTATTTTCTCAGTAGCACTTAGTATCCTAAACCAATTTTTTATGCATCAAACACCCTAAAATATTTTTCTAATAGCACTCAGTATCCTAAGCTTAAACTGCACCAAAATTAATTTTTAGAATATTGAGTGTTGCTAAAAAAAATAATTCAGAGTATTGATGAATACAACTTAACCCAAATAAAAAAAATTAATAAAAGGCACACAAGTTTTTTTCCAAAAAAAAAAAAGGTTTCCTGGCTCATCCCAAACGCTGCTGTTTAGGGGACGAGCATGCCCAATTTATGAGGAGGGCAGGCGGACTCTCTTGTTCCGGGTTTTCTGAAACAAAATCATATCTTGTCAACTAAAATCATGCACTAATTTGCAGACTATTGATTAATGCTTTTAACAATTTGTATTGATTTTCTGTTGATAAGGACTAGAAGGTTTTGTTGAGCATTGGTTTGGCAGCTAATGGTTGGTCCATAAATAGTTAACAAGCAAACGCACACAGCCACGTCAACAACCGAAAATGGAAATAGCAATAGCTGATAACAGTGAAGAAAAGAGAACAAGGGATCTATACGATGCATCACAAAATGGTTCTGATTCACCTTTGAAAGCCCTACTTCAGCAAGACTCATTGATCTTGCACAGACTATGCTCGCGAAGAACCCTCCTTGAAACTCCCTTACACATATCAGCCTGACTCGGCCACCTTGAATGTACCAAAACCCTTCTTGCTCACTGTTCCCAGCTTGCCCTTGAGTTGGACTCATTTCGAAGCACACCTCTTCACTCGGCTTCTGCACAAGGTCACATTCACATTGTGAAGGAACTGTTGCTTGCTCGTGGAGAGGCATGCTTGGTTTGTGACCAAGAACACAGAATCCCTCTGCACTGCGCTGTTATAAGAGGAAGAAGAGAGGCTGTGTTGGAGCTGATTAGAGCAAAGCCAGAGTCTTTGAAGCTGCATGATGACAACGGAAAAATATTTTCCACTTATGTGTGATGCACAACCACTTGGAGATTCTTGAAGATTTGGTGGCTTTGGATACTCATGACACCAATAAGCTGCTCACAGAGGGAGACTCGGATGGCAACAACATGCATTCTCCATTTGGCTATCATGTTGAAGCAAGTTGAGGTACTTTTCACTCACTTTTATTATTAGATTTAGTTTGAGATCCAGAAAGACTAGAGTCAGCTGGATCTCCTTTCCTGCAGGTGACACTACTAGAAAAAAGACTTTTAACGTCGCAAAATAATGGCGGTTAAGCAGAAAAACGACGTGAAAAAAAAGGTGGTGGCATTTTTGTAAATAAGTCGAAGAGGCTTGCAATTTTGGAAAGTGTGTCACTTTACCTTCTCCGCTTCGATTTTCTGTCACTTTCTTTCTCATTTCATCAGTGCGCCGTGGTCCCCCTCTGCCCCACCACCGAAAAACTGCCATTACCGGCCATTCCCGCCACTACTCCACCGTTTAAACTCCTCCATTGAGCTTGTGGAGTCTTGCTGCTATCCGCCGTGGTTCGAACGGCCCTCATTTCGCATCATTCTTGCTCGGCCGTGGTCCCCTCTGTCCTACCACCGAAAATCGGCCATACCCCCCACTATCCCACCGTTTAAACTCCTCCATTGAGCTTGTGGTGCGTCCTCCGCCGTCCGCCGCCATTCGAACGCCCTCATTTCTCATTTGAATCTTCTTTGCTCTGTGAGTATCCTCTTCTTTCATTCTTTTCAATTTTTCTTGGTTTGTTGAATGTTTTGGCCATGAAAATTTGTTATATATGAAATGGGTTTGTTAGATTCTCCTCAATGGAAAACAATAGATCAAAAATTTCCTCAATTTGGTGGCGAGCCAAGAAACCTTCGACTAGGGCTTTGTACGGATGGAATTAACCCATATGGTAATCTTAGTAGCACACATAGTGCTTGGCCAGTGCTCCTCGTAATTTACAACTTGCCTCCTTGGTTATGTATGAAAAGAAAGTATATCATGCTATCTTTGATGATCTCGGGGCCAAAACAACCGGGAAACGATATCGATGTGTATTTGGCACCTTTGATTGAGGATCTGAAGAAATTATGGGAGGAAAGTATTGATGTGTTTGATGCATATAAGCAAGAGACCTTCAATTTACATGCCATGATCTTCACCACGATAAATGACTTTCCAGCATATGGAAATTTGTCAGGATACAGTGTCAAGGGGCATAAAGCATGCCCGATATGCAAAGAAGGCACCCACTATATGCAACTTAAACATGGCAGGAAGACAGTATACCTTGGTCATAGAAGGTTTCTTAGTCGGTATCACCCTTACCATAGATTGAAAAGTCATTTAATGGCTCACAAGAATATGAAATGGCTCCAAGACCATTAACTGGAGAAGAAGTTTATCAGTAGGTGGAGGGAATTAATGTGGTCTTCGGTAAGAAGAAGAAGAAGACTGCCAGTGAGAGAAATATATGGAAAAAAAGATCTGTCTTTTTTGATCTTCCATATTGGCAAAGTCTTGATGTGAGGCATAGTCTAGATGTGATGCATGTGGAGAAGAATGTATGTGAGAGCCTTGTTGGTACACTTTTGCATATAAGTGGAAAGACTAAAGATGGAATCAATACAAGACGAGACTTAGTCAAAATTGGAATAAGAAATGTCCTTCACCCACAAGAAAGAGATGGTAAGAGGGCTTATTTACATCCAGCTGCGCACACATTATCAAAAGAAGAGAAAAGAAGTTTCTGTGGTTTTGTCAATAGTATTAAGGTGCCACAAGGTTATTCTTCTAATTTAAGCAAACTTGTTTCAATGCAAGATTTGAAGATAACGGGAATGAAGTCTCATGATTGTCATGTGTTGATGCAACAATTACTTCCACTTGCTATTTGAGGTATTATGAAAACTGATGTGAGAAATACTATTACAAGACTTTGTATATTTTTTAGTGCCATTTGCAGTAAAGTCATTGATTCTGCTGAGTTAGATGAATTAGAAAATGAAGGTTATGTGATCCTCTCTCAATTAGAAATGCATTTTCCTCCATCATTTTTTGATATTATGGTCCACTTGATAGCTCATCTTGTGCGAGAGATAAGACTTTGTGGCCCTGTGTATTTAAGATGGATGTACCCTTTTGAGAGATACATGAAAATCCTAAAAGGGTACTCTAAGAATCCTTATCGGCCTGAGGCATTAATTGTTGAGAGATATAGCTGAGGAGGCAGTTGAGTTTTGTAACGCATATCTTGATAGGATAAAGGCAGTTGGTCTTCCTCAATCTCGACATGATCAGGGGAGAAGAAGCAAGGGAACACGGGGTGTCATAGTGAGGTCTATGTCAAGAGAAGTTGTAATGCAGGCACATCTATACATTTTAAACAACATGGATAAAGTTTTGCCTTACTTGAATGCTCACAAGAATATGCTGAGGAACTTGAATCCAAGAAAGAGTGATATGCAACTAGCTAATGAACATAATAAGTCATTTGCAGAGTGGTTCAAGCGAGAAGTGTTAAAAGATGGCAATCCTTCTGAGACAATACAGAGGCTAGCTGCAGGGCCTTCTTTTGAGGTTTTGTGTTGGGGTGGATATGATATAAATGGTTATTCTTTTTACACAAAAACCAAGACGATAAGAGTACTATGCAGAATAGTGGGGTGATGGTAGTAGCGGAAGCCATGCATTTTGCTAGTTCTAAAGACAGAAACCCAATGTTGGCGACAATGTCCTATTATGGAATAATAGAAGAGATATGGGAGGTTAGTTATATCAAGTTTAAAGTTCCCGTCTTCAAATGTAAGTGGATTAATAGTAATGCTGTGCAAGTAGATGAAGAATTTGGATTTGTTTCGGTCGATCTTGAGAGGTTTGGATATGGAGACGAGCCATTTATTTTGGCAAGTCAAGCAAAACAAGTGTTCTTCGTTCCCAATCTAGCAAAAAAGAAATTGTCTATCATGCTTCAAGGTAAAAGGCAAGGAGTTGGTGGAGATGATGGTGACTTAGAGCTTAATCTTGATGAAACCCCGCCTTTCACAGCTACTCGACCTAAAGTAGTTGAATTAGATTTGGTAGATGATGACTATGCTGTTAGAGATGATCATTGTGAAGGAATTTGGGAGGATAATCGTTGTAAGCCTCAAATGAATTATTTGATTTTTTTTTTGCTAAATATACTTAATAATATAATGTTTTATATTAACTTGATATTTCTTATTCTTACATTTATTAATTATTAATTCGTTGTTCTTTAAACAGGAAATGGACGGATCCGGTCAACAGGGTTCTGGTGACGACAGCTCTTTTACTAGCCAGAGAAAGGGTAGAGGGCCAACCCATATGAGGCATTTAGCTTTACGTGATGAGAGCACACAGCCTATGAGGATTACAGTGGAGTTTGATGATGATCTGAAGCCTATAGGAAAGGCTGGGGCTCAATTTACTAGTTTGTGGGTTATGTCGCACGCAGTAAGATTGGCATTGACATTCCTAGCTGGAAGAAGGTGGAAAGATTTGAAGAAAAACATTTGGGAGGATATATTGGTATATTATATTGTGCATTGTTTTCTCTACTTGTTTCAATTATAGTTGCTTATTTACTTTATAACTATATGCTATTATTGTATTGCAGCTGACATTTGATATTCCTGCCACTAAGCAAATGAGAGACCGTCTATTTAAGCAACTTGATGAACGGTGGAGGGATTTAAGGCCACGCTTACAAAACATTATATTCGTGGAAAAAGAAAGGGTGTGCATCCCAAGGAACGATATCATTTATTAGTGACGAGGCATAGGAGAGTTTTGTGAAGCAACGTGAAGACCCTGCATTTCAGGTTTGGTTTCTTCAAACTTAATTTTTAATCAGGTCATATTTTATTTAACTAAACTAACTTTGTCGAATTTGTTTCATTGTCATAGGCATTGAGTCAGAAGAACAAACAAATATCTGAGCAGAATATATACCCACATACCATGTCTCGTGCAGGGTATGGTGGGTTGGAAAGAAGTATGATGGAGGAATGGATGAAGAATGTACAGATGGCTGCTGCTTCAGATCCTATTAGCTACATTCCACCTATTGAGCGTCCTTCTCGCCAAGAAAAATGGAAGGCGGCGAGGATTAAAAAGGGTCAATACATTACTCCACAGTCTGCTGCTGTTGCTGAGAGGATTGTAAGTAATATTTAAGAATTATGCTTCATTAATTGTTTTTTTCAATTATCTTAAATTGAATTTGTTACTTTAATGATACAGGATACACTTGAGGAGCAATTATCTCAAGGTACATTCATCCCTCAAGGACGGATGGATATCTTGGCCACTGCTATTGGAAAGGCTGACCATCCCGGAAGAGTTAGAGGGACTCCTAAAGGGATTGGTATTAAAGAATTTTTTGGCATTGCTTCACGAAGAAGCACTAGATCATCCTCCGCTAACATGGTATCTAAAGAGGAGCTCGACCAATAACTACAGGAAGAAACAGAGAGAGTTTGAGCTGAACTAAGTCAACAACACATGGCAGAGATGCAAAAGATACGTGACGAATTCGATGCCAAGTTTCAACAGACTCTGATGATGATGGGTACAAGCGGATTCCAGATGCCCCGAGTATCTGAACCTTCCCAGGTAATAATCACACATCTTTTTAAATCTTCTAAAGATTCATTTGATCTATTTAAACTTATTTAATGTTCCTTAACTAATTTCATATTATGTTTCAGGGTTCACCTGTGATAAAAAGCGGAAAGGGCAGTAATAATCAGACACAGCAACTGACAGTGTCTGACCCTGACCCTAGCCCTGACCCTGTCGAAGACAATGGGATGCCGTGTTCTCTCTATGTGGATTATGAAAATTCACCTGTTCATGTTGCTAGTGGTCGAGCATTCATGGGCACAACGATTCATGGCAACAAAATTCCGAGCGATCAAGCAAGGGTGACAGTAGAGAGGATTGTTCATGGTCAGGGGGTACACCAGTGCCCAATCCTACTGATGAGGTTGACTCTTGCCCAAGCTAAAGGACATTTCATTTTGTGGCCAAAGAGACTTATTGCAAAGCCAATGGTGAAGAAGGCGGTAGCGAAGAAGGCCACAACGAGCGCATCATTAGATCCTGTACTCTTGCCTCTTCCTGGTGATGTTGCGTTTATGTATTCCAGTTTGGAGGTTCTTCATTCCATGGTGCCAAACATGGATAAGCCTGTGACTTTCAAGATGCCGTTGGGGATTGTGGGTTCAAATATAACATACGACTTCACCATTGACAAGAGAGACCTCGTTCAGTTCCTCAACTTTGAGGAGCTTGATATAGTCTTCATGCAGCTCGCTATTTTGTAAGTTACCATATCATTTTCTTATTACATATTATACTTCATGCATGTCCTAATGTGTTTTACTTGAACAACAGGCACTTTAATCAAATCTGTCGAAACGGAGGACTTGAAGGAACATATGGCTTTATGTGTCCTCAAAGGGTGCAGAAAGATTTAATACTGTGGAAGCAAGGTCAATCTACATTATGACCACAATGACTCAGACCAGAAAGCCAATATATTTTGCACCTTACGTGGAAGGGTAAGTGTATTATTGTATTTGAGATATACAAGTTGTATGTGTCGGGTTATAATTAACATGGTTTGCCTTTTACAGTTATCATTGGACTCTAATTGTTTGTGCCCCTCTTGACAACAAAGTTTACTGGTTCGATTCACTCTTGACAACAAAGTTTACTGCTTCATATCTCTTTCATTTGCAACGTTTGACCGTACGAATATGGAGGCAGAACCTGTGGAAGTGAAATTTATCTGTTCTTTCATGGTTCAATGTTCTGACTCAATAAGTACAATCCTTGTTCATCAGCTTTATATAGCTAGCTGTCAATCTATATCTCATTTCCACTAACCGACTTAGGGTCTGTTTGGATTAGAGATATAAAAAAAAAAAAAAGCAACTTATTTGCAATCTGACTTTTAAAAAATTTAGATTGGGCAAAAGTTAAATTGGTAATATAAATTGTATTTGGATTGAATTTTACAAAAGTTGGTTTGTAAAAGTTAGATTGGGTAAAAAGTTATTTAGATTATGATTAAATAAAAATAAGTTTAGGTTGTAAAATTACCAAAATGGGCATGAGTTTTATTAAACTAATGAGAGAATAATGGGAGGAGCAAGATAAAATTATTATTCTAACAATTTCTAGTGGTCCTAAGCCTGATTGCCACTTGTAAAACTAGCTCCTCAGCTTAAGGTGAATTGCGTATTTGGCCCCATTTTCAGCCCCCAAGTGTAGTCTTGCACACGCTCTCCCAAATAGGCTTACTTTCTGAATTAAGCTTCTACTACAAAATAAGCTACTTCTAGCCTATAAATCGCTATCCCAAACACACACTTAGAGCCTGTTTGGCAGGGCTTTATGGGCTGAGAAGTAGCTTATTTTGCTACAAGCCCAATTGGAAGATTGCTTGTTGTTTAGTTGGGCTTAAATCCAAAATGAGCTTATCTATTTTAAGCTGTCAAACGTACGTTGTGGGAGAATCGGATCATCCATATAATATACAAAAAGAAACTCTAGATATTTGATATCTTTCTCTTTGAATGAGATCTCAATTCCAACGACGGTTTCATTAGATATCTTACAACTAGAATCCCTCTTTTTTCCGATCCAGTTCCTCCACCACCGTGAACCCCAGTTAGATTCAGGCATGATACACTTTTTAGTTATTGGGAGAACCCAAGTACTCTCTTTCGGATCCAGGAGCTGCATTTTCTGACTTATTGGATCAGCAATTGGAGCTTATTTATCATTGTGATGTGTCAAATGGCTTTATTTTTCTCTGACTTCAGCTATTCCCTCATTTCACCTCTTTTTTTTTTTTCGCCTCAGAGCTCTCCACAACCGCGAACAGGGAACCCACCCTCTCCTGTCCACATGTTTAGCCAGTCCTCTTCTGTGAATTTGGTCAAATCATTTTTAATGTCTTTCTACTTCATTCAGAAATCTGAATATATTGACCATATTATTGTGCCTCACTTCCTATACCTGTTTTGTTTTTTCCTAAATATATTTTTGTACCATTTTTAATTGCTTCTCATGTCTATTTATTTCCAAATAATTCAAATTATTTTAGGAAAAAATTATCAAAGAATCTCCCATTAAAATATGTCATAACAAAAAAGTATTTCAATTTCTTTAGAAATATAATTATAATTTTTCAGATATATGTAACCTACATTTAACTATGGGAAAATTTCAATTAAGGATCACAGATGGGAATTAATTTCAATCAGCCTCTAAAAAATTCTGAAATATCACTGCAGAACCAAAGGACCAAACTGAAATTAAAATTAGAAGTAAGATTACAATAATACCCCTCATTTTTATTTTTTTTTAAAAATAAATATTAATGGTTGCCGGAGTTCCGGCCACTGGTGCTCAGGTGGCCACTATCGAAAGTTGGAGCTTTGGTGGCTGCTATTATAGCTCCAGTGGCCTTAAGTTTTTTTTAAAAATAAGGTGGCCAAGGGAAGGTTTGAACTCATGACCTGCACACCAAAAATGTGACCACCAAGCCAAGCAAACCATTTAATCATATGATGCAAATAAAAATATATATAACAAAGCAAATGCAAGTGTCCAAGTGTAAGTGAACAAGTGAAATTCGACAATTTACAACAAAAATTTAGCAATTTACAAATAACATAATGAAATTCATAACCCCAAATACAAGTGTGAATGAACAAGTGAAATTTAGTGATTTACAACAATAATTAAGATATTTATAACCCAGATTTAACAATTCATAAGAAACATGAATACTTGTATTTGAAGTTGTGAATTCTCTTATTAGTTTTGTAATGTTTATGTTTCTTATGAATCACTGAATTTAGGTTGTAAATAGTTGAATTTCACTTGTTCATTTACACTCAAACATTTACATTTTGGGTTGTGAATTCTTTTGTGTTTCTTGTGAATAGCCGAATTTAGGTTGTAAATCCATAAACTTTTGTTGTAAATTGGCAAATTTCACTTGTTCATTTATACTTGAACACTTGCATTTGAGGTTGTGAATTTCATTATGTTATTTGTAAATTTTCAAATTTTTGTTGTAAATTGTCAAAGTTTACTTGTTCACTTACACTTGGACACTTATGTTTGCTTTGTTATATATATTTTTATTTGCATTACATAACTAAATAGTTTTCTTGGCTTGGTGGTCATATCACTTTTGGTGTGCTAAGGGGTCATGGGTTTAAATCTTCCCTTGGCCACCTTATTTTTTTAAAAAAAAAAACTTCAGGCCACCAGAGCTACAGCAGTGGCTACTGAAGCTCCAACCTTTGGCAGCGGCCACTTGAGCTCTAGTGGCCAGACCTCCGATTTCCGGTGGCTGGAACTCCGCATAACCATTAATATTTATTTTTAAAAAAAATAAAAATGAGGGGTATTATTGTAATCTTACTCCTAATTTTAATTTCAATTTAGTCATTTGGTCTTGTAGTGATATTTTAGAATTTTTTGGGGGTTGATTGAAATTAATTCCCATCTGTGATCCTTAATCGAAATTTTCCCTTTAACTGTATCTAAAATGAAAATGAAAGATCTTCCCTACAAACGGAAAAATGCCATGAGATGCTCTAAAATATTCAGTCTTTGCTCAAGAACTTTGTTTCCTTTGATTTTAGAATTACATCCTTTATTGCTCTTTTAGACTTAGGATTACTAGGTTTTTTTTTAAGTTCTTGTTAACATTTGTGTGCATTATGTTTTATTTATAATATATTTTATCTTTTTTTTCATTTCTCTGATGTTTTCAAATTTAATTCACTCAATTAATCTCACTTCTTCATATTAAATTAATTTAAATTTATTGTATTATGTCAATTCATTTTTTTATCATGTTTTATTTTATATTTAAAATATTTCTTATGATTTCTCTGAAGTTTTCAATTTTAATTCACTCTATAAATTTCACTTCTTCATTATATTATCTCAATTCATTTTTTTTCATCTTTCACTTTATATTTAAAATATTTTTTATGATTGTTCTAAAATTTTAAAATGTAATTCACTCATTAAATTTGACTTCTTCATATTAAATTATTTTAATTTCATTGTATTATGTGAAATCAATTTTTTATCACGTTTCATTATTTATTAAAACTCATACCCATTTTGGTTATTTTACAACCAAATTTACTTTTATTCAACCATAATCCAAACAACCTTTTTACCAATCTCACTTTTACAAACTAGCTTTTTAAACTCTAATCCAAACACAATTCAGCTTATCTAATTTAGCTTTTACCCAACTTCATTTCTTTATAAGCTACTTTTCCAATCGCTGATCCAAACGGACCCTTAGTTGCAACTCAACTTATCCCAGCAATACAGTTAATTTTCAGGGCTATTGTTGTTATGGTGGTGGATCTGATGACTTTTTAAACTATTATTATATATTATTATCACCATTAGTACAAAAAAAAAACCCTTTTACAGCATTTTAAAAAGGCTTGCACCACTACTTATGAAACCGATCTAGGAAGTTTAATACTTTCTACAGCAGTTGTCATCGGTTGAAAAAACCAGTATAGAAAAGTGAAAAAAAAGTCTTCACTTTCTGCAACCTCTGCTTTTAAAGGTGAGCAAGGAGCACAGACACGAAGACCGAGTTTAGACAAAAACTGAGAGCGAATGCGAAGTTTGATCAAGCGTGAACAAAAAGATTGAGAGGGGTTTTGCATTAATTAAATAACCGGTGTAAAAATTTATTTACCTTTTTCGCATTGGTTATTTAATTAGGAAAATTGCAAATAAAGACCGTGGAATATATAAAATCGCAATTTGGGTCCTTGAATTTATATAATTGCTGTCAGAGACTCGGTCCCAAATAAGAATTATGAAATGTTAGGTAAAAGACAAAAACGCCCTTATGCTTCTCCTTGTCTTTTTTTCATCTTATCATCTCCTTCTCTTTCCTTTTCTTCCCCTCGGTCCTTCTCTCCATGCTTCTTTTTCCTCTTCCTCATCTCATTCTCCTTCCTTCTCCTTCTTCTCCAGTCCCACTTCCTTGTCCTTAACCCCATCTCTCCCAACTTCTCTCATTCTCTCTTTTCCCTCTGTCATCTTCTTTGTTCCTTCTCCCAAAGCAAGTGAATAACAGGACTTAGAAGAATGATGCCAAGGGAAACAATAATTAAGCTCAACAAGACTCCCGTTAGATATTGTTGAAGCCTAGCTTCAGCAAGGAATTGAGTTCCAGTTTGTCACCGAGTTCTGCGTTGAAGTCGAAGTTGGTTGCAGCGACGACGGCAAGTGTGTGATGATTGCTTGGTGCTCAGACAACGCCCAACAAATCTGGATTTTTATTCTTCATTTCTATTTTAATTTTCAGCTTCTGTTCATAATTGAAAATAACAAGTTTGATAAGTTGTTGAAAATAACAAGTTGACAAGTTCTGATACCCAATTCACGACAAGTTCAGTAATACGAATAACAAGTTTAGGAAGGAAAATAACAACTTCTGATAAGCAATTCATAGAAATTCGAGTTTCTGTGTTAAGATGACAGCATTTTCAGATTTCTTTAGCAGATGACAAGTTCTGATACACAATTCATGACAAGTTCAATAAGGCGAATGACAAGTTTAGTAAGGTGAATGACAACTTCTGATAAGCAATTCATAGAAATTTGAGTTTCTCTGTTAAAATGACAGGTTCCCATTAGGTTTTCATACTTTTTCTGTTAAAATGACTGAATTTCCACATTGATTTATGAAAATGACAGGTTCACAATAGAAAATGACAAGTTTCCATAAGATTTTCATACTTTTTTCCCTAGAAATACAGTTTGTACATTTTTGACAGCAACCACTTCTGATAAACACGGAATGACAAGTTCACAATGAAAAATGACAAGTTAAGTATGACAAATGACAAGTTCCTATAACGTTTTCATACATTTTCATACTTTTTCTGCTGGAATTACAATTTGCACATTTCTGACAGCACCAACTTCTGATAATTGCAAAAAAGCTCTAAATTGTGGAAATCAAATATGATGATTGTATTTCGGTGGATAAATCGATCAAGGTGTGGGATGTGAGAAACAAACGAGCCTTAAATACAGTGCTAAATGAATAAAGTTCTCACCTTATATGTAGAATTTGATGGTTTCTTGTTCATATGATATGACAATTTACATTTGGAATTTCATGGTTGAGGATGCACTTGTGAGTGGATATGATCATCATAGTGCATTTGCCGTTGGTGTTGATATGAGCATGCTTCTTGAGGGGCTTATGAGAGTTCTGGTGCTATAATTTTATACATTAGGAGGAAATGAGAGGTGAAATTGATGATAAAAGATGTTAATAAGAAGTGGTTACTGTCAGAAATCTACACATTGTTATTTCAGCAAAAAAATTTACAATTGTATAAAAACGTGATGGGAACTTGTCATTTTACATACTTAACTTATCATTCGCTATTATGGGCTTGTAATTTACTGTTTATCAGAAGTGTTTGTTGTCAGAAATCTGCACATTGTTATTTTAACAGAAAAATTTACAATTGTATGGAAACGTTATGGGAACTCGTCATTTTACATACTTAACTTGTCATTCGCTATTGTAGACTTGTCATTTACTGTTTATCAGAAGTGGTTGCTATCAGCAATGTGCAAATTGTGATCCTAGCAGAAAAGGTATGAAAATGTATGAAAACTTGTCATTTGCCATACTTAACTTGTTATTTTCCATTATGAACTTGTTATTTCGTGTTTATCAAAAGTGGGTGCTGTTAGAAATGTGCAAATTATAATTCCAACAGAAAAAGTATGAAAATGTATGAAAACATTATGGGAACTTGTCATTTGCCATAATTAACTTGTCATTTTTCATTATAAACTTGTCATTTCATATTTATCAGAAGTTGTTGCTGTCAGAAATATGCAAATTGCAATTCCAGCCAAAAACAGTATGAAAATGTATGAAAATCTTATGGAAACTTGTCATTTTCTATTGTAAACCTGTCATTTGATAAATCAATGTGAAAATCCAATCATTTTAACAGAAAAAGTATGAAAACCTAATGAGAAACTGTCATTTTAACACAGAAACTCAAATTTCTATGAATTGCTTATCAGAAGTTGTCATTCGCCTTACTAAACTTGTCATTCGCCTTACTGAACTTGTCATGAATTATGTATCAGAACTTGTTATCTGCTAAAGAAATCTGAAAAAGCTGTCATCTTAACACAGAAACTCGAATTTCTATGAATTGCTTATCAGAAGTTGTTATTTGCCTTCCTAAACTTGTTATTCGCATTACTGAACTTGTCGTGAAGTGGGTATCAGAACTTGTCAATTTGTTATTTTCAACAACTTATCAAACTTGGTTCAGACATCATCATATTACTGTCAAAACAAACAAGAAATTGCATTGACTTTTTATAAGATTCAAAGTCTAAAATGCTTTCTAAGAATTCTAGCATAGCATCTATCAACGTAAAACAATAAAGAAGCACCTCAAAGAGAGTCTTTAGCTCAGAATCTTCAACAATGCTGTTAATATTTCTAACAAAAATTGTTCTAGAAGAATGTTCAACAAAAGAAAGTTTCCCTTTAAAACGTCCGAAGCAACTAGGATCTTTATCTGGACCATTGGCCCCTTTTCCTATAGTTAGATGTTCATCGCCTTCCAGCTCCATACCTCCGCCACTGCCAAACAGATCAAAATCTTCCAGGTTATCACCAGTTTTGGTAAATTATTGAAACTCGAGTCATCAAAAACACCAGAAGATGGACCATCTTCATCAAGAAGGAGATTTCTAATGGTGTTAGCCTCAATTTCTTCAAGAGATTTGTATGGTTCATCATCAAGAAGAGGGAGACGAGTCGGAGTGAAGAAAGAGGGAGACGACTTGGAAAGTGAAGAAAGATAAAGTTAGGGCATGTAGACAAGGGACTGCAAAAAAACAGAAGGGCGTTTTTGTCTTTTACCTAACATTTCATAATTCTTATTTGGGACCGGGTCTCTGACAGCAATTATATAAATTCAAGGACCCAAATTGCGATTTTATATATTCCACGGTCTTTATTTGCAATTTTCCCTATTTAATTTCTACGATTGGCGTTGAAAATAATAAAAATAATTTGTTTAAAAATATTAAAAATTTAACTTTAGCTAAATCATTTTAATTAAAGAAACTTCTAAGCTCATTTTTCCAAAGTCTTCTTGGGTGAACTCAAATTAATTAATGCTGGTGTTCCGATGCTTTAACAGATTCGTTTCTCCCTATTGATGAACACGTGAAATAATTTAAAACTTAAAAAAGCTAAAACTTTTGCATAGTGCGGAGAATATATTGATAAAGAAACCATCAATATCGTCAAATAAATTGGAGCACTCGTTATCCTCCATTGGCATGGTCCATGCAATGAAAATGGAAACTAGTCATCATGAAGATGAGAAAATGAGAGTTCTTTATGAGGCATCGTAGGATGTAGGGTGTGTTTCAATTCTAAACACGCTAATACAGGAAGACCCACTAATACTACAAAAGGTCTTCATTCAGTGCTCATCACAACAATGAGCACTATATGCTCATCACTGTAATGCAATCTCAACCATCCAAAATATAATATGGATGGGTCAAATTTAAAATTTTTTAATATACAATTTTTTCAATGATAAATTTATTTTTTTAAAGATATGATAGTTATGATATTATATTTATTTTGAATTCTGTATCTATTAAAACCAAAAGTTGATTAAAATGTATAAAAAATTTAAATTCAATTTAAGCCGTTTAAAATCAATATGAATGGTCCAAATTACAATAAGCATTCTATGCTCAACATTGTGATAAGCATGGAATGTGATCCCATACCACAAACAATTAACTTCACCACAATCTTCGCTGAAACTCCCTTACACATATCAGCTTTACTCGGCCACCTTGAATTCACAAAATTCCTTCTTACTCACAAACCCAAGCTTGCCCTTGAGTTTGACTCCTTTCGAAGCACAGCCCTGCGCTTAGCTTCTGGAGAAGGCCACGTCCACATTGTGAAGGAGTTATTGCAAGCCTGTGACCAACTCCATTGCATTATGCGGTTATAAGAGGGAGAACAAATATTGCGTTAGAGCTAATTAGTGCAAAGCCTGTGGACCCTTGATCGGGGGAAAACTCTTTTCCACTTGTGTGTCATGTACAGTCACTTAGATTTCGTACGAAGGATAAATTTTATTGGTAAAATAAATTTTCTTCGATATGATTCAGAAAATGATTATAAAATTGATTTATAACAATTGATTATTTGAAACTTTTTAATTAACAGCTCACGGCAAAATCAAAATTTTAACTCAAAAATAAATTTTATCATTAAGAGGGGTGCATAGATCATCTTTAACAAAAACAAAGTTTAGCTGGATAAAATTTATTATAAACTCATTGGCCAAAAAAAAATTATAAACTCAATCCAAACAGACACTTATAAGAGTCAAAATTATGGTTTTATTAAAAAATATACCAACATTCTTATACATGCAAAATCAATTATGAACTCAAAATTTACATGTCAAAATTAATTATGAATAAAAAAACTATGATTATCTTATAAATTATTATACATTTATATATGCCAAAAATCAATTATGATACTTTACTTTTATAAATCGGTACGTATACCCACGCGCTTCTAGAAGCTAACAAACATTCATTTTGATTATCTTATGGATAGCCAAGTTATTCTCTTAACACGTTTGTGGAATATTTTTTATACTTTACTTTTATAAATTCACATTATTGTGGGGTTTGTCTATAAAAAGACCCACCAAGTAATTATGGTAAAGAGGTTAGGCAGAGGAAAGCAACGAATTGAGTCAACCATAGAAGTAAGCTAAACTTTTCCATTATTTCAAAAAGTAAATTCTCAGTTTTAGAACATGTGTCACTTATTTATTAAATCCCACTTCGACAAAAGCAATACCCACTATTGATGACCCCAAAAAAAATGGTGAAACAACAGCACTATTATAATAAACGCATTTTATCGAAGAATATTTGGAGGTCCTGAATTCAGGACTATTTAATGCTACTTTCGATCCTTAATATAAGAGTTAGTTGATTAATTCGAGTATATTAAGAAATTAGTTAAGTTAGTTATTTGTAATAAATAAGTGTTGTCTCTCCTAAAATATCCTTATTAATCAAATATATTGGTTAGGACTACTGTTATTACAAAGATTATCTTGAAAAAAATAAATAAATATGATAAACAAAGTGGACTAGGGTTTTATATTTAGAACTAAAATAAAAGTTAAACAAGGTCTTATATTAAGGACCGAAGGTGGTATATATACTCCGCTGGTAATTTTAAATTTAACATAATTTCCAGACTATATATTTATTAGAAAATGCAACAGATTAAAAAATTTTCAAGAAAGAAGAAGAAAAATTGGATCCTCTCTTTCGGTTTGTGGATTTTATTTTCACTTCAAGACGTTCCGCACAAATCAATTAATCCTCAAATTATATAATGCAAATGATTTCTCAATTAAATCGTGGTGAGTTTTATGTGCATTAAATTATTAGAATTATTTCTTGGTGAGAATTCCCTTACAATGAATAGAAATATTTTGAAAAAAGATGAAAGACAAAATGAATTGAGATATTATATTTATGACCAAATTGAACTCACAATTACCTCTTATGTTAAGTAATGGGGTAATATTATTGTTTTTTTTTTTTGGGAAATAAGGACAAGCCGTGGCTTGGGAGGGGTAATATTATTGTTGAGTAGTGGCGTGGAGTCCCAATCGCACTGAGTTTACTAGCAACCTTTTCAACCATGTGAATGTGTCTGGCAATAGTTATATTCCATTGCATTTTTTTTCATGTCAAATTGTCATTGGTAAAAGAAAAGGTAGGTAGGAAGAGAAATCACAAATAAAGGAGAGATGAGGACAATAAAATGAGACAAAGAAGAAGAAAAAGATGCACATCCCTCCAATTACACCCTGATCATAATAACAGTCAATGTCTTAGGTGGTATCATTTAAGGAGAATTACAATCAGGTCTTAAGGAAGGGATTTAATTACTTTAAAATCTATCAACAAGTAAAGAGTATACAATGACACGTTTTAAAGTAAGAAATGACAATAAGTTTAGATAGTCCCTTGTCATTAAGATGTTTTGGTAATTAAATTTTTTTTTTTACAACCTCTTGGTAATTTTTCCAGCCCATTATTTTCAATATGATTGAGGTGATGCCATCGTGTGAGTCATGTAAATGATGTAATACTAACGAGCTAGGATGCTACTTTCTATTTAGACTTTTGACAAAAGATCACTCTACGATCATTGATCAACACTTATAATTAGTTTGAAACTACCTGGAAGATGAAGTGAACTTGCATTAAACATTGGTTATATCCAACAATCATATTGTTTTCACGCAAGAAACAGAGAAGACGACAAAGAAACTTGTTTTAATTTGTATTTGTGTGTGATGAGTGGGGGGAAAAAAAGGGTGATTGATATTATGACATTACCAACCCACTTGATCCTTCCCGAGGGCTCTTATCCGATGTGGCCCCCGGCGGCCATGGCCATCGCCTTGCCATATGTTGGTACGTGCATAGGGATATTCTTTATCAAGGAATGGGAAACTAATTTTTGAGATCATTAACCAAGAAAAGAAAACCCAGTTATTCTCAAGGAAGAATTAAATAGTAGTTAGGTTTATTGGGCAAAAAAAAGGGTAGCCTGTTATACACACACACACACACACACACACTCCTCCGGTCCTTAATATAGGACCCAATTCTTAAGTTGGTTTTGGTCCTAAATATAAGACCCATTTCTCATATTTATTAATTTTCTCTAAATTACCCCTATAGATACTCCCTCAACCATAATCAAATAGAAGAGGGAGAAGGGTATTAAGAAAGATAATTATGGTGTTTTAGGAAAAATGTGTTACTTTTCTTATAATTAACTAACTTACCTAACTTCCTTAATCTAATCAAATTAGTTAAATGGGTCTTATATTAAGGACCAGAGGAGTATATATATTTATATAATGTGAATTGGTTTTGTTAAGTTATCACCAAAAAAAAAACCGTGAAAATTACAAAATCGCAAATTGGGATTGGTTACAACACTTTCATTGGTTTTGATAACAATTGAATTGCAAATGACAATACAGTTTTAACGAAACACTTGACTTGCAATTTCACAATTTCCACAGCCTTTTCTTTTTCTTTTCTTTTTTCTATTTTCCCTAGAAATTACTCCTCTAATTTTATTTATGTCACTTCCAATATGTTTCACAAAAATCATAAAAATCTTATCTTATTAATGTTGTTTTAAAGTTTACCAACTTTCTAATTTCACCCTTATTTAACATGTTACACTTTTTTTTAAAAAAAAAATCATACAATAATAAATTTCAGTTAACATATATGAAATTCTAAAGCGAATTGAGATGCCCTTCTAATTGTTGTGGTTGTTATTATTCTTTGAGTTACATATAAGTAAGCAGACTATTAGATTTACGCCAACTTGTTTTATTATCAAAATTCTACATTTTTTGTTACGTATAAATATTCTTTTTTTTTTTGAGACAATCTTATTTGAGGTACTGTCGAGCACTTAATATAAACATCTCTTTTATTGAGAATTTAAATATTAACTCGTTAAATTATAAAAGACTAACTCTTTCTATTAAACTAAAAGCCATTGGTAGAATTTACGTGCCTAAGAAAAAACAATGTGCTGGGAATAGAATAGAGACCTATATGGGCCCTACAAAACTTAATAATAGAGAACTATATTGCGTAGATGTGGTTGTTCCTTGTGAGCATTAATTGTGTCGAATTTTCACTTAGTGATTCATTCTTTGAGAATTATTAATCTAATCACAACTTTTTCTACGACCAAATCTTTGAACTTTCTTCGACCAAATCTTTGTTGGGACCCTTTTTGGTGTGCAATACTGGAGGTTGTTTCATAATCACTCAAACTAGGACAAAATTATTGCCACTCATACCTGTCATTAAATTACTTGTTTTATGTATGTTAAGTGACTATAATTTATATCAATTTTAAATCAAGTAAATCATAAAGGCCTACGAGATTAAAATCAATGCACAGGAATCTCCACCCCGTCGTTTCTCTTATCAAAATATATATACTGTATATATAGTGAAATATGTAACCAAGAAACTTTATATGGTTATTAACTACATGTCTTATTTATATTCTTTAAACGACCACAGAAGAATGATGAAGACTTGATTTTTATTAAAAAAAAAATGTTGACCTGGTCAAAAAAGGACTTCCAAAAAAAATTGTTTACGGCTTACTGAAACAACGAAGAAGTTGACTTCATATACCCCCCCGGGGGGGGGGGGACTTGGAAGAATATTCCGTTAAGGGGCACGAGAAGAATATTCCGTTAAGGGGCACGAGACAGCAATTATAAATTGGAACACAAAGTTATCCTAAACTTGCATCACGCAGTAACTAAACCAACCACATAATGATGAAGCAGATGAGTTATTCTTCTCTGCAAGAGACGGAGCTGATGAACATAGAGACTGCTCATCATCATGAAGAAGATAGGATGAGAGTTCTCTATGAAGCTTCATATAAAGGTTGTGTTTCAACCTTGAATTCATTGCTGCAGGAAGACCCCGGAATACTGCAGAAAATTAGCTCACAAACTATCTTCATGGAAACTCCCCTGCACATATCAGCCTCACACGGCCACCTTGAGTTCACAAAAACCCTCATCTCTCACAAACCAGAACTTGCCCTCGAGAGAAACTCTTTACAAAGCACACCTCTACACTTAGCTTCTGCAGAAGGCCACATGGACGTTGTGAAGCAATTGTTGGAAGCTCGTAAGGAGGCGTGCATGTTTGGTGACCAAGAAGGAAGAATCCCTCTGCACTATGCAGTTATAAGAGGCAGAAAAGAAGTTGCGTTGGAGCTGATTAAAGCAAAGCCAGACTCTGTCAGCTTACGTGATGACAACGGGAAAAATATTTTCCACTTATGTGTGATGTACAATCAGCTGGAGGTCCTGAAATATTTGGTGATGAAATTGAATACTGATGAAACCGACGAGCTTCTCATTGAGAGAGACTCGGATGGCAACAACACCATTCTCCATTTGGCTATCATGTTGAAGCAAGTGAAGGTACTTTTTACTTGTATAATTAGCGTGAGTTTGAGATTACATTGCATATATACATATATATAACCGGTTTCGATCTTTTTCTGGTTCTTTTATGTATAAGTCACAAGCATAACAAATTAAATTTAATTTGCTTGTTGGTTGTTATGTTCAGACTGTGAGTTACCTCATTTCAATTCCAAAAATAAAATCAGAAGCACAGAACTTGAAGAACGACATGGGTTATACTGCCCCTGAAATCGTTCATGGAATTCCCAAGGACTCCAAGAGCCTTGAAATACAAGTCATATTGATTGAGTCAGGAATCAGATGTGGAAGGAAAAAAAGGAACGATGTTGGTAGCAAAGAAGACACAAGTGGGAAGAAGAAGACGTGGTGGAGAAATGTTTTCAACAGTATAGACCAATGGTTTAAGTATAATGGCGATTGGGTAGAAGACATGAGAGGAAATCTAAGTCTGGTGGCTACTGTCATCTCAACCATAACCTTTCAAGCTGCACTTAACCCTCCAGGAAGCATCATCCAACAAGGTATAAGACCCAGCGAACCAGAATTTAACCTCACTACCAGTTCAAACACTTCTCGCGATGAAGGACCCCTCGGCTGCTACTATGAGCATCAGGCTAACAATTTTCTTCGCAGCCGCGGAGCCTGTCCCGGGCAAGCTCTTCTTGCTCATCGTGATCCAGGTTACTTTGGGGAATTCATAACCTACAATACCATCTCTTTTGTGGCGTCTCTGTGTGTTGCCCTCTTGCTTGTAAGTGGAGTGCCTCTCAAACATAGATTTGTGTTGTGGCTGCTATCTATAAGCATGGGCGTAGCTCTCACCTGCCTTCTGAACGCTTACTTTGTTGGCGTCGAACTTATCACCCCATACTTTGTGCATACCGGTTCAGGGGTGATGATAGCCACTCAAATTTTTATTGGGCTCTATGTACTGGTTGGTATATACATTGTGCTGAAATTTATTATATGGGTGGTGAAGAGATTGAAGAAAAAATTTAAGAAAAATGAGGAAACTGAAGGGGAAAATAAAGTTAACTTGGCATCGGGAAGTCAAGTGACCACGCGGCCAATTAAGACTTGATATGATCTCAGTCAACTGGTGCGTCTTAGGTGTGCACAATAGCTTTTCCGGGGTTGATTACTGATAATGTTCTCTCTGTATGCATATATATATATATATATATATATATAAAAATAGCTCTCTGTGTGCGCGCTTAAATACTTAATGACTAGGTTGTGTTAGTAGTTTGCAGTCCTGTATTTCATCCAGATCAGTAATTTGCATCTCATGCTTCAAGTTTTGAAGGTCTTCCTACTTGTTTATGTGCGTATGAGAAACCTTCTTTTTCCCATGAAAATACCTCCATCTTCATTTCATTGATATCACAAACCATATGTATAAGCTTTCTTTTTTTTTTTTAATAAAAAAATAGAGATGTTATCTCAATGAAATTAAAGATTTGTATGATTTAATTACTTGACGTTGAGGATTAATTTTAAAAATAAATATAATGCTTGTATAATTTCGATTAGAACAAGATTGTGATAGTTTAATTTAAAAAACAAAATTATCCATTTTCAAACACAATTCCACGATTGACCCTTATCTTGATTTTTTTTATGTCTTTATTCTTTTTTTTTTGGGTGAACATTTTATGTTTTTATTCATTGCATAGGAGACAGTATGATTAATCAGTACAAAAAAGTCGAAATTATATATATTCTATAAATAAGAATAGATAAAACGAATTTAAGTAATGAATTCCAAGTCAAAATAGCAACTTTCCCACAGTCGTAATTTCTCTCTATCCAACTTCCATTATACTAGCTCGGGTCTTAAATATAAGAACTAATAGCTCGGGTCTTAAATATAAAAACTAATTGACTAATTTGAATGAATTAATAAAATAAGTTTAAGTTAATTATTTGTAATAAATATATATTATGTTCTTAAAAATATCCTTGCTAATCAAATATATATTAGTTATAATTATCATTATTAGAAGAACTATCTTAAAAAAATGCACATATATGAGAGAGAAAATAGATTTTAAGACTTATATTTAAAATCAAAATAAAAATTAAATAAGATCTTATATTAAAAAATTGAAGTAGTATATACGTCTAGTGTTTTTGTGCGCCCAGATATTTGTTAGTGTGCAAGCAAAAAGCAAGCGTAATTTCACCGTGCACGGTGAAAATTCAACAATGCTGCTTCATTGATATTCTCATTCCATGGCACTGTCATTTCCAACCTCTCATTTCTATTTCATTGTTTGGAAAAAAAAAAAAACAAACAAAGAAAGAAAGAAAGATAATTAGGCCCATGGTTTTACGTGAAAAATTAATAAATATATAAAATTGGTTGATTGGCTTTAGGAGACGTAAAAGAAATTTTAAAAAATTATATGAATAATGTATGCCGTACACGTGGTTTCCCAAAATGGACTTTTCTTTTTTATGGACAAAGGGACAAATTTTGTTTACGAAAGGTCAGAAGATAAACAGACGCCCCACGATCACAGACTTCTGAAAAGAAAACTCCCACAGCCACCGGCCGGACGTCGCCACGTCGCTATGGGCTCATTTGAAAAATTAAGAGTGAGAAAATTATTTTTTATTTAAAATTTCACACCCACTAAAAAATTTCTAAAAATAAAAATTTAAATAAATTAATAAATCTGTAAAAAAATTAAAACGAGTTCTCTTGCTTCTATGCATGATGAGAAACCTTTTCCCCATGAAAATAGAGATTGTATTATTTCATTGAAATTTTAGATTTATATGATTTACTTTAGTTTAAAGAGAAATTTTAAAATAAATATGATATTTTTACAATTTCAATTAAAACAATATTGTACATGCGTTTCGAAACCTCTTATCTTTCTTTCCTATCTTTTTCACTCCTCTTTCTTTTTTAACCTTTACATCAATATTTCAACCGTTGAGATTTAAACCCTTTTAAACTATTATTAAAATATTAAATTATGAAAATAAATAAATAATAAATTACAAACTATATTAAACTTTAATTCTAATGCTTTGTAAATGTACTAAATATTTTTTTAATTTTTAAAAAAATTAAAAATCTGAATCATTAAAATATATTAATTCAAAAGTTAAAAAAAAAAAAAGATGAGAAAAAAAGAGAAGAGTTTCGAAACCGAAGAAACAAGGATGTAAAACCGTGCATCGAGGGTGCCTAACAACTGCTAGTCTGCTACAACAACAACGTCACTTCCATGACCATTGCTAGGACCCTCGGTTGCTTGAAGTACTTAGGTGATTATGAGTTCAGCAGATTCATAGTTTACAATACAATCTCTTTTTGTTTCCTTCTTAATTGCTTCTAAGTGGAAGAATCCCTTTCAAAATTATATCCATATATGATGTGTGGGTGCTCACTTAGGCATGCTCTCAAATCTCACATTCATATATATATATATATATAGAAATACATGTTTCTTTTCAGTTTTTCTGTCTTTTTATCCAACCAACTTTTCAGGGTTGATTATTACTGTTATTTTTCTTGGTGTGTGCACTTCAATATCTAATGAATAATGGCGTGTGTTTTATATGTTTTCAACGCTATCGTCCCCACCTTCAGTCGTCTACTTATAACTTTGCTTCATTATTTGGCTACTGAAGAAAAATATTTTTTGAAAAAAAAATCACGCCTCAAATATTAACACGTCGTAGTGGCTATTATGAAAACAGAGAGAATAAATGGAAAAAGAAAAAGATGGAAGCCACCAACAAGAGCTAGTCTAATTGGTATAGAGTTAGCTCATAATCAATAAAGTCATGAGTTCAAATTTTACTCCTGATATGGGGACTATATTGGCGGGGGGTATGTGCTTCAGCTTTAATTACTAGAAACGCAAACACAAAACTAGTTTCAGTGCTCATTAGTGTCCTAAACTTATCAGATCTGAAACATTGATATTTTGTTTAAATGGTCTGGATTTGGTTTTTTTTTTATTTGTTCAAAATAATTTTTTTAATATGCATAGAATCTAAAATAGAGATAATCTCTTAACTATCATTCTTTTAAGAAATAGTTTTTTCTATTTAAAAATAATTAATTAAAAATTTTAAATATGAACTGTTCAAATAAGATATAGAGGTCTAGGTCTGATGAGTTTAGAGCACGCAAACACCAAGCCACATGTCTGGATGCGGTCATATTCTTGGCTTTATTATTGAAATCGCTTTTGTCAAACTATTTTTATTGCATTTCTTATAACTTCACTGCTGACCGTCGAGTGATGATTATTTCTTCTTCCTAGTTGTGTTACTGCATGATTTCCACAAAAAATCTAGTAGTAGTCATCAGTAAATATAAGAATTAATTACAAGTAAGAATCTTAATATTTAAACCTTTATTAAAATAAATTAAACAGGTTGGATATGAGATATAGAGAAAGGAAAAAAATGATAAATGTGAAAGATAAAATGAAGTAATATCTTGCATTCAGGATAATGTTAATTGATCGGAGACTTTTCCAAATGTTCGTCCCAATCTCTTATTTGTCATCTATCAACGTTCCTAATTTTCATTGCTCCACGAAAGAGAGGAACTTGCTGGTCTTCGAAGTTTCACGAAGAAAAGCCATTTCTAATTAATTTTCAAATGTTGAATAAATCACATTATTAGATTAAGATGGCCATTTAAATTTTGAAAGTCGAAATGACAAGTGTTCTCATTCATTCTCTCCCTTTGGAAGGTCGTCAGCCGCCTGTTCATATTTTTAGAAACCGTGGTTCCCTCTAGTCCGGTGAGTGAGTCTAATTACCAAAGGGTTAATTGGATTACGTTTTGTGTTTGTATATTCTTGAAAGAGTTTCGCTGAATTGTTTTATGGAACAAGTTTTTCCAATATTTATTAACAGCACTTTCAGGAAGCATGCTAAAAACTGGGTCGTCAAAGGTTTTTTATGTTTGGGCGGTGGGGGTGGCAATGACTACTTGTTGAACGTACCAACCCGTAATACCCTTCTAAACGCACAGTTTGATCAATCTGAATACTTCATTAAGATCAAAAATGGATTACACCTTTGGGCCTACCGAGACCCGTTATATATACAAGTCACAGTAACAAACTAAAATACATTCAGATACGCAACCAGAAACTAATCCTCATGGGCTACGTACATTCGGGCCCATAACACTAATTGGGCCTACAAAAACTAAACAGGAAAATACAAGGAAACAAATGAAACAAGTATTTCAACACTCCCCCTCAAGTTTGGGGCTTAAAGACATCCATAGCACCTAACTTGCTTAGAAGATTTCTCTGCACATTCCCTCCAACAGCCTTCGTTAGCAAATCTTCCTGTTGATCGTTGCTTCTAACATGAAGCAGATTAATAAGCTTTGACTGCCATTTCTCTCTAATAAAGTGACAATCCACTTCTATATGCTTTGTACGTTCATGAAAAACTGGGTTAGCTGCAATATGTATTGCAGCCTTGCTGTCACAATACACCTTCACTAGATCATTGTGAGTTATTCCCAAATCTTTCAGCAAACTAAGGGCCCACACCACTTCTGAAATGGCCATACTTAAAGCCCTATACTCTGCCTTAGCAGAGGACTTGGAAACAGTGTTTTGTTTCTTTGTTTTCCACATTACAAGTGAGCCTCCCAACTTCAACAAGTAACCCAAAACAGACCTTCTTGACATTGCACATGATGCCCAATCTGAGTCACAATAACACTCTAATTCTGGCTTCCCTTTAGAGCTGATGAAAATTCCCAAGCCAGGAGTCCCCTTTAGATAGCGCAAAACGTCTCTTGCTGCAGCCATATGAGCCTTGGTTGGCATTTGCATGAATTGACTCAATGTCTGCACAGAATAAGATATATCAGGCCTGGTCATAGTTAAATAAATCAGCTTACCTACCAAGCGTCTGTATTTTTCAGGTTGCTGTAACAGATCCTCCTTCTTATTCTTCTTTTCATTGTAGGGAAACAGCTTCAGACTTTGTGCCATTGGGACTCCCAAGGGCTTACAACCTGTCATACCAGTCTCAAACAACAAATCTAGAACATATTTCCTTTGTGACAAAATAATTCCTTTTTCAGATTTAGCAACTTCTATCCCAAGGAAATATTTCATTAAACCAAGATCCTTAATCTTAAAATGTCTGTGCAAAAAATCCTTAGTTTTACTAATGCCAAATTCTGTACTCCCAGTTATCAATAAGTCATCCACATATACTAGAATAAGTACAACCCCATCATCATAATGTTTAATAAAGAGAGAATAATCTGATTTACTTTAAGTAAAACCTCCTTTCTGCAATGATTCAGACAGTTTTTGATTCCACTGTCTTGAAGCCTGCTTTAAACCATAAAGAGATTTATTTAATTTGCAAACCATTTGCTCCCCCTTTCTCTCAAAACCCTGAGGTATTTTCATATAAACTTCCTCATCTAAATCTCCCTGTAAAAAGGCATTATGTACATTCATTTGATAAATATTCCATTTATTTACAGCTGCTAATTTTAGAACCACCCTAACAGTAAACATTTTCACAACAGGGGAAAAGTCTCATGGTAATCGATCCCTTCTCTTTGACTATAGCCTTTAGCCACTAATCTAGCCTTATACTTTTCTATGCTACCATCAGCATTATACTTGATTTTATACACCCATTTGCAACCAATGGGCCTTTTTCCTTTAGGTAAAGGCACTATAGTCCAAGTTCCATTATTTTCCAAAGCATTCATTTCAGCTTGCATGGCCTTAACCCAATCTGGATTTTGAACGGCTTCTTGATAACAGGATGGTTCATTATTTGAATCAAGGGAGGTTAAGAAACACATGTGATCAGGAGACATTAGTGCATAAGATAAATAATCATCAATAGGATATTTACAGTTACTCTTAACAGGATAGTCTGAATCAAACTGTAATAAAGAACAAACATAATCATTAGCCCAGATGGGGGGCCTTCTAGTACGTGTGGACCTATGAGTATGAATCCCATTTCTGTTGTGCACATCATCATCATTATCATTGTTATTATCCTCACTGTTTTCTTCATTAGACATTCTGTTTCCAACGAATTCATTACCACTATTATCTAATTCAGGTTCTTTAACAGATTCTGAATTCTGTTTCTCAAAAGTATCTGATTCAAACCAAAACATAGATCTAATGTCATTACTCAATCCATTTTGAAAGTTTTCTTTAACATCCCTAAAAGGGAATTTATCTTCAATGAAATTCACATGCCTGCTTACAAAAAAATTGTTTTCCTTTAGATTAAGAAGAAGAAAACCCTTCTGGTTATCAGGATATCCTAAAAATATGCTAGGGATTGACCTAGGCTGTAATTTGTCACTGGTCCTTAAGTCAGTCGCATAAGCGAGAGATCCAAAGGTTCTTAGATTGCTTAAATCTGGTTTAGTACCATAGACTCGTTCATAAGGTGTCTGGTACTCCAGTATCCTAGATAGGACCCGATTAAGAATGAAAACAGCCATCTTGACACACTCTCCCCAATACTTGATAGGTATTCCAGATTGGAGAATGAGACTCCTAGTGATCTGCATAATGGTTCTATGTTTTCTTTCCACTACCCCATTTTGTTCTGGAGTATAAGGGCAACTAGTCTGATGAATTATACCCCTTTGCTGGAAATAAGTTTTTAACTGACTGTTAGTAAATTCAGTGCCATTATCACTCCTAATCTTTTTCACAGTGACAGAAAATTGGGTTGAAATATAGGAAATGAAATTCCGAATATGTGATTCTGTTTCACTCTTATGCTTCATTAAAAATATCCAAGTCCCCCTCGAAAAATCATCAACTAAGGTTAAAAAGAATTGAAAACCTTGATGTGTGGGGTTCCTATATGGGCCCCAAACATCAGCATGAATTAAATCAAAACACTTTTTAGACTTGATAACACTAGAGTTAAAGGGGAATTTAGTTTGTTTGGATCGAATACAAATATCACAAGAATGAGAACCTTTATTCATAACAGAATTGTCAGTACATATGGAATCCAAATGCTTAATCACAGACAAAGGTGCATGTCTTAGCCTTCTATGCCATAACAGTATATCATAATCTCTCTTGGAAGTTTTCTCATTTTGAATTACATTGACTGAAATAGGGGTATTGTTGGTGACTTTTAGCACATATAATCCCTTATACTCTCTACCAGTCATCCTGATCCTCCCATCTTGAAGGCCCTGCAGTATACAGAGATCAGGAAAGAAGGCTGCCATGCAATTATTTTCTTTTATAAATCTAGATATGGATATGAGATTAAATGCTAAGCGAGGGGCATAAAGGACATTATGAATAACAATATTATCCGCAACTGTGATAGAACCAGTGTGTGTAACAGAGAGTTTGTCCCCATTTGGTATTTTAATTGAATTAATCGGTCCATTATACAACTCACAATCGTCAAACAATTCAAGTTTTCCAACCATATGAGTAGTAGCACTTGAATCTAGAATCCAGTGTGTGTGAATTTCAATATTATGAGCAGGAGAGGTCAAACCTGTACCGGTTAAAATGTGGACCGTAGGCTCAGTCTCCTTTTTTAGCAACTCCAGGATCTTCTCATATTGATCTTGTGTGAATGTTGGGGCAACCGTGGGTACTGCGTGTCCTTGAGGGTCAACATCTTTGAAGTGATCAGCTCCCCTTTGCTGAGAGTCCCCTTGTTGTCTTCCTCTGTTCCCCTTGAAGCCTGGTGGATATCCCACGAGCTGGAAACAATTTTCTCTGAGGTGTCCCTTCTTGTGACAGTGTGTACACTCCAGTGTACTGTCTCCTCTCCCGCATCCTCGTCCACGTCCCCTTCCCCTTGCAGCCATTGCAAGACCTTCAGTGAGAACGTTCTTATCACGGTAAGACAGGAGGCGTTGGGTTTCATCCTGGACGATCAGTGAGTACGCCTCGTTAACGGATGGGAGAGGGAACATCATCAATATTTGGCCGCAGGCTTGAGAGAAATTCTCGTTGAGCCCCATCAGAAACTGTAATAGCTTCTGTTCTTGAACAGCATCGGAATAGGCTTTGGCGGTCAAACAATTGTAGGACGGAATAGCGATGAGGGCAGCCTACTCTTCCCACAACTCTTTCAATTTCGAGAAATAAACGGTGACAGAATTCGAACCTTGACGGAGCGAGTGAATTTCCCGGTGCAATGCGAAAATTCTTGAACCGCTCTTCTTGTCAAACCGCTCCTTTAGTTCAACCCACACTCCGTGCGCATCTTGAAAGTAGATAATGCCACTGGCGAGTTCTTTGGATATCAAGTTAATCAGCCAGGAGAGGACGACAGCATTGCATCTCTCCCACTGTGGCTAGAGACTCGTTTCTTGGTCGCTTTTCTTGCAAGAACCATCGACGAAACCCAGCTTATGCTTGCCGAGAAGTGCAATTTTCATTGCGCGGGACCACACCGTGTAATTTTTAGTACCGGTGAGAACGTGTGGGATGATTGCCATCCCCTGTGTGTCGGACGGATGCAAATACAGGGGGTGCGAAAACGGGATGCTCTCGGGCGTGACTTTCTCATCTCCCATGGTTCTTACGGCGGAGGATTAGGGTTTCTTTACGCTATTCTTGGCAGGCCGTCGTCAAGGAGCTCTTCTCAGCATCACTCAAACGGCGACGTTTGGCTCTGATGCCATGTTGAACGTACCAACCCGTAATACCCTTCTAAACGCACAGTTTGATCAATCTGAATACTTCATTAAGATCAAAAATGGATTACACATTTGGGCCTACCGAGACCCGTTATATATACAAGTCACAGTAACAAACTAAAATACATTCAGATACGCAACCAGAAACTAATCCTCATGGGCTACGTACGTTCGGGCCCATAACACTAATTGGGCCTACAAAAACTAAACAGGATAATACAAGGAAACAAATGAAACAAGTATTTCAACACTACTTATGATTAAATTGAAATATTGTTTGAGTTTGAGTGTTTGGATTTTAACCATGGAAAATTAACTTCGTGTTATACGAAGTAAACATTTAAAAGGAATTTGGTTTGATAAAGCACAAAAAACGGTTTTTTTAAAAAAAAAAAATTGATCCAAACAGCTTTTTTGGATCACTCGTGTTGTAAAACCAAAGCTACTAATGAATGAAAAAAATTTTATTTTGGGTATAACATCAAATTTGAAGATAACATTAGAGTCTGAAAGCAATAGACTGACTGAAAGTGGAAGATAAAAGAAAGGAAGAGACCTTTATCAACCAGTTGAGCATTTGGGAATGGGAGTGATATAGTTGTTTTCATTGAGCTCTTTAAGAAGATAGCCCCTTTTATAGAAATCAAAGACCATAGCACATACATCTTCTTGGATTGAACTCCAATTTTTCTCAGTCTGGGGAAAAAAAAATCTAGCATGGAAACCCTCCACACTATCGGATGCAAGTTGAAAAACAGCCTCAGCAATTTCTGATTGTGAAAGGGTTTTAACCAACAAAGGTTCATGATGCTTTGGGAGAACTGAAATATCAATATCTTCCAACACAGACCCTTATCAGAGATTCAACAACCAGTCTACAATTGGCATCTTTAACTCTGAAAGTTTTATCACAAATCCTTGCTGTATCGTTGATATCTTTGGAGAGAACTCATTTGACGTTGGACATATTCTTGATAAGGAGTAAAACTGAATAGTATGTACATAAGGAATTACATATAAAGATTTATTTGGTGCTACATCCCATAATCAGGTTAAGATATTGAAGAATTATATCATGAACTTCGAAGAGCTATTGATTATTTGATTAAATTGAATAAAAAGGCACAGGGCCACCAAGCACAACCAAGAGAAGTATTCGACGGATCCGATGTAAGCATTTTAGGGGGACCATTAAGATTAATTTCCACAGCATCTAGAGGTTTATATTTTATTTTATCCGATTATTTGATTGATTTGATAAAACTGGGAAGATGTTACAAGTTTTAAACGGATCCCATCTGAGTCATCCTCCAAATTGTAAAAATTAATAAACTGGCCGGAAGATGTTAAGTTTTAAACGTGGTTTTCGTGGCAATTTCAAAACTGTACGGGTCTCTTTTTTTTTTTTTTCAAAATATTTTCTGTCTATATAATGCCTTTCCCTCTAAACCAGACTTCACACCACAGACCCCTCCGACCGATGGAAATGGAGGTCGCATCATGGCCAGCCATCATTATCCCTTTCCTCTTCTTCCTCATCCTCTTCCGCCGTTTCCGCGGCCGACGATATAACCTGCCTCCGGGACCAAAACCATGGCCTATCATCGGGAACCTCAACGTCATAGGCCCTGTTCCTCACTCCTCCTTATGTGCACTCTCCCAAAGATATGGACCGATTCTGCATCTCAAATTGGGCTTCAAAGACGTCGCCGTCGTATCCTCAGCCGACATCGCTAAAGCCTTCCTCCAAACCCACGGAAACACTTTCTCATCCAGACCAAAAACCACCGCCGGAAAGTACACAGTCTACAATTACTCCGATATTCTCTGGGCTCCCTACGGCCCACGCTGGCGCCAGGCCCGCAAGCTATCCTTCACACAACTATTTTCTCGGAAAAGCCTAGAATCCAGCGAGTATATCAGAAAGGAAGAGATGAAATGTACGTTGAACGAACTTTTCATTTCTTCGGGCAAGGCCGTACTGCTGAGAGATTACCTTTATGCTTTAAACCTAAATATTATAAGTCGTATGGTTCTGGGGAAGAAGTACGTGGAGAAGGATCAGAGTGGGTTTATCAGCTGGGACGAGTTCAGAAGACTGGTGGATGAGTTTTTCGTGCTGAATTCGTTTGGGAATATTGGGGATCTGATCCCTTGGCTCAATTTCTTGGACTTGCAGGGTTACCCAAAGAGAATGAAGGATTTTAGTGTGAAGTTTGATAGGCTTCTGGAGCATGTGTTGAATGAGCACGAAGAGAGGAGAAAAGGGGTTGAGGATTATGTGGCCAAAGACATGGTGGATGTGCTTTTGCAGCTTGCGGAAGACCCCACTCTTGAGGTTAAACTTCAAAGGCACGTAATCAAAGCATTAGCTCAGATATGCCTGTGTATATTCAATTTCGATTCTTTCTACTTTATTTTTCTCTTTTTCCTAATTTCTCTCTTCAACTTATCTATCGTTTAAGCCAAACTTCAATAATTTCTTTTGTTCGTTGTATCTGAATATGCTGTGTTTATCCCAGGCTCATGACTACCTTTTAAGACAAAACTAAGACAATTTGGATTTTTACTCTCTTTTTGTTTTTATTTAATTGTTGGAAGCATAAGGTTTTTTAATGTTATCATGGGATTATCTCTGACGTGTTTGGTCAGAGCAAATAAATTCAATAAAACTTTTATCATTGCTAATAAGGCATACGGTCGATGGACATAAATTCAACAGGATATACAGACATATAATCAAGCCATATGTACTGAACTATTCAGAAGAACAAATGTATACGTGCTCACAATAAGTTAATGACATATGCTTTGTATACTTCTCAGGACCTTGTGATAGCTCCAATGGATACCTCCAATGTAACTGTGGAATGGGCAATGTCAGAGCTATTGAAAAACCCTGAAATCTTAAAGAAGGCCACAGAAGAATTGGACAGAATGATCGGACGAGACAGATGGGTAGAAGAGGAAGACATAGTGAACTTGCCTTATGTTGAAGCTATTTTCAAAGAAACATTGAGACTTCACCCTCCGGTGCCTATGTTGCCTCCGACGACGTCATCCATAGATGGCGACTCCAAAGTTTCAGGGTATGACATCCCGAAAGGGACCCAAGTGATCGTCAATGTCTGGGCTATTGGTAGAGACCCTGCAATATGGGACAACCCTAGTGAGTTTTAACCACAGAGATTCATAGATAAAGATATTGATGTGACAGGACGCCACTTTGAGTTATTGCCATTTGGGGCTGGAAGAAGGATCTGCCCTGGTTATCCTCTTGCTCTTAAGGTTGTTCATGTAAGCTTGGCCAATTTGGTGCACGGCTTCTCATGGAGCCTGCCGGATCATATGAAAGAGGAGGACGTAAACATGGATGAAATTCCAAGGCTTACTAGTGTCAGAAAACAACCACTTGAAGCTGTTATTAGGCCTAGACTTTCATCCCTTGGTCTTTACCTCTAGTGATTGTGCATAAGCAAGCAAAATAAACACTTAAGGACGCATAATAATATAGTAATGAAAATTAAGAAACCTATCAACTAGCGCCGTTAATGTTTCCATTTTAATTTTATAGCTGGCAGGGGCTGGGGCCACTAATATCGCGAATGGAATTTTTTTTTTTTTTTTAAGTGTGGTGGTCTGTGTGATTGGAGAATTGTCATTTAGCCTCTTGTTATTGTGGAATGTAAAAGCATATGGTCAAATGAATAAAAAATTATTACTTGATAGTAAATTTCCTGTGAACTAGTGATCCGCTGTTTTGGTATACAATCCAAGTAGGGTTTGGATTAGTAATAATGAGAATTTCCAACTCAACTCGATGAATTGTTCAATTTTATGTTTGAATTCTTTTTTTAAAAATTGGATTTTAATCTACTTATGAAAATAAATAAATAACGGATCAAATTAAATATCACTTGAAAATCTTCAGCCTGGAGCCTGAGAAATTTACTTAAGATCATTCCTAAACCATCACTAACAATTATCGAATAATTAAACTCAATTACCGATAGCTAATAGGGAAAAAATCGAGATGTTACAACGGAGAGTGCAGTGAAGAGAGAAGACGATAAAATATCTTCGGCTGCTTATTGGTTGTTTGATTGCAAAATTTGATAGGTTCATGCCAAAAAGTATATACTCCGGTCCTAAATATAAGACCCTTATACTAGTATATATAAGGGTCTTATATTTAGGACTGGAGGAGTAATTTTTTTTTTTTGACAAAATGAACCCAAAGTTGTTGTCTTATACAGAAGGTATTAAATTATTAGTTGACTTTCAGCGTTTGGTTTCCAAAATTTTTAGAACGAATGGGGGAAAAATCTTGAGAATCTCATGAATATCCCATCACGCATAAAAGTCAAGAAGAAAAAGCTTGTTGTCCCCCTCTATGGCGTCATCCCGCCGGCAAGGCACTGTTTCAATTATCATCACGTTGAAGAATATATTGAGTTGTGATTGAAAATTGGGAGTAATCTATTCTATACATAAAATTAAAATAATAATAATCATTTTTGTGCTTTCATTTTAAAAAAATGAGGATAAATATCCTGCTGACCTACTCGCTCCTCCAAACTTCCCAACCCTCGCACGCAAGCTTCAAATGCATAAAAGCAATTACTCATACCTTAAATACAATGAGCAAAAAATGTGAACTTTTTCATTTATGTTGACTCATACAGAAGCATGTGATTAGCGATGAAATTTAATGACGAAATTTTTATTTAGAGACAAAATTAGTGATGGATTAGTATGGAATCGAATTAGCAACGAAATTAGCGACGGAATTTTTTCCATCACTAATTCTTCTATCACTAATTGGATTAGCGATGGAATTTCAATATTCTAATATGTTTTCCACTTTGAAAAACTGTAACTTGTGTGTTTTTTCAACTATAAAAGTGATTTCGCGGTGAATTATAATTAAGGTCTTTATTTCTATATGTAACTTGTGTGTTTTTTCAACAACGCACGCATCTCTTGTCCAATAATGATGATGCAGAACTAGGTCCATTCATAAATCATAAAATAAATGCTTCCATTTTTTTTAAAATATTCATATATATAACATTAAATTATATATCATTTCATAACTTAAGTAAATTAGTTTTGAGAAAATGATAGATATGAAAGATAAAATAGATTGAAATTTTATATTTAAAATCAAATTCAATTCTCTAACTAGTTCTAGTATTAGAAGCAACAGGGAATACATTAATTTATCTATAGCCGGTCTAATTAATTATGGTTAGACCAGTCATTAAATTATAAACTTGGGCCTATAACGAGTGATCCTTTTTTTCCCCCAAAAAAAACATTTTAACTTTTCACTTGAGATATGAGGATGGCAACACAATGGCCTTCATGTATAGGGCAGTCATTTTGTCTCTTTGCTAGCCCACAATAGTAGGTGCATTGCTATCGTTATTGAGTATTATTTAGTATATGACAAAACTGAAAAAGACTTGAAAGAAAAATCAAATAAAAATAACAATTATGTCTTATTTCAAAATACACTTCTAATTAAATAATGAAAAGAATTTAATTCAATGGAATGCTTGTATATTGATCGTGGAAAATGCAGAGTGGCGCCTTATTCAAACAAGATTGTCAATTATGAGTGGCATGATACCTAACTTCTATCGAAATTGGACATTTAAAAAAATATTAATACTTATATATGTTAGATACCATGTCCAATATAATTCTTAAAGTTAAGAATGAATATTATGCTTTGTATTTTAGGGTCACAGTCTCTAAATTCATCGTTCCATATATAATATTACAAAACATATTTAGCTTTCTTTGAGTATTATTTATGAGGGTAACATGCTAATAAATACCACGCACTTTAATTTAGCTTCAAAACTAAGGGACCAAAGTAAATTTGTGTAAGGTAACAAGTAATAGATTATTCGCTGCAGATATTTTGTTTTGTCGTATGATCAATATTTAATCAAAGCAACGTTTTTGAAAAGGATTCTCAATCAATTACACAATTAAAAATATCCAAATGCGTTGCCCAATTTGTTCGTCATCATGGACCATCTTTCCTTGAGCCTTTTCTACTTGTCCGTACCTAAGTGGATAATAGTTCATTTGTTTTTATCACTTTTAATTAGAATTATTACTTATTACTATCTTTGGTTCTTAATATAAAAATTAGTTAACTAATTTGAGTATATTAAGAAAATTAGTTAAGTTAGTTATTTATAATAAATAGGTATTTTCTTTCCTAATATATCCTTGCTAATTAAGTGTACTAGCTGGAATTATCATTATTATAAGTATGACCTTAAGGGAAAAAAAGATAAATATAAGAGATAAAGTTTATTGGAATCTTATATTTAGGACAAAAATAAAAGTTAAATGAACTCTTATACTAAGGACCAGCAATAATGACATAGAAGTTATCTTAAACTAGTTCTGAAATAACTTGGAAGAGATGGAGATGTAGAAGATGAGATTATGAGAACTCCTTACATCTCAGTCATAAACAACTTGGAAATTTCTCAGAACTTGCATTATTTCACATCAATTATATATGCAGCCTATACTTTTTGACAGCAGCAAGAAAGCCGTTTGGACGTTAAATTCTTCACTAACGGAGGCTGCTCACGACTTCCCTTTTCTGGATCATCAAAATGAATGTAACGAACCAGCTTCATAGCAAGATAGTAAGATGGGCTTGGATTATAAGGAGGGTGTTATTGGGCTGATGAACTTGGGCTTAGGCAGAGAAGAGAGATCAAGAAGATATATATAGACGGAGAAATGGCTATGGAGGGTGTGGATTGATTTTGGACTCTTCTCCCTCTGCAGATTCTCTTTCTCCCTCTGAACCTTCTTCTGTCACTTCTTTTCCCTTTTACTGCTATATTTTCTGATTGTACTGGAAAGCTGCTCTGATTTTCTTGTGGTTATTAGCACTATCACTACATAATATTATCCATTCGAATCCATATATGAGCATATTATTCTACTGTGTTTCCTATCTGTCTTTGTGATCGTTACAATGTGTCAACAAGAAAGCAACCGAATGAGCATTCTTTTTGAGGCATCAAAGAAAGGGCATGTATCAGTGTCAACAATCACATATCTTCAAGGCCCTCTCATAGTGAGTCCAACTTTTTCGCTTTTTAGTCTTTCCTAGTAAAATGATTTTCCGATCACTTGTGTTCTGGTTTGGGGTTATTGGGGTTGTTGCTGTGTTGTCCACATTGCGCTTTGCATTTTGGCTAATGAAAAAGGGGAAGAAGAAGTTCAACACCCTCCGGTGATATTTGGTGATCCGGGGAGCGGAATCGAAAATGCATGGTCTATGTGTATTAGATACTGTTACTGTATAACTTTGAGCTTGTGATAAATAAAGTTGTTGATACTGCGTGCCCGAGCTGTCAATTTCACGTTCTTAAATATTTTTCACGAATATATGAAATGAGAAGATGAAATTGAGAGTAGAAAATAAAATTGCTATACACAGAAAAAGTGTTAAATTACAACTTTTGTGTTGTTTCATATCCCACTAATATGACAGTTTAATAATACATTATACTCGAAGCAAATTAGCTGGTCCCACCTGAGGATTTATAACTTGATTACACACTAGCTTATAATTCCTTCTTTTTTCTGAATGAATTTATATCATTCTCTTCCGCATACGAGAGTACAAAGGGCCAAAAATGTTCTGAACTTCATGTTTCTATCAGTCGTACATCAGAAAGAAAAAGAGAGAGAGAGAGCATGACTGTAGGAGCGGAAATATTAGAGGATATAAAGTACCCCTCTCCTACGCTAAATAAAACTCATTTTATAGTGTAATTTACACTATAAAATAAATATTATCTTTAGAACCGGATGGGTAATAATTAATTTAGAAAAGACGAAACCTATAAGAACTTGTCTTTCAGCAATATGTCCTCTTTATGAATGAGTGGTGACATGAATGTTTGGTCACATGGTAACAGCCAGACTTTAATAATTGAGGAACACAAGAAGAGGAGGGGAGAGCAAGAGATAAATTAAAGAGAGATTAAAAATCATACTTAATTCTTATCGGGGGAAAAAAAATCATATTAAAGTTGGTAAGCAATAAAGCTGTTATATTATCCCTGCAGCCTTTCCCTTTCCAAACTCTACATTTCCATTTCATCAAGCATGGTCACTGATTTTTATATATCCAACGGTACCCTCATTTCTACTAGTTTTCAAGAAACGGAGGAATTAATCTTCAGGTGTCTTAACTTTCTCCAAGCCAACTTCTAACAAAAAATTATATCAATTCGTTAGATTTCATAGCAAGGGTCAGTTTCTGAGTATCAACATTGATACTTCATCTATTTAATTGGATATATTAAAGCAATTATTCCAGTTGAAAGTTCAATAAATTATAGCTTTTTTCGCCAGCAATAAGTTATAGCTATTTAATTGATACTCCATGGAGTACTTTTATTTTCCAACCTTTCATTTTTTATCACCTATGAGGAGAGTTGTTGTATAAATAATAATTAAATCGTAGTTGACTCAGTCAATATATCCGCTGTCAACATGGGAAATATATAAGCGATCGATATCCCCTGTTCACATTTTATAAATTGTGCCACATAACATGAATAAGATACTACCTTCAGTCCTTAATATAAAAGCTAATAGACTAATTTGAGTAGATTGAGAAAATTAGGTGAATTAATTATTTGTAATAACTAAGTGTTATCTTTTCTCACTACAAAAAAAAAAAAGACTTTAGGCGACGACTTTCGGCGGCGACAAAAAAAGTCACCGCCGAAAATGGACTTTCAGTGGCGATATTAAAAAGTCGCCGCTGAAACTAAGACTTTCAGCAGTGACTTTTTTTGAGTCGCCGCTAAAAGTAGACTTTCAGTGGGGCCTTAGTGTCGCCGCTAAAAATGAACCCAGTGATTATGCTCAAAGGTATACTTTCAGCGGCGACAAAAAAAGTCGCTGCTGAAAGTGGACTTTCAGTGGTGACATTAAAAAGTCTCCACTTAAGGTTTGACTTTCAGCGGCAAGAATAAAATGTTGCCGTTGAAAGTCTACTTTCAGCAGTGACTTTATAATGTCGCGCTGAAAGTGTAATACAATAATATATATTTTATTTTACAATAGTAATAAACAAATTTAATTCGGTTCAGCAGCAAGAAGATTGTACACAAAAGGAGGTGGTCACAAGTTCGAACCTTGAAGAAGACACATTTAAAGTGAAAATATTTAGACGATGATGTGGCGGGGAGGAGTGATGTGGCAATGACATGGAGGTGGCTAGTGATGATGTGGCACCTGGTCGATGATGAGGTGGAGATGGCTAGTGATGACGTGGCGGCCGGTGATGATGACGTGACGGCTGGTGGTGATGATGTGGTGTTGGTAAAGCCAATTGTTCTTCGGCATCACTTTCAGTCGCCGTTGAAAATTCTTTTAGCGGTGACATTATTATCGCCGCCGAAACTGTCTTTTAGTAGCGACAAATGTCACCGCTAAAACTTCCAAAAGTCGCCGCTGAAAGTGTCTTTCAGCGACGACCTTTTTAGTCGCCGCTGAAAGTTTTCAACCACGGCTGCTACGGCAATGACTTTTCAGCAGTGACTTTTATATTTTCAGCGGTGACTTTTTGTCACTGCTAAAAGTCAATTTTTTTGTAGTGTCTATAATACTCCTCCGGTCCTTAATATAGGACCCAATTCTTGAGTTGGTTTTGATTCTAAATATAAAATCCATTTCTCATATTTATCAATTTTCTCTAAATTACCCCTATAGATACTCCCTCAACCATAATCAAATAGAAGAGGGATAGGGGGTATTAAAAAAGATGATTATGGTATTTTAGGAAAAATGTGTCACTTTTCTTATAATTAACTAACTTACCTAACTTCTTTAATCTAATCAAATTAGTTAAATGGGTCTTATATTAAGGACCGGAGGAGTACCTTTATTAATCATGTGTATTAGTGAGAACTACGATTGATAAAATATTTAACATGTGCAACTATTACAAGCTACTTTAGGAAAAAATAGATAAATATAAGAGAAAAAGTCAACTAGGATCTTATAGAACTAAATTGAATACCAAACTAGTTTCCATTTTGGTTTAAAATGTGAGAAAATTCGTGATGCATAGGAAAGTGCATTATTTATAAACAAAATTCATTCTGATTTTTATGTTATCCCTAATCTAGATTAATATATTTTATAAACAAGACTAACGCATTTTTTTACATTTTGGATGTATGAGTTTATCCCAATGCATCCAAACGAAGTCAAGTCATTAAGTGCCCTCAAACTGTATCGGTCTCTGTCAGTCCGTTATTTACTGCCATGATGGAATCTTATATCCCATTTGATACGAAGCATTAAAAATAAGGGATGGAGATTGAGATTAAAAGTGTAAAACTATATTAAAAGAATGTTTAGTATGAGTAATTATATTATACTTGGGATTAGACAAACCCATATATATGAGATTGGAGAATACCATGAGGGGAGGTGGTATTCTCCAATCCTATCTATATGGGATTGTCTAATCCCATATGATAAGAAAGCACTTATGCTAAGCATCCTTTTAACATATATTTTCAATCACAATCCCAATCTTTATCTCTTATTTTTAATACTCCGTACCAAACGTAAATTTAGTTCCTTGGTCCCCATGTAAAACGTTGGGCCGATTTTTGCCCAGAACAATGACAAACTTTTAATTTTGAAATTTAGGCGCTTGATTCTCTCGTAATTCATTGTGACATCGGTTTTTTTTTTTTATAAATAAGATTTTGAACTACAAAATACAGATATTTTTTCTTCAATAATTTTCATTGGGCAAAAAATATTTTCTCACGGATATATTCTAAGATAAAATCTTCTCTCAGATTGTCCATGACAAAACAACATTACTTACAATCTATTTCTCTCGCATTTTGAATCGTGAGAAATTCTTACCATGTTTTCTGAGTTTCTCATGGATATGATTTTGGCAATGAGAAAACTCTGATTTTCTTGTAGTATTGGAGGAATTTATTGTTAAATTTAGACAAATAAAAAAGTTATTAACACGAAGTTGAAAGAAGATTCGATGATTTTTTTTTTAATAAAAAATGTTAATATAATACTCCCTCCAATCTATGATATAAGAAGTTGGTTAATTTTTTTGACATGCTAAGAAATGAAAGTTTAGTCATTAAATTTGTCCGGAAATAATAGAGTTTTCTTATTTTCTGCCTTTAATGTTACACTTTTATTGTATCTCATATTTCTCTTCTTCTTTTTTTCCCATATTTAATGGAGACGAAAATAAAAAAAATCACATTAATTATCTTAATAACGTTTATATGGTGTACCATATTTTTCTTCAACTAATGTCTTATATTATGAACTATCATGCATCTAATACTATTTTGTCAATTATCAAAGGCAAGTGGGGAGCAAATTCTCCACAGAAAAATGGGAAACGATGAGATCGAAGGGGCATATCTCATCTTCATTATAACGTCAACTGTCAAACGTAAGTGGGGCAAATTCTTCAAACGTAATTCATTGGTTAGATGGAGGCAATAATTCAAGTTGAAAATCCTGATATGGTGAGCCACACCCTTTGTTCCTTCATATTCATACCTCTCATTTGTTATCTATTGAAGATGCCCTTATCTGCATGGTGCATTAGACGGGGGACCTGCAATTATTCTAACTTAATTGGTATAAAGAGTCAATTTTTCATTTTAATATAAGGGAACAAATCAATTCGTTAAGACAATGATTTTAATTGAAAGTTCAACGGTCCCATATTCTTCTACCTCACTTATATATTCCATCTATTCCTTTTTATAATATCCAAAGTTTTTAATCCTTTCGTTCATTTTTATAAGATTTGCTTTGGGGTTAACTGAGATTAAATTTTTTTTTTATCAATTTTACTCCTAATTAATTTTTCCCATACATTGTCTTTTATCATTTTTCTCATTATTACTCTTTCATTTAACCTCTTATAAATAAAGGCACATTTGGAAAAAAAAATATTTCTTACATATTTATTTCTTTTATTAATTTTAACAGTTTTAAAACAATATACGATATAATTATAAATGGAACAAATCAATAATTGTTAGAGCTTAGGACGGTCTTTTTAAGTTGAAAGTTCAATTAGGGTGAGCTGTGTGGTTGATTTCGTGCCTCTCGTTTCCTACTCTATATTCCTTAGTAGTTTGGATTAACTTTGATATTTTGGTACGTCAATTAATTCGTTAGATGAAGGCAATCATCTAAGTTAAAAAGTTAAACTATGGTAAATGACTAAATGCTACTTGATAATGACAGTACATAAGTACTGATATTCATTCCAACATCTTGCTTCTAACAGCTACCTAGCAAATAATATACGTAGAAAGTACAACAGAAGTGGGATGGTGAATTAGCTTCTTTCTTTCTTATAAATTTACATGAAAATATAGGGATTGATAGATATTGTTTCCTTTATATTAATAGAGATTATAATAAGCATAATCTGGATTAAATCGTGGGATGTTAACTGAGAATTCCGTTGTAAATTGTATAGCTGGTGGCGTTATCGAATAATGCCTCCCTTACAGCTAATGGCATGTTGGTCATAGTGAGGCAAGGACATATATATACGTGGCGTGTCTCTCTTTCTTAGTTATTCTGAGTTAAGTCATGCTGATGCCTCCCCTATGAAGTATTGTGGGGTCCCTATAATACTGGGTTTGAAATCTTTTGGAAGCATGTCATAATAAAAATTACAAAAACATATGTGAAATGAAGCGATTGGTCTATAAATAGGTCACAAGCAAACGCAGATATGTACATCAACAGCCGAAGATGGAAATTACTAATAACAATGAAGAAGAGAGACGAATGAGGGATCTATACAAGGCAGCACAAGAAGGCCGTGTTTCAACTTTGAACACACTACTCCAGCAAGACCCATTGATCTTGCACAGACTTAGTTCCCAAACAACCTTCTTTGAAACTCCTTTACACGTATCAACTTTACTTGGCCATCTCGAGTTTACCAGAACCCTTCTTGCTCGCTGCCCCAAACTCGCCCTTGAGTCGGACTCATCTCAACGCACGCCTCTTCACTTGGCTTCCGCACGAGGCCACATGCACACTGTGAAGGAACTGTTGCAAGCCGGGGGAGAGGCATGTTTGGTTCATGACCAAGAACACAGAATCCCGCTGCACCATGCAGTTATGAGAGGCAGAAGAGACGTTGTGTTGGAGCTGATTACAGCATCGCCAGAGTCTTTGAGGTTACATGATGACAAGGGGAAAACTATTTTCCACTTGTGTGTGATGTACAACCGGTTGGATATCTTGAAAGATCTGGTGAAATTGGATACTGATGGCACCCACGAGCTGCTCATTAAGGGAGACTTGGATGGCAAAAATACCGTTCTCCATTTGGCTATCATGTTGAAGCAAGTTGAGGTACTCATTTCTTACTCTTTCATGTTTGTGTTTCCATCCTTTTCTGGTTCTGCTATGTATAAGTCACAAGCATAACATATTATATTTGCTGCTTGTTCGTTGTTGTTTAGACTGTGAGTTACCTCATTTCAATTCAAACAATAATATCAGAAGCATTGAACTTGAAGAACGACATGGGTTATACTGCGACGGATATTGTTGAGCGAAGTCCCAAGGACTCCAAGAGCCTTGAAATACAAGTCATATTGATGGACCGTGGAATCAAAAGCCGAAGAAAAGAAAGGATTGATGGTGTTGCGAGCCAAGAGGAGAGATGTAGGAAAGAGAAGTGGTCGTGGAGATATGTTTTGGAAACTATAGACCAATGGCTTGTGTATAATGGGGATTGGCTAGAAGACATGAGGGGGAATCTCAGCACGGTGGCTACTGTCATCTCAACCATGACCTTTCAAACTGTACTTAGCCCTCGAGGAATAAGACCGAACGATCCCCTTGGCTGCTTGCCGTACAAAGATGAGTCTGAGCATGATAAAGGCTCTTCGGGACAATGTCCCGGGGAGGCCATGCTTGCTTATCGTCAAACACATGTCTTTAGCCTCTTCATAATGTACAATACCATCTCTTTTGTGACATCTCTGTGTGTTGCCCTCTTGCTTGTGAGTGGGGTTCCTCTCAAACATAGATTTGTGATGTGGCTGCTATCTATAGGCATGGGTATAAGTATCACGTACCTCACAAATGCTTATGCTGTTGGCCTCGTCCTTATCACCCCGGACGTTCATGATATCGATCAAGTGATGACCATATCCTCTTGGATTTTTAATGCTTTGCGTGCACTGACCGTTGTATACAGCATGGTGATATTTGTTATATGGGTAGTGAAGAAACTGAAGGCAAAGGCAGGCAAACAACTTTCGCAAGTAGTCCAGTGACCACACGGCTAATAATGCTGGACATGATCTCAATCAATTCATGCGTCTTTGGTGTGTACAACTTTTAATTTCAGGGGTTGATTACTGTTAATGTTCTCTGTGTACGCATAAATACACACACACACACACACATATATATATGCACTTAAGTATTATATTTATATTCAATGAATGGCTTGTGTTTTAATTTAGATGTTTTCAGTTCTGTCTTCCTCATCTTCCCTACTCAGCTCATGCATCCTCATCATCATACAAGTTGTGTCTCACGCTTCAAATTTTGAAGGTAGTCCTACTTTAGCGTATGAGAAACCTTCTTTTCCCCATGAAAATTCCTCTTCATCATTTCATTTCAATGATGATGTATAAACCATTTATACAGTGATATGTATAAACTAACGCTTCTTGATATGGATCACCACTACCTTGTATAGATTAAGAAAAGAAAGAACAACTAACTTTCAGTTTAGATACAGAGAAACATAAGATCTATTATTTTTTAAAGATTTTTTCTGTACTCTCTCCTCGCCGTTTTTCTCTATCCAAATGAAAGTTGTTTAGATCATTAAATTATGAAAAAAAGTTTCCAAATAAATTTGCTTACACTATCATATTGCTATCAGTAGTGACTATTGAATCTATTCGGACAGCGCCTTGCAGTAGAGGTCACGCTACCCTATTACGGAAGAATAGTTGGAGGATTTTTAATGCTAATTAAAAGAGCAAACAGATGGGACCCACAAACTTCCGAATACAAAAGGAGCTCACATGTCACTAGCTTATAGGACCGGTGCATGAAAAAGATTTTGTTCGGAGAGTGAAAATCCGCTTCGGTGATCTCCACGAACTCGAAGCAATTAGTCTATTATCCATTGCCGATACCACGTAGTTTTTAACCGAAAAAACACACAGCAGAATAAATAGAAAAGGCTGCAATGAAATGTTGTTTTAATCAAAACTATCACAAAGCACGTTTTTACGCGAGAGAAATGAAAATATAAGGATAAAGTGCATCCAGCATTATGTTTTTCTTTTTCAAATGCATCTGGTGCCATAATTTTTTTAGTGATATAAATTTAGTTATGACCTTTTTTTGGGTATCTGTCATCTTGATTTCTCTAGTTGCATCCAACACCCCTAATGCACTATGAATAAGATTAGAATATGAAAAATAAAAAAATTATGGGTAAAATTACACTGTTAAAATCACAGATACATTATTTCATTATTGTATTCACGTAAGTTTCTCTCTTTTGTCCCCACAATAATATCACTGATAAAAATATTTTAGTTTAAAATTTTTCTTTTCAAATTAAATGCTTTATGAAACATTAAGGAATAATTAAATGACAGTGTAAAGAACCAGAAAACCAGAGAAAACTGAATAATTCTTTCATTACTAACGTAGGCCCAATACAAGCCCAAATACAACAACCTGAAATTAAACCTCTTAACACTCCCCCTCAAGTTTGGGGTGCATAGAGGTTTACAGCCCCTAACTTGCTCAAGATTTTGTCATGATCTTGTTTTTCTAATCCCTTGGTGAATATGTCACCTTGTTGTTCCTTACTCCTTACATGCTCAAGACTTATAACTCCTTGTTGTAATTTTTCCCTAACAAAATGACAATCTATTTCTATATGTTTGGTCCTTTCATGATATACAGGGTTATTTGCTATACAAATTGCAGATTTACTGCCACAAAACAATTGCACCGGTTTTAAATCAGTAAATCCAAGATCTTCCAGCAGCCTTTTGACCCATACGATCTCTGAAACAGCACTGCTTAGTGCTCTGTACTCTGCCTCTGTGGATGATTTGGAGACCGTGTTCTGTTTCTTTGACTTCCAGGATATTGGTGATCCTCCAAATTTCACTACATATCCTGTTACAGACCTTCTAGTATCTGGACATGTTCCCCAATCTGCATCTACATAGCATTCCAGCTGAGCATCCTTATTTGCTGCAATCTTGATCCCAAGTCCTGGACAGCCCTTGAGGTATCTCACCACTCTCACTGCTGCCCTATAATGCGACCTCCTTGGAGCATTCATGAACTAGCTAAGTGCCTGCACAGCAAAGCTTATATCAGGCCTAGTTACAGTGAGATATGATAACTTACCTATCAACCTTCTGTATGCACTTGGGTCAGATATTAGATGGTCATCTTTCTCACTTTTCGGTCTATTGCTGAGTCTTATATTTTGCTCAAGAGGTATACCAAGAGGTTTTGCTACAGTCAAGCCTATGTCAGTCAAAATATCTAGAGTATACTTCCTTTGATTAAGTATAATTCCATGTTTTGACCTAGCCACTTCTATTCCCAGAAAGTATTTGAGCTGACCTAAGTCTTTAATCTTGAATCTATTATGCAGAAAATTCTTCACCTCATTAATCTTTTCAGTCAAATTTCCTGTGATAACCAAGTCATCTACATAAACTAGAACCATAGTCATTTCAGATTCAGTTTTCCTTATAAACAGTGAATAATCATATAAACTTTGCCTAAAACCACACTGAATAAGAGCTTCACTAAGTTTAGCATTCCATTGTCTGGATGCTTGTTTCAAACCATACAAGGATTTGGTCAATTTGCAAACTTTATTGTTTCCATACTGTCCAAACCCTTGTGGAACTCTCATATACACTTCCTCCTTCAAATCACCTTGAAGAAAAGCATTATGAACATCCATTTGAAACAGATTCCAGCCATTCATTACAGCAATACTGAGAACAATTCTAACTGTAACCATTTTTACTACAGGTGAAAAGTCTCAAAATAGTCAATTCCTTCTTGTTGACTATACCCCTTGGCAACCAATCTTGCCTTAAATCTATCTACCTCACCTTTTGAATTATACTTTACCTTATAGAACCACTTACAGCCTAGGGGTCTCTTTCCTTTGGGCAGCTCCATGATTTTCCAGGTCCCATTGTCCTCCAAAGCCTTTATCTCTGCCTTCATTGCATCAACCCACCTGGGATCTTTGGTTGCTTGCTCAAAGCTGGTTGGTTCTGTAATACTGTCAAGACTAGACAGTACACATTTATAGTCTTGTGAAATATGAGAATAAGATAAATAAGACTGCATTGGATACCTTACCATTCCTTTATTTGTTGTTGGTATTTGATCATTATCCATAATGCAAGCATAGCCTACCATTGATCTAAAAGCAGTGTCAACATGACATACATAATCTTTCATCCAGGTTGGTTTCCTTGTTTCTCATACTGTTCTTCTAGGACATTGGGGAATCTCGACAGTTACTGGATCCCCAGCATCCCCCATCTCTGGTTCATGACTATTATGTTCTTTAACTAAAGATGGTGGTGCTAAATCAGTCTCATAGACCCTATAGTCATTGCTAAAGGGATCAATCACTTGTTGGCTATGATCTCCCCCTTGATTGGGACCTATTGCATCTTTAAAAGGGAATCGAGATTCCTCAAAAGTGGCATGTCGACTAACATGCAGAGTTTGGGACTGAATATTATACAATAAATAACCTTTTTGATTATTGGGGTACCCAAGGAAAACACAAGGAGTAGAGCGACTGTGAAACTTATCATGAGTGTGCAAAACCGTAGCAAAGGCTAAACAGCCAAAAACTCTAAAAAATGACAAGTCTGGAGGGTGATTATACAAAATTTTGTACGGGGTTTTATAACCTAAAATGGAAGAAGGTGTTCTGTTGATCAAGAAAGTGGCTGTCCGAATGGCTTCCCCCTAAAATTTTAAGGGAACATGAGACTGAAACAGAAGACTCCTAGCAACTTCTAATAAGTGACGATGTTTGCGCTCTACAACCCCATTTTGTTGTGGTGTATAGGGACATGAGGTTTCATAAATTATACCTTTACTAGTAAAGTGAGTGTTCAATTCTATATTAACAAATTCTAAACCGTTATCCGTTCTAACTTTCTTTACAGCAGAAGCAAACTGATTAGAAACATAAATCAGAAAATTCTTGAGATGATGAACTGCTTCATTCTTATTAATCATGAGAAAGGTCCAGGTACAGCGAGAGAAATCATCAACAATAGTCAAAAAATATCGGTATCCTTTATAACTGGGAACCCTATAGGGCCCCCAAACATCCACATGAATCAATTCAAAACAGCAACGGGTAACAGAATGACTAGAGGGGAAAGGTAAATGGGTTTGCTTAGCACGGGAACACACAATACATTTCTCATCAGTAAGAGCAGGAACTTCTTTCCTAATCAGTTCAAAATAGCGAAGCTTATTCACAGGAACATGACCTAGTCTGTTATGCCAAATAGTCTGTTTAGTGGAAAAATGCAACACATTATCCATGTTGTTAATTCGTTCTATGAGGTAAAGACCCCCATAGAGTCTACCAATCCTCCTTGTTCTCCTAGTTGAGATGTCCTGCAGTGTGCAATAATCAGAGTAAAAGGAAGCCACAAATTTCTTGCTAGCTGTTAATTTAGATATTGAAATTAAGTTATAACAACAACCAACAGCATAATAAACATCGGTTAAAACAATGTCATCAAGAATTTTAACAGTTCCCATATGAGTTATTAACATTTTATCACCATTAGGCACCTTAATTACTCTAATTGGTCCTGCATACTTGTCTACCGTGGCAAACATATTTAAACTATTGACAACATGGCATGTGGCACCTGAGTCAAGTATCCAGTTTGATTCATAAAATGATCTAGGGACAGTTAAAACGATACCTGAAATAGTTTCTTCCAGATAGTCAGTTGTGCCCACTGTAATATCATCTTGATCTTTTCACAGAAGCTTCAATATTTGATCGTACTGTTCTTGAGTAATGGGCATCTGACTCAGTGCGGGAGAGGGAGAGGATGAAACGTTGCCAACATGACTGGTGTTGGTGGTTTGGATAGGCTTTCCTCGAATGTTAGTGGGAAAGCCAACCAACTCATAGCAATTCTCTCTTTTATGGCCCTTTCTATGACAATGTGAGCATTCTTCAAATGATCTACCGCGTCCTCGTCCACGGCCCCTTCCTTGTCTTCCACCACGAGCAGCCATGGTGCCATTATCATACGGTGAATTATTGGTCCGTGATGAGATGTACTGCTGTGACTCATCTTGACAAACTAGAGAATATGCTTAGCTGACAGTGGGCAATGGTGACTGAAGTAAGAGTTGTGTGCGAGCTTGATGGAAATTATCATTCAAGCCAGTCAAGAACTGAAATAGTCGCTGTTGTTGAATGGTCTTGGTATACTGCTGTGTAGTATCACATTTACACATGGGGAGTGGCATGATGGCGTCGAACTCGTCCCAGAGATCTTTGAGTTTAGTGTAATATTCTGAGACATTCATAGTGCCTTGGATGATTGAGTTAATCATCTTATGCAGAGTAAAAATACGCATGCCATCAGCCTTATGAAAACGATCCTTTAAATCGAGCCAGACGAGTCTAGCGCTATTCGAAAACACGATGCTGGTGGCTATCTGCTTGTCCACCGAGTTGATTAGCCAGGATAGAATAATCGCGTTACACCTATCCCAGAGATCATGGAGATGGGGATCTTGATCTTCTCTGATACATGTGCCATCGATAATCCCCATTTTGTTTTTGGCCAGCAGAGCAAGCGTGATTGACCGGCTCCAAATCTCATAGTTTTCAGCTCCTCGCAATACTTGGGATACCAATGTGACCGACTGAGTGTCGGACGGATGAAGATATAGAGGATGCGTAAAATCCATAACAGTCTGGGTGCTAGATGCTGTACCATCTTCCTTGCCCATGTCGAATGAAGATCGGAAGCAAGAAGGGGAGAAGAAACAGAGGGTTCGCAGAAAGGAGGAAAAGAAGACAAAAGAATACAAGAAATGAAATTGTAAGACTAATTCTTTACCGATAACCGTTGCTGGAGGTGTGGACGATGACTGGTATGAAGCTCTCTGATGGTGAAAAGAGAGAGAAAAGAACTCTGGAAGCTGAAATCAAACACAAGCTAGGGCTTCAAACAAAGCCGGACAGAGTACAGGGACGACAGAATCACAACGACGCCGTTGGATGGATTGGGCTTCAACCGGTTGACTGAATTATTAGGACTTTGATTCATAGGAGTCCAAACGAATTGACCTGGCTCCTAGATACCATGTAAAGAACCAGAAAACCAGAGAAAACTGAATAATTCTTTCATTACTAACGTAGGCCATGCGGCCAGGAAGATACAACAATACACTGAAGGACCTGTTTCACTTACTTATACAGAACAGGGCCTAGACTAACTACCTCAGGCCCAATACAAGCCCAAATACAACAACCTGAAGTTAAACCTCTTAACAGACAGCAGTCAATTGCATCAAGATGCTATGCGCACTTAAGAAAACTGTAAGTACGCGCAAGGGTATTTTACATTAAGAGGGTTTGATTCCTTAATCACTTTATTAGATAATCACTTTACATTAAGTTCTTTATATTTATTGTGTCAAGTTCTCCAATCACAGATAACTGCGTGTCCCACTTCTAAAATATTAGCATTTAATTGTAATTCACATAAAACAAAAAAAGCACATGACCCTTGAAATAATGAATATAAACAACTTAACCTAACTCTTTTCCTCCACGATTTGCCTTATTGCTTTCATCAGCTGAACTAATCGTAATTAATGACAAGGTGTAAGTAGTTCTATAAAATCTTTTTTCGCTTTTTATTAAAAAGAAAGAAAAAGTAATCTTTCGAAAGTCTATTTAATATTAAAAAATAAATGATATCTAGATTGTTTATAAATTTTATAAGAAGTGATTTGTAGTTTATCGATTTTATGAAATAAATATTTAAATAATTCTTTGTTTGGTTATAATAATAAAAAATTGTTTTATTATTCAGTGATTTTTAAATTTTATGGTATCTTTACCTATCGTTGTACGTTCATCAATATTCTTTCTCATCTTTTCACAATTACAAAAAATGAGATATAGTGTTGTAACCCAATAAATGGGAGCGTTTATAGTATTCTCATAAGCATTTTGTATAATAATATCAATCTGCAGATTCGATTATTTTTAAAAGTTACCAAAAATAGATCTTCAAATTATAATTAGAAAACCACCGGCCTGTTGGCCCAGTAGTGTGGGTGTGTGTAATGCGGGTTCGATCCCGCTTCCTGGTAACTCAAAAAAAAAATTATAATTAGAAATATGTTTTTGAGAAACTCCTCACAAAGCACGCCTATCCACTTAGCTTCCGCAGAAGGCCAACGTCGTCCAAACTACTGCCTCTTATTTTTAATATAAAATCTTATTTGATTTTTATTTTGATTCTAAATATAAGATCTCAATTCATTTTATTTCTCATATTTATGTATTTTTTTAAGGTTGTCCTTCCAACAATGATAGTTATAGCTAATACACTTAATTAGTAAAGATATTTTGGAAAAACAACACATATTTATTACAAAATAATTAACTTAACATTTTTTTAATATCCTCAAATTAGTCAACCAATCCTTATAATTAGAAACGAAAGGAATACCATTATAATAAACACTATATTGTTTCACAGCAAAATTGCAAACAAGTTATTTCTTGGATAAAGGGACAAATTTACTGATTGTAATACCATAATAAAATGCTGGGTATATGAACTCTTCGAAACAGACCAAAAATACCATTTCCGTTGATTCTTTTTAACAGACGCTACTTTTTTCTAATGGGTCCCACTTAGTGTCTACGTGTTAAATGCTCTGAGTTTCATCTTATTTCTCATCCGAGTCAACTATAATTCCCTTCATCCTTTCTCTCTCCCCCTTTCATGCTTAGCGGTGATGGTCCACTCTTCTGATCCCACTTTCACTCCAATCCCGTGCTCCTGCGTTATCACCTCCATTACCAAGTTCCACCCAAAGCGGCTCATGAACCCTCCAGTTGCCTTATGTTCCAGGATCAAAACATGTGGGGTCCATCCCTTAACAATCATCCCCCTCTTCTCTCTCTCTCTCTCTCTCCCCCCCTTATCGTTTCTTTGAATCCAATCGGTAGCCATTTGTCATCTTCATCATTCTCATCTTTCCTGAAAATAAACAACCCAGATAAAAGAGTGGCCTGATGATTCAACCCCAGTGGCTATCTTGTACTCCTCCGGTCCTTATTATAAGACTCTATTTGACTTTTTATTTGGTCCTAATTATAAGACCCCAATCCATTTTGTCTCTTATATTTATGCATTTTTTTCCAAGATAATCCTTCTAATAATGATAGTTTTAGCCAATATACTTAATTAACAAGGATATTTTAGAAATGACAATACTTATTTATTATAAATAACCAACTTAACTTACTTCCTTAATCTCCTCAAATAAATCAATTGGGTCTTATAATAAGGACCGGAGGAGTATTAGAAAAGAAACACGCACCTCCAAAGCAAATGTAAACCACCAAGTTCGGTGGCTTCGAGTTGAGGAAGTTCAAGCACTCATGCTCGCTCGCATGTTCTTCATTCCCCTCTTAGATTTCTCTTGACCGGTTTTGTTCACTAGAAAAGAAGGTCTCATATGATAAATCTTATGGCCCATTGTTTTCTAGTAATGTTCTTTATAGTCCTCTTCGATCTTAACGAAACTGTTGAGCAAGCCTCTCTGAACTTTTCCATCAACACCCAACATTGTCGGGTGTTTCGATGTAATATAATCCGAGAGCTGGCATAGGATCATGGTGATCGGGTGAGGAAGACCGGATGAGAGTTGGTGTGGGCGTCGCGAAAGAAAAATGGGAGAATGAGAGAGAGACTGTGGAATTGGGTGATTAGGAGAGAGAATATAAATTATTAAAAATGATTATTAAAATAAGGGATAATAATCTCCGGATTCTTATAGTTTCATCTGATTTTTAATTAGATTTCTATAAAAAAAATTTTATCAGATTCTTTTATTAGGCCCTTTCATTTTTTACTTTTATCAGGTCCTTGTAGTTTCATTTGTTTTTTAATTAGGTTTTTTATAGTTTTAAAAAAATTATTTATTAACTTTAATTCTTTAAAATTAATTTCATTTTTAAATTAATAATTATATAATTGGAAAAAATAATTATAATTATTTAGTAATTAATAATTAATCTGAATAATCAATTATACTTAACTATAAATTATTTATATTTATATTCTATATTTAGAAAATTTTATTATTATAATTTGAATTTTATAATTATAAAAATTAGAATTGAAAAATAAATATAATATATGTTTAACTAAAAATTTAAAAGAATATTAACATAAGATTGTTATAATAATTTATTATTTATAGAATAAAAAATAAAAACTGCAAGGACCTAATTAAAAATAAAGTAAAATAATAAGGGCTTGATAAAAAAGAATTTTAAGGATCTAATTAAAAACATTTGAAAATTTAAAGACTTGATAAAAACAATTATAAAAACCGGATTAAAAACTGGTAAAACTACAAGGAATAGCATATTAATTATCTCTTAAAACAACATAAATTTTATGGTGACTGGATTAACACGCAGATAGGATAAGAGTTTTTGAGTTGTCATCTTTTTATTGAACAGAGTACAAGTGGTAGTGGGTCCCACCACTGAAAGTAACAGCAGTTAGTTTAAATTAATGGCGATGGCACTTTTGGCCTGAAAAGATCAAAAATATTTTTACACCCAACATTTTATAATGGTGCATGATTTATCTTTTTGATATTATAATAGATAAACTTGTCCATCTGCCTTTATTTCTATATATTTGCATGTATCCAACGGTTATATCCTTCAAAACACTATCTGCCGTTCTCTCTCTATATATAAATATATATATACTCCTTCGATCTTTATTATAAGACCCCATTTGACTTTTTATTTGGTCCTAATTATAAGACCCTAATCCATTTTATCTCTTATATTTATGCATTTTTTCCAAGATAATCCTTCTAATAATAATAGTTTTAGCCAATATACTTAATTAGCAATGATATTTTAGGAATGACAACACTTATTTGTTATAAATAACTAACTTAACTTACTTTCTTAATCTCCTCAAATAAGTCAATTAGATCTTATAATTAGGATCGGAGGAGTATATATATATTCTGTGAAATGACTATAATTGTGGGGGACAATTTTGCTCAATGTTTGTGGGAATCGAACACTTGTGGAAGCAAATAGACAAATAAACAAAAGGATGATTCTTCTTGTCACATCAATTTGTGTTTCATTTAAAATTCTGCATGATTATAACTAGAAGTTGCAGGCGCTAGCCAATTCATACGTATCTGAGGAGACCGGCCGGCTGACTGATTTCTGGCAAAATGAGATTTTCAGCCTTCTACATTGGGCTTATCGAATCGTAACCTTTTTACTGACCAATTTCCGTCCTCTTTTTTCTCCATATTCCATAGCGCATTGGAAGTATCAGAAAATATTATCACGGCTCAATCCTTTATTCAACTAGTAATTAATTTACATAATTAATATAATTATATATTAATATAAATTAATTAATTAATTAATTAAGCTTATATATTAGCTAAATTTTTAATTTAATTTAATTTTTATTTTAAATTCTTACAACTCTCATAACTCAAAATAAAATACTTTAGAACTAATTTATAATTTTCTAATAAGTCAAATTATTTATTTATATCTTCCAGTTTATCTACTTTAATAAGAAGAATTTTTCAAAATTTTGAAATATAAAATTATTATGTTCTAAATTCTAAAAATCTCATTTAAAATTTAAATCTCAAACCGAACCATCAAAAATTCAATAGCACCTCAAATATTTATAAATAAATAATCTAATCAAAATTTTAATGGTATGATCATATATATATGCATATATATATTTTTACATAAGTAATAAATTTTTTAGCTAAAATAATTATTTTAAAACCTTCGGTCACCCAATAAATAAAATTAAACCGATTAAAATCTCAATAATAAGTCAAACAACCCAAATAAATGATTTAACTTAAATTTAACTAGTAAAAATATAATATATGTCATATATATAGATTTTTCAACTAAACAAAATTAATTTAAATACTAAAAACTAATAAATAGGCAAATCTAAATTATTAAAATTAACTACTCATTTATTTCTAATTTTCTATAGTCATTTATTATCAAAACTCAAAAATTATATTATATATAAGTTTTAAAATTTTTTCTAATCACTATAATAATACTACTATTAAGAAATATAAAATATATAGAAAATATTCATGAACAAAATTTGACGAAAAAAAGTAATTTTATGTACATAAATTATATTCAAAGCTTGCCCTCTTCTTCACTAGTCTGCTCCTCTCTCTCTCTCACGTACTATTTCTCTCTTCCTCATTCTCTCTCTTTCTCTCTGCATGCACCTCATCTTCTGCCTCCCCTCTCTCTTTTGTTCTTTATTTTTCCAACCACCATCACCAGTTTTTCTTCTTGCATTTAATCCTCCTCCCCTAAAGTCTTCCTTCTCAATGTCATGCCCCAGCTTTCCACCGAATTCCATGGAAAGCTATTTCCCTTTTTTTTAATATATTAAAATATTATTATTTTATTATTATAATAAAATATTATTATTTATTATTATTTTAATTTTTTTATAAATTCTAAAATAAAATTTAGGATATTACATCAAAAACTCATTTTACATCAAACACAAGATAATCGGTGTTAATTTTAAATATTACATCAAATTTGATAACATCTAGTGTAAAGACTCCCAAAAAATAACTAATTACCAGTTCTTCTCTTTATTTAAACTAAGAATATTTTTTATCCCAATTTTAGGGTTCATTGTTATTAATCAAGAAGAGAAAAATGCGTTTAGTAGATAATCATAAAATAGATCACATATTATATATTTTTGGTGGGGATGTGAAGGCCACCTTTACAAAATATTTTTTTAAAAAAAGATTACATTTTTATATTATAAAAAAAAACTAATAGTTGAAGGATGGGGAGGCTTCTTCATTGGACAAGGAGGAGGAGGCAGCAGAAGGGTCATCCATGTCACCATACTCGATATGCTTGTTATTGAGTAGGAGGTTGACTTTGTTGTTAAGGGCATAGAAGTGAGACACCATGAGATAGAGGCCGCAACCAATTGCAGCTACTCTTGCAAGGAGCTGGTCGAAAGGAAGTGGAGGTTGGGAGGGGGGGAGGGAGAGGAGGGAATAATATAGGACACGTTGGGACAGTTTTCTGCCATTTCACCATTGTGGGGCTACTACTGTAGTAGACAACGAAGATGGTGGAAAATAACAGTTGGCTTCTAATCTTAAATAAATAGTGAGAGGACATGATGACTGTTCAAGTTCAGGCTACTTTAAGGGAACAAAAAGGCAAGGGATATGCCAATATAAAGATTAGTAGCACTAGTTATTTCCAATAACTAACGTCATTTAAGTATGTTTATATCGGTTAGGTTAACATTCAACATAAAAAGTAATAATGATATCAGGCGTAATAATAAACGGTATAAACATTGTATTGTTATTCACAAAAATACCACTACCTCGTTTAATTTATTACATCATTGGCGCAATAACCGGGATAGATAAAGCGATGTAAAGAGATGTCTTTCTAGTAGTGAATATTTGATTACAAATGATTGTGCTAAGTTGTTAGTTTAAGTATTGAATTTGATTTTTTAAGAGATGATTCGATGATTCATGATTAAGAGGTATTTAAATGGAATCAAAACCATGATTTTAAAAATATTTTTACGGTGTACGAAGTAAATACGTGAAAGGGGGTTTATCTCAACTTGCAGACCCAAACACACCCTAACTCAATCATTTCATTTGAAAATCATGCTTGAATTAAATGTTTTATGCTTGTAATAATTTGGAAAATTTAAATATTTGATATTTGTGATTGTCAATAATGTATTTAAGTGATTTAAATTTGTGAAAAAAAAAGTTTCATCATATTTTCATATATATATTCTATAAGAAAAAGATATAAAAAAATAGAACAATAATATGTATTAAAAAAAGTGGAGTGTTAACATGCTCAAATTAGCTAAAGAAAAAATGATAAATAAAGACCCTCAATATGTGAAATTATAATTTGGGATCCTCAATTTGAAAAATGGCAAATAAAGACCTGGTTCCATATTTCGAATATGAAATTTTGGTGAAATGTCTGAAATCATAACTCATGTATGCCAAATGACAAGTTGACTATGGAAAATAATAAGCTCACTTTAGCGAATGACAACTTCAATTAACCAAATCACAACTTGGCTGAGGATATGTCAAATGACAAGTTGACTATAGGAAATGATAAATTCATTTTAGCGAATGATAACTTCAGTAAACCAAATCACAACTTGGCTAAGGGATATTTCAGATATTTTATTAAGATTTTATATTTGTAATATGATATTGAGTCTTTATTTATTATTTTTTAAATTAAAGATCTCAAATCATAATTTTATATAGGGTTAAGGTGTGCCCAGCACCCCGAACTATTTACCCAGGTGAGTCCAATGGCCTAAAGTAATTGTGGGTGCATCCAGTGTTCTAAACTAATTAGAATGGTGTGTCCATATCCTAGGCTAATATAAATGTTATGTTTAACCGTTACTTTCCTGACTCAACTTAAAGTTGACCCTAGATATTCTATATGGTAGACACATGGGCACCTGATGTGTATTATTCTTACTCAAAAGTCAATTTATTTAGAAGAAGAGGAAGGAAATAAATTTAATTTTGAGTAAGAATAATACACATCAAATGTCTATATGTCTACCATTTAGAATATCTGGGGTCAACTTTAAACTGAGCAGGAAATTAACGGTTAAACATAATATTTCTGTTAGCTTGGGATATGGACGCACCATTTTAGTTAGTTTAGGACACTGGATGCACCCAAAATTACTTTAGGCCACTGGACGTACCTGAGTAAATAGTTCGAAGTGCTGGGTGCACCTTAATCTTTTTATATATTGAGAGTCTTTATTTGTTTTTTTTTTGGGCTAAATGCATATTTGCATGGAGGCAGGCTTTTTCAGTGCCACCCCGCTAGGCCTGCAACAGGCGGCCCGTTGACACAAATTATTGGCTTTCTCCAAAATCAATCATGATACTTTATTTTCATAAATAGGTACTTACCTAGGCGCTTCTAGAAGCTAAATAACATTCATTTAATTTCGATGATCTTAGCGATGGCACGGTTATTCTTTTGACACGTTTGCGGAATATTTTTGATACTTTACTTTTATAAATTCACATTATTGTGGGTTTGGCTGTAAAAGGACCCGCCAATTAATTATGGTAAAGAGATAAGGGAGGACAGCAACAAATTGAGACAACCAAATAAGTTTGCTAAACTTTTCATTATTTCAAAGGGCAAATTCTCAGTGTTCGTACACATTTCTATCTCTTCATAACTCATTCTTTATGGGCGCGAGCCGAAAGAAGTTAGAGTGCGGCCCCAACACCCTTCATTTCTGGATTTTCCCCTTCTTTTTGGTGATTTAGCGTATCCCCTTAATTGCCTCGCATCACATGTTTAGATTTATAATCATTTTTAACTCAACAGTAATATTACCAACGTCTTTGTCACTTACTAGCGCGGAAACTCCTCCCTTTCAAAAACAATTTTAAAAATATTTTCATGTAAATTGAAATAAAACTCTTTATATATTTATTTTATATACCGTAAAATTATTTTTAAAATTATGATTTGTTTTCTATCCAAACACTATTTAAATAAAAAATTGTGCATTTGATTTATAATATTGAGTTGTTACTATATATCTCTTTAATTAAAAGAAAAAATTTAACAATAATTTGAAGAGGGTCTCGCGGTGCATGAAAGCACTCATAGAAGCGTACGCTGTGAGGAAACTAATTGGTGCTACTAAGTGTGGATATTTCAAGAAGGTATTTGGATGAAAACCAAATTATGGTTTTAAAAATAATTTTACGGTATACGAAGTAAATATGTTGAGAAATTTATCTCGATTTATGAAAAAAATACTTTTTAGAAATATTTTTATATGATACGAAACACCCTTCAAGCTCTATAAAAAATAATTGCAAATAAAGGTGAGATGAGGAGAATAAAATGGAGGAAAAAGAAAAAAAAGAACAAAGATCCTTCCAACTACACACAAGAGTGAATGTCTCAAGTAGTCATTTTTTTTCAATATGGCAGCGGGTGCGTCGTGGTCAGTAGCTAGCCAGTATGCTGCAGTTTGTTTAAACGTTTGATATAACTTGGGTGTGTTTAGATTAACAGTAAAAAAAATTAACTTTTATTCTATCTAATTTTTATAAAAATTAGTTAAATTAAAAATTAATTAGTGTAATATGATTTATATCTACATTGATTTTTTATAAATATTAGTTTGTTAAATTGAAACTTGTTCAAATGAGGAATGGAAAAATAAGCTTACTAACATATATCTCATATATATAATTTGATAAGTTTCAGAAAAATAATAAATAAAAATAAAAATTATTAAAAAAAAGAGTTAATACATTATTAAAAAAAAGACAATATTCATATCAAGTTCCTTATATCTATTATGTCAAATTTTCCGATTATACATGACTCTGTATTCTACTTTTAAAATATTTATATTTAATAGTATTTAATTATAAACTCACATAAAAAAATATAGCACACGGCCATGTGTGATTGAAAAACTTGATATAATAAAACATATGACCACGTTTAATTGGAGAATTTGATATAAAAGATATAAAAACTTGACCTGAGTATTTTTTTATACAAAATTGTTATGGAGAAAGTTTTAAGTACTAAAAATATATAATTAATTAAATATATTTAATTTGATTTTTATACACATGATTATTGAATATTATTTTATCTTTACAGATTTTTTTGAAGGTTTTAAATTTTAGCCCGACGTTAATATATTTATATGGTGTATATTTAAGGGGGAAAAAAAACTTGAAAGATGCTGTGAACTTGCATTGCACATTAGTTTATAACTGTACACCAACCCTATTCCTTTTTTTTTTTTTTTAACCAGGACAAGCATATTCCTTTCACACAAGAAAGAGAGAAGGGCGCCAGATCAAATACGAGTTCTTTTGGACGCAACATGGCGTGGGTGCCAGTCTCAGCCTTTTACAGAGGCAAGTTATGATGTAAGCCGTGAGCGAAAGAAGGGGGTGATATGATATGACAGCACCGACCTGACTTTATCCTTCCCTCTCCCCGTGCCGGATGCGGCTCTAGGATGCTCATAAAAATGATATTTGGTACGAAATATTAAAAATAAAAAATAAAAAATAGAATTAAGATTAAAAATATATGTTAAAAAATATTTAGGATGAGTGATTTTTTATCATATAGAATTAGAAAATCTTATATAAATAGAATTGAAGAATACCACCTCTTTTTATGATATTTCCTAATCCTACATATATGAGTTTGTCTAATATCAAATATCATATAATTACTCATGCTAAACATTTTTTTAATATAGTTTATACTTTTAATTTCAATTCATATTTCAGGGAGATATATGAATAAATTAAATAAAAAAATATTTAAAACTTAACAGGTTCACAAATTTTATAAAATAGCTAAATAAAAATATCAAAAACTTTAAGTTCTTAAAAATCAGTTAAAATAATTTAATAAACAAACACTGAAAACTATCATAATGAGAGTATTATATTACTAGGGCCTTCTTTTTTTTTTTGAGTAGGATGTGATCGCTGCCTCCCCCGGTATCCCACCCGTATCGTGGGCAGACTAATCCGGGGTTGCCCCCAAAGAGGGCGGGTGGGGTATCGAAGCGAGGACCTCGTGGCGGGAGCGCGCCTTGCGCCCCACTTACTGAACCACTAAGCCAACCTTCACCCCCTACTAGGGCCTTCTTTCAGAGTGAGAGTGTCATGTTACCCTAAATAATTCAGGGAAAAACAAAAATAAATTAGATAAGAATGGGTATTGGAGAAAAATAAGAATATTTTAAGTGATTTTAAGAACTTGAAGTTTTTAATATTTTTATCTAGCTATTTCATAAAATTTATGAACATGTTAAGTTTTAAATATTTGTTTATTTAATTTATATATATATTTTCTTCTAAATTTAAGTACCAAGATAAAAAGTAATTTTTCTACAAAATCTACTAATATTTATTCTACTTAGGAGAAGATGCTGGGTAAAAGAAAATGAGTAGCAGATATGATGAGGATGGGTCCTTAACGGTAATTTGCTCCACAATTTTAAACGAAGGGACGCAGGCCGAGGTTGCTGAAATTGGGTCCTCTGTTGTAATTTCCGTCAAAAATAAAAATGGAGATAGTTGAGCTCTGGCCCGAACGATTTCACTTTTTCACTTTAAAAAAATGTGAAAGTATAGCATATGGGTTTTGGGTAATTATTTTTACTGTTTATAATATTTTGATAAAATTGCCTGTTTGTTGGTTATAAACCGGCAAATTAATAATAGACACCTATATTGCTTAGACTTTCGTTTGGAGTTAACTTCATGAGCATCATCTCGACTTTTCACTAAATAAATCTTTTTTATTTGGGAATTATTAATTATTAATTTGATTCCAGCTTCTTTTACGACCAAATCTTTTGACCTTCTGCGACCAAATATTTGGTGGGACCCGTCTTTTGTGTGGAATTATTAGAGGCTGTTTCATAAGAACCACAACTGGCAAAAATTATCGTCAACCATACATGTGTCATTATTTCTTTTAGATTAAAAAAAATTAAAGAGATAAATTATAATTACTATAAAATCCATTTTGAATTTGTCTAAATATTAAATACATTTTTACTAATTTTATCTTTAAGTAATATATTTTTCATTATCTTTTTTTTTCATACATTCTCTTATCTTTTTTCCCTCACTCTTACCTACCCCCTATAAATAAGGCATATTTAAAAAATAAAATACATTTTTTACATACTTATTATTTTTAATTAATTTTAACAGTTTTTTTAAACTACACAATTCGATTATTTGGAGGCTTTTTTCACTCATATATATACCGTAAACAGTAAAAAAAATCCCTCAGATCCCATACAATTAAAAGTATTTACCAAGACAACGTATTTAAAATCGTCCAGGGTAACCAACAGGAATTGGTCCAAGTGGTAAACGGCTTGGTATCGCTTAAGCGAGGTCTTGAGTTTGAGCCTCAGTGTATACAGAAATCCCTATCGGGAGACTCATTCACCACAGCTAGGTGCCCGACCCGGGTTGGATTCAGATGTAGTCGGAGCAAAGTTCCAGTGAACTGGATGGGCAACAAAAAAAAATCGTCCAGGGTAAGAACAAGTTTAAAATTACAAGTCGTCCCAAACTAGTTCCCTTTTATGAATAGGTATGCTGCTCCAACAGAGAATTTCCTGTCTGAAACACTTCTCCACATAAATTCATCTTCTCTATCACTTGTAGGAGGGTTAATTTTCATCAGGAAATTTATGATCCAAGGAGGAAAGTATCTTTTCCACTGTTCTACATTCCCGTTACCATTTCGTAGGACAAAGCCCCTTACCAAAGCTCCTGGCTCTATTTCATTCAAGTATTGGGAGACAAAATCAATGAGTGGTTCCTGAAGGGGTATCCAATTATCCCACCAAAAATGAGTACTGTTGCCATTGTTCACTTTCTTACCCATTCCTGGGATGAAGGACTCCCATACACTGACTATACTCTCCACGTCCCAGACTGGGAATAAGGAAATTAGATCAATATTATTACCTTCTATTTAGTTGACTAATTTGGATAGATTAAAAAAAACTAAATAAATTACTTAATTATAATATATGTTATGTGATTTTTTGGAAATATTTGAGTGTGTTATTAGATTTTATATCAACTTATAAGTTAAGCAAATTAGTTTGAAAGAAAATCATGTATACATACCTTAAAGAAATTTATTTAATTTTTTAATATTTTCAAATTAGTTATCTGAATTTTATATTAAGGACGTGAGGTAGTGTTAATTAGATGTCGTTGGCAATAAAAAAGTAACAAAAAGTTAAGTTGAATAGTTAAATAAGTACCGATCGGTCAGGGAGTACTACATTATTGATCACAGGATATGCGAGCTCGACTGTTAATTAAACCACTGATGCGGAAAACTAGTAATGGTGCATTTCATGTGGTAGAAATTGTTTTTAATTCCTCCATTTTTATTTTTATTTTTACTGCTTCCCATCTTGAATTCATCTTCTCTCATCCTCAGTTCTTGACTGAAGATTTTTTTTCCCACCAAAATAAGAACAAGCACGACAAAAAAACGGTGACGAATATGCAATTCAGTTATATCATTCTTTCTTTTTTAGACTTCATGCCTTCGTACCAAAAAAAAAATAACTTTCTTTCTATTTCATGTCAACTAAACATATTTTAGACACACCCCCACACACACACAAGGTTCTCCATGGAAAGCCCAACCCTTATTTCCCTCTCATCTTTTCTTTCCCCTGGAAAGAGCTTTCATATGCTACCCAACACGGCTTCATATCAAGACGAAGACTACTAATTATCAAACTAGAAAGTTCTCTTAGAGTTTGATTATTATTTTTTCCCCAAATGAGAGTCATGTGAAAAATTTTTGAAAGTTAGACATAGTGGGAGATACACGACTAAAGATTAAAGCAAAATTAAAAAGGCCAATCAAGGCTATTTAAAATTCATACAGGAAAATGGTCGTTGATTAAATTACGCATGTTTAAATTTACCTAAATCACTTTAAGATACGTCTAAGCTCATTTTCAAAGTCTTCTTTGGTGAGCTCAAATTAGTTAATGCTGGTGTTCTGATGCTTTAACACATTCTTTTCTCCGTATTGATGAACACGTGAAATAGTTTAAAGCTTAAAAAGCTAAACTTTTGGATAGTGGAGAATAAATTAATAAAGAAACCATTGAGACTGTCCTATGTATAGAAAAAAGCCAGTAAGACCGTCCTAATAAATTGGAGCACTAGTTATCCTCAACCGGGCGTGGTCCTTGCGATGAAAATGGAAACCAGTAGTCCTCATGAAGATGAGAACAAGAGAGTTCTTTATGAGGCATCATACGAAGGGTGTGTTTTTGTCTTAAACACACCAATACAGGAAGATCCACTAATCCTACACAAAATTAACTCGAGAGCAATCTTCACTGAAACTCCCTTACACATATCAGCTTTACTTGGCCGCCTTGAATTCACAAAACTCCCTCTTACTCACAAACCCAAACTTGCCCTTGAGTTTGACTCCTTTCAAAGCACAGCCCTTCACTTAGCTTCTGCAGAAGGCCACGTCCACATTGTGAAGGAGTTATTGCAAGCTCGTGACCATGCATGCTTGATTCCTGATCAACGAGGTAGAATTCCATTTCATTATGCAGTTATAAGAGGAAGAACAAATATCGTGTTCGAGCTAATTAGTGCAAAGCCAGAATCACTGTGGATCCTTGATAAGAGGAAATATGTTTTCCACTTGCCTGTGATGTACAGTCACTTGGACATTCTTAAAGCTCTGATGGATTTCGATATCGAGGCTCGCATGCTCCTCAGTTTGAGAGACTTGGATGATAACACTACTCTAGATTTGGCTGCCATGTTGAAGCAAGTTGACGTAATTTTTCCAACTTTTGTGTTATTTTCAAAGTTGCGCTCTATTACTGTATTACTGATCATAAAATTTTTGCTGTATTATTACTGTGTAGATCGTAAGGTTCCTCGTTTTAATTCCAGCAATAAGAGAAGCTGCAAGCGTGCAAAATGAGACGGGGTTTTACAGATCACAAGAAAGTCTCCAAAAGCCTTCACATGCAACTCATGTTGATGAATTCTAGCAAAAAAAAGATTCAAGACAGCAAAATGGAAAGTCCTCTCCAGCCTCCACCTTCAACGACTATCCCGCAGAAGGGTTGGAGAAAGATTATAAAGATCATGGAACATAACTTGAAGCACAGTGGGAATTGGTTAGAAGAGATGAGAGGCAATTTGAGTCTGGTGGCTACAGTAATCTCAGCCATAATCTTTCAAGCTGTAAATAACCCTCCTCGTGGTTTCGTTCAGCAATTTATAAATCCGGAAGATCATGATGATCCACTTGGATGCTTTAAATACAAAACTGGTGGCAAGGCATGCCCTGGAGATGCAGTATCAGCAATTAATTACCCACCTTATTTTCATCCCTGCTTAAAGTACGATACCATAGCTTTCATTTCATCTCCCAGTGTCGTCCTCATACTCGTAAGTGGGGTTCCTCTCAAGCATAAGGCTGTGATGTGGATGTTGTCGATTGCTATGTGGATAACTCTCACATTCTTGACACTCACCTACATTAATGGCCTCTATATGGTAACCCCAGCTGGTGAAATTTTTGACTCAGCTTAGAAGATGGTTAGAGTATCACTGAGGATTTGGATTGGCTTCCTTGGGGTGGCTGCTCTGCTTATAACACGGCGCCTGACTATTTGGCAAGGCAAGAAAAAAGTTGAGAGAATTCAAGCGTCAGATTCATCCTAGCATCGGCAACGACAACATATGATGCCACTGTGTTTTGTCATGAGAACCATAGTAGTTAGGGATCTTTAGAATATGTTGTCATAGTCTTGGGCCAAACATAAGAATTGATGCTTCTTTCTAGAGTTAATCTGAGTTAGTTTTACTTACTTGGAAGTTCTAAATGCTCTGACATTTCCACAAGATTTTAATTTCCTGATGTCGGTTTTGCAAGTGGGAGTTGGTAATTGATTGGAATCCAGCATTAGATCTATTACATCATGAATAATGAAGTTTATTATCATCGCACAGTCCATTTATATATCTAGTTATAGAGCAAATGTGCCATCTTTTTAACACTATTCAATTACATCCAAATATGATGGGAGATTAAAATACTGAGACGTGTTGTTGCATCCTTCAAATAAGAGAAATCTTGAGGGTAAAGAGTCTCTCTACTTCTCTTCCTCTCTATTTCCATCCACTTTCCATCTCAACTATTGAGAGTGAAAGTTTAACAGTCCAGATTTCATGTTTTTGAAAATAGTTTTATAAAATATTTTTTATTATTGTTTTGAATTATACTCATTAAAATTTAGTAGTTTTATTTGATTTTTTTTTTATTTTTGAAAGTTTAACATTTTATTCATAATTTTAAAAATATAAAATCTAAACTGTTAAAATCTTAATCCTATGGCTGATATGAGAAGTAGGTGAAAATGGATGAAAAAGGAAATGGAGACACCCCTTGCCCAACTTTTGAAGTGTTTTCTATATCTTATTTGTGGAAAAACTGTTGTTAGATTATTCATTATTGTTTACCTCATTAAAAAATATTTCTTCAAAGAATCAATTATTAAAAATCGTTATAGTCAATCATTAAATGAGAGTGATTTGGTAAAGAAATTGACATCTGTTAACATATTTATTGAATCCAACTGATTTTAACTCTATTTCTTGAATTTTAACAACTAGTAATTCATCTCTTATAAAAAAAAAAAAAGAGAATGTGCAGAAAATTAAGAATGAAGAATTATTCGGAATAGATAGAGACTCAAGAGAAAATAGGCTTTTTATTTTTAAGTTATTTGAATAAAGCTCCATTAACAAATGCTTGGAGATTATTCTTTGGTATCAGCCATCATCCACGAGCTCAAGAGACACACGCACGCAATAATTCAATTATGTAATGAATGGGCTTTGCATTAATGAGAAGCAGGAGGAAGTTACTAGTGGGGCGAAATAAGTTACTACTCGGCGCAGGACGTATGGGCTGTCATCGATAGAGATATCAGAGAATTTTGCAGAGTCGTTCCTCCCTCACTAGGGATTAGGTCTAGTGAAAAAAATTAGTCCCTCACAAATTAGTAAACTAAAATTCGTATCCCTATTAGAAGAGGTGCTAATGACATTAGTACCCAATAGTGTCTTGAATATAATTGCTTCCACTAGTAAGATACATGTGCTTCGTAGGAAAAAAAAACTAAATTACTAATTTAGAGATATAAAGTAAGACGAGATCTAATTAACTAATTTAAAGAAATTAAGAAAGTTACTAAATTACTTAATTATAATAGATGTTACATGATCTCTTTGAGATACTTATGTGTATCATTAGATTATATATCAATTTGTAAATGAGAAAAATTAGTTTGAAGAAAAATGATAAATATAAATATTTTAAAGTAATTTAATAATTTTCTTACCTTTTTAAAATTAGCTAATAAGTAGATCTTATCTTGATGACTGAAGGTAATAATAACAATAATAATAATAGTGCCTCCCCAGTAAAGTATTAACCTAACCAATATCATTGTTGAGCAGTATAAATTTTGGAGTCCCAGCAATGCCGGCTTCAATATATTCTGGAAGCATGTTGTTATTAATAAAGATAAAAAAAAAAAAAGAGCATATTATTAAGCATGTGATGGGTCGTCTCCCAATGATTATATTTTATTGCTTTTGTAAATCAATAACACAAGTAACAACTTGTATGTTATTACAGGAACTTGCATGTGGGTGCTTGCTGATATTTACTAAAACTATCTTATTTAAATAAAACCGAAATGAAAGGCAGAACATGACAACTATCGTAACTGTTTTAAGTCATGTCTAACAATTATAGTTTTAAAATAAATTTCCTTTTTGAATAAACAGTCCAGTGTCCAATCAACTGCATAAACGTTCAAACTTCAAACCTGCTTCTATAAGAAACTTCACCCTCCCTCCCCCAGACACAGAGAGCTATCGCCTCGAACTCGAACTCTCTCTCCAGTCTCCAGTCTCTCCCTCCTCTGTCCTCAGGTCAGTCGTCGGTCTACTCTCCCTCTCTCAGCTTCCCTTCTCCCTCCTCACTCCTCAATTCTTACTCAGTCCTAATTTCTGAAATTAGGCCAAACTTGCTTGTCTATACTAACTTGGTCCTCTTTCTCGGATAATCCACATTCCCTCCCTGTGGAATCAATGAGCAGGGGGTCCTCATCCCCCAAACGGCAGTGTTTGGGGATGACTGACGTACTTTGTTTTTGTTTTTTTTTTTTAAATACAAATTTATTCCTGATCACACAACACTGGATCTTTTTAATGGCGCAGTTCTACCCATGATTTTTTTTTTGTGCATCAAAGATTAAGGGTAAAATCGCACCAAGAAAATAAGATCATGGGTAAAATTACATCAAAAAGAAAAAGACTATGGGCAAAATTATATTATTAGAAAATTGGGGTGCTCACGAAAAATAAGATTGGAGTAAAATTGCACCTTTAATGTTTTGAACTTTTTATTAATTTTTAATTTTTCTTACTTATTTGGATTAAGTTGTATTTAGCACACTAAATTATTTTCTTAATAGCACCTAGTATAATAAAATATTGTTTAGTATTACTTAGTATCTTCAATCAATTAATTTTTGATGTATCCTGCACACTGAATTATTTTCTCAGTAGCACTTAGTATTATAAGCCAATTTTTTATGCAATCAAACACCCTAGAATATTTTTCTAATGGCATTCAGTATCCTAAGCTTAAACTGCACCAAAATTAATATTTAGAATATTGGGTGTTGCTAAAAAAATAATTCAGAGTATTGATGAATACAACTTAACCCAAATAAAAAAAATTAATAAAAGGCACACAAGTTTTTTTACAAAAAAGGGTTTCCTGGCTCATCCCAAACGCTGCTGTTTATGGGACGAGCATGCCCAATTATGAGGAGGGCATGCGGACTCTCTTGTTCTGGGTTTTCTAAAACAAAATCATATCTTGCCAACTAAACTCATGCACTAATTTGCAGACCATTGATTAATACTTTTAACAATTTGTATTGATTTTCTGTTGATAAGGACGAGAACGTTTTGTTGAGCATTGGTTTGGCAGCTGGTGGTTGGTCTATAAATAGTTAACAAGCAAACGCACACAGCCACGTCAACAAACGAAAATGGAAGTAGTAATAGCTGATAACAGTGGAGAAAAGAGAAAAACGGATCTATACGATGCATCACAAAATGGCTCTGATTCAACTTTGAAAACCCTACTTCGGCAAGACTCATTGATCTTGCATACACTATGCTCACGAAGAACCCTCCTTGAAACTCCCTTACACATATCAGCCTGACTCGGCCACCTTGAATGTACCAAAACCCTTCTTGCTCACCGTTCCCAGCTTGCCCTTGAGTTGGACTCATTTCGAAGCACACCTCTTCACTCGGCTTCTGCACAAGGTCACATCCACATTGTGAAGGAACTGTTGCTTGCTCGTGGAGAGGGATGCTTGGTTCGTGACCCAGAACACAGAATCCCTCTGCACTGCGCTGTTATAAGAGGAAGAAGAGAGGTTGTGTTGGAGCTGATTAGAGCAAAGCCAGAGTCTTTGAAGTTGCATGATGACAAGGGAAAAATATTTTCCACTTGTGTGTGATGCACAACCACTTGGAGATTCTTGAAGATTTGGTGGCTTTGGATACTCATGACCCCAATGACCTGCTCACTGAAGGAGACTCGGATGGCAACAACTTGCATTCTCCATTTGGCTATCATGTTGAAGCAAGTTGAGGTACTTTTCACTTACGTTTATTATTAGATTCAGTTTGAGATCCAGAAAGACTAGAGTCAGCTGGATCTCCTTTCCTGCAGGTGAAGGAACCTCCTTACCTCAAACGTTTGTGTTTCGATCTTTTTTTTTTTTTTTTTTAATCCCTTGGCTCTGTTATATATATGTAAGTCACGAGCATAACAAATTATATCTGCTTGTACGTTGTTGTCTAGACTTTGAGTTACCTTATTTCAATTCCAAAGATAAGATCAGAAGCATCGAACTTAAAGAACGACATGGTTTATACTGCTGCCGATATTGTTCATCGAATTCCCAGAGACTCCAAGAGCCTTGAAATAGAAGTGATATTGATGGGGTTTGGGATCAAATGTGGAAAGAGAGAAAGGATTGATGTGGGGAACGAAGAAGACAGAAGTGGGAAGAAAGAGTTGTCGTTGGGAAATGTTTTGGAAAGTATAGACCAATGGCTAATGTACAATGGCAATTGGGTAGAAGAAGTTGTTGGTTGATGTGATCTTCATCATCAGTATGCTAAATATATATGTTCTCGGGATAATGACGTACGTGTTTTCAACCAAAATTATGTAGTGCTTCACATCTCTTTCATTTGCAATGTTTGACCGTACGAATATGGAGGCAGAATCTGTGGAAGTGAAATATGTCTGTTCTTTCATGGTTCAATGTTCTGACTCAATAAGTACAATCCTTGTTCATCAGCTTTATATCTCATTTTCGCTAACCAACTTAGGGTCTGTTTGGATTAGAGATAAAAAAAAAACTTATTTGCAATCTGACTTTTAAAAAATTTAGATGGATAATATGAATTGGATTTGAATTGGATTTTACAAAAATTGGTTTGTAAAAGTTAAATTGGGTTAAAGGTTGTTTGGATTATAATTAAATAAAAATAAGTTTAGGCTGTAAAATTGCCAAAATAGACATGATTTTCATTAAACTAATGAGAGAATAATGGGAGGAGTGAGAGAAAATTATTATGCTGACAATTTCCAATGATCCTAAACCCGATTGCCACTTGTAAAAGTCACCTCCCTAGCTTAAAGCGAATCACGCTTTTTTGGGTCCCAACTGTAGTTTTGTACAAGCTATCCCGAGCAGGCTTACTTTTTGAATCAAGCTTCTACTGCAAAATAGGCTACTTCTGGCCCATAAACCGCTATCTCAAACACACTTAGTTGTAACTCAACTTATCCAGGCAATACAGTTTATTTTCAGGGCTATTGTTGTTATGGTGGTGGATCTGACTACTTACTTTTTAAACTATCGTTATATATTATCATCATCGTTAGTATAAAAAAAAAAAACCCTTTTACAGCATTTTAAAAAGGCTTGTACCACTACTTATGAAACCGATCTAGGAAGTTTAATACTTTCTACAGCAGTTGTGATTCGGGTGAAAAAACCGGTATAGAAAAGTGAAGAGAAAGACGGGGAAACAAAAAAAACTTCACTTTCTGCAACCTTTGCTTTTAAAGCTGAGCAAGGAGCACAGACACAAAGACCGAGTTTAGACAAAAACTGAGAGCGAATGCGAAGTTTGATCAAGCACGAACACAAAGATTGAGAAGGGTTTTGCATTAATTAAATAACCGGTGTAAAAATTTATTTACCTTTTTCGCATTGGTTATTTAATTTCTACGACTGGCGTAGAAAATAATAAAAATAATTTATTTAAAAATATTAAAAAGTTAAATTTGGCTAAATCATTTTAATTAAAGAAACTTCTGAGCTTATTTTTCCAAAGTCTTCTTTGGTGAACTCAAATTAATTAATGCTGGTGTTCTGATGCTTTAACAGACTCTTTTCTCCCTGTTGATAAACACGTGAAATAATTTAAAAACTTAAAAAAGCTAAAACTTTTGCATAGTGGAGAATATATTGATAAAGAAACCATCAATATCGTCAAATAAATTGGAGCACTCGTTATCCTCCATTGGCATGGTCCATGCAATGAAAATGGAAACTAGTCATCATGAAGATGAGAAAATGAGAGTTCTTTATGAGGCATCGTAGGGTATGTTTCAATTCTAAACACGCTAATACAGGAAGACGCACTAATACTACAAAAGGTTTTCATTCAGTGCTCATCAGAACAACAAGCACTATATGCTCATCACTATAATGTAATATCAACCATCCAAAATATAATATGGATGGGTCAAATTTAAAATTTTTAATATATAATTTTTTAATGATAAATTTATGTTTTTAAAGATATGATAGTTATGATATTATATTTATTTTGAATTCTGTATCTATTGAAATCAAAAGTTGATTAAAATGCATAAAACATTTAAATTCAATCTAAGCCTTTTAAAATCAATATGGATGGTCTAAATTACAATGAGTATTCTATGCTCAATATTGTGATAAGCATGGAATCCATGTGCTCCCATACTACAAACAATTAACTTCACCACAATCTTCGCTGAAACTCCCTTACACATATCAGCTTTACTCGGCCATCTTGAATTCACAAAATTCCTTCTTACTCACAAGCCCAAGCTTGCCCTTGAGTTTGACTCCTTTCGAAGCAGAGCCCTGCACTTAGCTTCTGGAGAAGGCCAAGTCCACATTGTGAAGGAGTTATTGCAAGCTTGTGACCAGTTCCATTGCATTATGCAGCCATATGAGGGAGAACAAATATTGCGTTAGAGCTAATTAGTGCAAAGCCTGTGGACCCTTGATCGCGGGAAAACTCTTTTCCACTTGTGTGTCATGTACAGTCACTTAGATTTTGCAGGAAGGATAAATTTTATTGGTAAAATAAATTTTCTCCGATATGATTCAGAAAATGATTATAAAATTGATTTATAACAATTGATTATCTGAAACTTTTTAATTAACAGCTTATGGCAAAATCAAAATTTTAACTCAAAAAAAGATTTTATCATTAAGAGGGGTGCATGAATCATCTTTAACAAAGACAAAGTTTAGCTGGATATAATTTATTATAAAGTCGTTGACCAAAAAAAAATTATAAACTCAATGCAAACAGACACTTATAAGAGTCAAAATTATGGTTTTATTAAAAAATATACCAACATTCTTATACATGCAAAATCAATTATGAACTCAAAATTTACATGTCAAAATTAATTATGAATAAAAAAACTATGATTATCTTATAAACTATTATACATTTAGATATGCCAAAAATCAATTATGACACTTTACTTTTATAAATCGGTGCGCATATCCACGCGCTTCTAGAAGCTAACAAACATTCAGTTTGATTATCTTATGGATAGCCAAGTTATTCTCTTGACACGTTTGTGGAATATTTTTTTATACTTTACTTTTATAAATTCACATTATTGTGGGGCTTGTCTATAAAAAGACCCACCAAATAATTATGGCAAAGAGGTTAGGCATAGGAAAACAACGAATTGAGTCAACCATAAAAGTAAGCTAAACCGTTCCATCATTTCAAAAAGTAAATTATCAGTTTTAGAACATGTGTCACTTCTTTATTAAATCCCACTTCGACCAAAAAAAAAAATACCCGCTATTGATGACAAAAAAATGGTAAAAAAAAAACAGCACTATTATAGTAAAAGCGTTTTGTCGAAGAATATTTGGAGGTCCTGCGGGACTATTTAATACTACCTCCACTCTTTAATATAAAAGCTAATTGACTAATTAGAATAGATTAAGAAATTAGTTAAATTAGTTATTTGTAATACATAGGTGATGTCTTTTCTAAAATAACCTTACTAATCAAGTATATTAGCTAGGGCTATTATTATTACAAGAACTATATTAAAAAAAAAGATAAATATGAGAAACAAAGTGGATTGGAATTTTATATTTAGGATTAAACTAAAAGTTAAACAATGTCTTATATTAAGGACCGAAGATGGTATATATACTCCACCGTTAATTTTAAATTTAACATAATTTGCAGACTATATATTTATTAGAAAAACCAACAGATTAAAAAATTTTCAAGAAAGAAGAAGATAAATTGGATCCACTCTTTCTGTTTGTGGATTTTATTTTCACTTCAAGACGTTCCGCATAAAATCAATAATCCTCAAATTATATAATGTAAATGATTTCTCAATTAAATCGCAGTGAGTTTCATGCGCATTGAATTATTAGAATCATTTCTTGGAGGGAATTCCCTTACAATGAATAGAAATATTTTGAAAAAAAATGAAAAACAAAATAAATTGAGATATCATATTTAGGATTAAATTGAACTCTCGCAATTAGCTCTTTATGTTAAGTAATGGGGTAATATTATTGTTGAGTAGTGGCGTGGAGTCCCAATCGTACTGAGTTTACTAGCAACCTTTTCAACCATGTGAATGTGTCTGGCAATAGTTATATTCCATTGCATTTTTTTCATGTCAAATTGTCGTTGGTAAAAGAAAAGGTAGGTAGGAAGAGAAATCACAAATAAGGGAGAGATGAGGACAATAAAATGGGACAAAAAAGAAGAAGAAAAAGATGCACATCCCTCCAATTACACCTTGATCATAATAAGAGTCAATGTCTTAGGTGGGTATCATTTAAGGAGAATTACAATCAGGTCTTAAAGAAGGGATTTAATTACTTTAAAATCTATCAACAAATGAAGAGCATGTAATAACAAGTTTTAAAATAGAAATGACAATAAGTTTAGGATAGTTCCTTGTCATTAAGATGCTTTGGTAATTAAATTTCCTTTTTAGAACCTCTTAGTAATTTTTCCTGCCAGTTATTTTGAATATGATTGAGGTGATGCCATCGTATGAGTCATGTAAATGATGTAATACTAACCAGCTAGGATGCTGCTGTCTATTTAGACTTTTGACAAAAGATCACTCTACGATCATTGATCAACACTTATAATTAGTTTGAAACTACCTGGAAGATGAAGTGAACTTGCATTAAACATTGGTTATATCCAACAATCATATTGCTTTCACGCAAGAAACAGAGAAGACGACAAAGAAACTTGTTTTGTATTTGTGTGTGATGAGTGGGGGAAAAAAGGGTGATTGATATTATGACATTACCAACCCACTTGATCCTTCCCCAGGGCTATTATCCGATGTGGCCCCCGGCGGCCATGGACATCGCCTTGCCATATGTTGGTACGTGCATAGGGATATTCTTTATCAAGGAATGGGAAACTAATTTTTGAGATCATTAACCAAGAAAAGAAAACCCAGTTATTCTCAAGGAAGAATTAAATAGTAGTTAGGTTTATTGGGCAAAAAAAAAAAGACACTAGCTTGTTATATATATTTATATAATGTGAATTGGTTTTGTTAAGTTATCTCATTCAATCATTTTAATTTAGAAATTAATAAAAATCACACCAAAAAACTGTGAAAATTACAAAATTGCAAATTGGGATCTGTTACAACACTTTTTGATAACAATTAAATTGCAAATGACAACACAGTTTTAACGAAATACCTCATTTGCAATTTCACATTTTCCACAGCCTTTTCTTTTTCTTTTTCTCAATTTTCTCTAGAAATTGCTCCTCTAATTTTATTTATGTCACTTCCAATATGTTTCACAAAAATCTTATCTTATTAATCTTGTTTTAAAGTTTACCAACTTTCTAATTTCACCCTTATTTAATATGTTACACTTTTTTTAAAAAAGAACAATCTATACAATAATAAATTTCGAGAATTGAGATGCCCTTCTAATTGTTGTGGTTGTTATTATTCTTTGAGTTACATATAATTAAGCAGACTATTGGATTTTCGCCAACTTTTTTGATTATCAAAATTCTACATTGTTTGTTACGTATATATATTCTTTTTTAGAGACAATCTTATTTGAACTTAAATATTAACTCGTTATATTATAAGAGAATAAATTCTTCTATCAAACTAAAAGCCATTGGTAAATTTTACATGCCTAAAAAAAATCGATGTCCTGGCAATACAATAGAGACCTATATAGGCCCTACAAAACTTAATAATAGAGACCTATATTGTGTAGATTTTCAGTCTGTGGGTCATCCTTGTGAGAATTGATTATGTCGAATTTTTAGTGATTCATTCTTTGAGAATTACTAATTTAATCCCAACTTTTTCCACGACCAAATCTTTGAACTTTCTTCAACCAAATCTTTGTTGGGACCCTTTTTTTGTGTGCAATACTGGAGGTTGTTTCATAATCCCCCGAACTAGGACAAAATTATTGCCAATCATACCTGTGTCATTAATTACTTGTTTTATGTATTTTAAGTGATTATAATTTATATCAATTTTAAATCAAGTAAATCATAAAGGCCTACGAGACTAGGATCAATGCGCAGGAATCTCCACCCCGTCGTTTCTCTTATCAAAATATGTATACTGTATCCGTAGTGAAATATGTAACCAATAAATTTTATATGGTTAACAACTACATGTCTTATTTATATTCTTTAAACGACCACGGAAGAACGATGAAGACTTGAATTTTTTTTTTTAAAAAATTATAATACTTTTTTAAAAAATGTTGACCTGGTCAAAAGAGGACTTCCAAAAGAAATTGTTTACGGCTTACTGAAACAGCGAAGAAGTTGACCTCATATACAGTGGGGGAAAATACTTGGAAGAATATTCCGTTAAGGGGCACGAGACAGCAATTATAAATTGGAACACAAAGTTATCCTAAACTTGCATCACGCACTAAGCAAGCCAACCACATAATGATGAAGCAGATGAGTTATTCTTCTCTGCAAGAGACGGAGCTGATGAACATAGAGACTGCTCATCATCATGAAGAAGATAGGATGAGAGTTCTCTATGAAGCTTCACATAAAGGTTGTGTTTCAACCTTGAATTCATTGCTACAGGAAGACCCCGGAATACTGCAGAAAATTAGCTCACAAACTATCTTCATGGAAACTCCCCTGCACATATCAGCCTCACACGGCCACCTTGAGTTCACAAAAACCCTCCTTTCTCACAAACCAGAACTTGCCCTCGAGAGAAACTCTTTACAAAGCACACCTCTACACTTAGCTTCTGCAGAAGGCCACATGGACGTTGTGAAGCAATTGTTGGAAGCTTGTAAGGAGGCTTGCGTGTTTGGTGATCAAGAAGGAAGAATCCCTCTGCACTATGCAGTTATAAGAGGCAGAAAAGAAGTTGCGTTGGAGCTGATTAAAGCAAAGCCAGACTCTGTCAGCTTACGTGATGACAACGGGAAAAATATTTTCCACTTGTGTGTGATGTACAATCAGCTGGAGGTCCTGAAATATTTGGTGATGAAATTGAATACTGATGAAACCGACGAGCTTCTCATTGAGAGGGACTCGGATGGTAACAACACCATTCTCCATTTGGCTGTCATGTTGAAGCAAGTCAAGGTACTTTTCACTTGTATAATTAGCTTGAGTTTGAGAGTACATTACATATATACATATATATAACCGGTTTCGATCTTTTTCGGGTTCTTTTATGTATAAGTCACAAGCATAACAAATTAAATTTAATTTGCTTGTTGGTTGTTATTTTCAGACTGTGAGTTACCTCATCTCAATTCCAAAAATAAAATCAGAAGCGCAGAACTTGAAGAACGACATGGGTTATACTGCCCCTGCAATCGTTCACGGAATTCCCAAGGACTCCAAGAGCCTTGAAATACAAGTCATATTGATGGAGTCAGGAATCAGATGTGGAAGGAAAGAAAGGAGCGATGTTGGTAGCAAAGCAGACAGAAGTGGGAAGAAGAAGACGTGGTGGAGAAATCTTTTTAACAGTATAGACCAATGGTTTAAGTATAATGGCGATTGGGTAGAAGACATGAGAGGAAATTTAAGTCTGGTGGCTACTGTCATCTCAACCATAACCTTTCAAGCTGCACTTAACCCCCCGGGAAGCATCATCCAACAAGGTATAAGACCCAGCGAACCTGAATTTAACCTCACTACCAGTTCAAACACTTCTCGCGATGAAGGACCCCTCGGCTGCTACCATGATCCTGGGGATAACCACTCTCGCGGCCTTGGAGCCTGTCCCGGGCAAGCTCTGCTTGCTCATCGTGATCCAGGTTACTTTGGGGAATTCATAACCTACAATACCATCTCTTTTGTGGCATCTCTGTGTGTTGCCCTCTTGCTTGTAAGTGGAGTTCCTCTCAAACATAGATTTGTGTTGTGGCTGCTATCTATAAGCATGGGCATAGCTCTCACCTGCCTTCTGAACGCTTATTTTGTTGGCGTCGAACTTATCACCCCATACTTTGTGCATACCGGTCCAGGGGTGATGATAGCCACTCAAATTTTTATTGGGCTCTATGTACTGGTTGGTATATACATTGTGCTGAAATTTATTATATGGGTGGTGAAGAGATTGAAGGAAAAATTTAAGAAAAGTGAAGAAACTGAAGGGGAAAATAAAGTTGGCATCGGGAAGTCAAGTGACCACTCGGCCAATTAAGAGTTGATGTGATCTCAGTCAACTGGTGCGTCTTAGGTGTGCACAATAGCTTTTCCGGGGTTGATTACTATAATGTTCTCTGTGTATGCATGTGTGTGTGTGTGTGTGTGTGGCTCTCTCTGTGTGCACTTAATGTCTGGGTTGTGTTTTAGTAGTTTGCAGTCCTGTATTTCATCCAGATCAATAATTTGCATCTCATGCTTCAAGTTTTGAAGGTCTTCCTACTTGTTTATGTGTGTATGAGAAACCTTCTTTTCCCCATGAAAATAGAGATGTTATTTCAATGAAATCAAAGATTTATATGATTTAATTACTTGACGTTGAGGATTAATTTTAAAAATAAATATAATGCTTGTATAATTTCGATTAGAACAAGATTGTGATAGTTTAATTTAAAAAACAAAATTATCCATTTTCAAACACAATTCCACGATTGACCCTTATCTTGATTTTTTTAAGTCTTTATTCATTTTTTTTTTGGGTGAACATTTTATGTCTTTATTCATTGCATAGGAGACAGTATGATTAATCGGTACAAAAAAGTCGAAATTATATATATTCTATATATAAAAATAGATCAAACGAATTTAAGTAATGAATTCCAAGTCAAAATAGCAACTTTCTCACAGTCGTAATTTCTCTCTATCCAACTTCCATTATACTAGCTCGGGTCTTAAATATAAAAAGAGTTAGTTAACTAATTTGAGTAGATTAATGAAATAAATTAAGTTAGTTATTTGTAATAAATATGTGTTATATTCTCTAAAATATTCTTGCTAATCAAATATATTAGCTATAACTATCATTATTAGAATGACTATCTTAAAAAAAATGTATAAATATGAGAGAAAAAATAGATTTTAAGTCTTATATTTAAAATCAAAATAAAAATTAAATGAGGTCTTATATTAAAAAAAAAATGAAAATAGCATATATGTCTAGTGCTTTTGTGCGCCCAGATATTTGTTAGGGTTCAACCAAAAGCAAACGTAATTTCACTGTGCACGGTGAAAATTCAACAATGCTGCTTTATTGATATTCTCATTCCATGGCACTCTCATTTCCAACCTCTCATTTCTATTTCATTGTTTTTTTTTGGGTTAAGGTGCGTCTAGCACCCCGAACAATTTACCCAGGTGCGTCCAGTGGCTTAAAGTAATTTGGGGTGCATCCAGTATTCTAAACTAATTAAAATGGTGCGTCCATATCCCAGGCTAACAAAAATATTATGTTTAATCGTTACTTTCCTGACTCAGCTTAAAGTTGACCCTAGATATTCTAAATGGTAGACATATGGACATTTGATGTGTATTATTCTTACTCAAAATTGAATTTATTTCCTTCCTCTTCTTCTAAATAAATTGACTTTTGAGTAAAAATAATACACATCGGGTGCCCATGTGTCTACCATGTAGAATATCTGGGGTCAACATTGTAACATCCCGAATTTTCTGACTCAGGATGAGTAGAAAAGGGAAAGTTCATTAAAATTATTTAATAGCTCAATCACAATTGGGGAAAATTATGGAATATTGATTTTTTCAAGGTTTAGAAATATTTTGGAAAATTTCAGAAAAATAGTCAGGAGTGGACTTTTGATCTGAAATTCTTAGGAAAATTATTTATGGGTCAAAGAAGCTAATGGATAAGAAAAATCCATTTATGATATTTTGGTTTAATTTCTGGATATATCTTATATTTCAGAAAAATAGGAGAAGGGATAGGATTGGAAGAATAATTATTTAGGAGGGCAAAATGACTCAGCAATCATGTAGTATACGTGCTGCCTCCTCCTCAAGACGTCTGAATTGTTTCTCCGTTGCACAGCTGGTTTCCACGCGTCTAAATTCATTCCTCTATGTGTCAGCTGATCACCACGTTATATGCTCATTGCCTACGGTGTGTTCAGAGAAAAGAGAGACTGAGACGAGAGCGAGAGAGGGAGAGCACGGGGAAACAGAGTCGACGGAGCTGGAAAAGTGACAGGAGGTGGTATCCAGCGCATGCAAACTGATCAAACAATCCAGGTGAGCTTCACGGGTCCATTGTTGTCTTGATTTTCTGGTTTGGGTTCACGTTTCCGGTGATGTTGAGGAGAGAAAGAGATGAGCATCTGGGTAGTGAGTGAAACTTCTATTTAAGCTGAAAGTTTATGACAATGAAAGAGTAGAGCTTATTGATGATAATGGGACGTGTTTTTCGGCTTGCATGTAGGTTCCCTGCTCTGTTTTTGACTTACCGAAACAGGGGTATATGGTTTGGGAAGAAAGAAAACGGGGTTGCGTGAGTGTATTCGGTCTAACGGTCCTTCTCTTCGTCTCTGTTTCTTGTTTTCCCTGTCAGTGTATGTTATTGCTGTGATGGCGTTAGATGCCGCTGTAACAGGGAGATATATATATATATATATAAATAACTCGGGAAAGTTGAAGTTAGATTCATGTATGTATGGTAAAAGCTGATTGCAAGTGGCTGGGTGTTTGTGTTGTTCTGGCCGAATTGAGACAGTGTTTTTCTAACCATAAGTGCCGGGTCTTAATGGAAAACTAAAGGGGAGAACCGAAGCTTATGTGTGTGTATATAAATATATATGTGTGCGCGCTGTGAGATTGTAAGGGCTGGAAAAATTTTCAGTTATGAATGAGGGGCTTTTAGTTTGGTCAAGTGCATTTGCGATAGCCCTGTTTTGCTGCTTGAAACGGGATTGTGCCACTGGTCTTGAGGTGTAGGATTCTGAAGTATTTAAGGGGAGAAAAACCGTGAAATATATATATTATATGCTTGCAACCGATCATAAAAGGGGCTATAGGAGTTTACTCCCTCTTGTTTGGGCATAAAATGTTCTTTAGAGTTGCTGTTTAGGGTGGAGGCGAAAGGGAGTTATAGTTGTACGTGTGGAGTTGAAATAATCAAGTAGAATAAATGTGATATATATATTTATGTATATGTGTGTCTCGGTCATAGTTGTAGGAATTGATTTTGTATAGTTAAATGGTTTTGGAACATGAAAGTAGAAAGGAATGAGCTTGAGGAAATTATTTAATCTTAATGTTTTGAGATGTAAATAGTTAGGGGTTGTAAGTTGAGTTGCGGACATTGTCCTTAAAATATAATAAATAAAAATAGTATTTTTGACCAAGATGACCAGTTACTAAGTAAAGTAACTGTATGGTTTGAGATAAGGAAGGAAACCCTCCAAAGAGAATAGTTTAAATAAGAAAAATTGTCCAGGATGACCAACTATTAAGTGAGGGTAGAGATTGAAAGAGATTGGGATTTAAAGAGAGTTATTTAATTTATAAATTCTGTTGGATCAAGCATTAACCTACCCTTACTAAAATAATAGGTTTTGATATCTGCAAAAGCCCACCGAAGAAGCTAAGAGAAAGGAAACAAGTAAGGTTTGATTTTGAAGCAGAAGGTTCAGGTAGTAGTTCTTTCCTCCCTTACACTTGTGTATGATTGCTGCATGTCTGTTTGTGCCATATTGCTATTCAAAAAGCATGAGAACATGTAATCCTTAATTCCTTGCATGGATTATTTAGCCGTGATCACGTGTAGCTGATAGACATGGGGCAGTGATTGTCAATTATTTGCGCATTATTTATTCAGCTTGTCTATCTGTCATTGCGCATAAATGCTTAATTGCATTAGCTTGCAAGGTTATGTTCCATATGGCTTGTTTTGCATGCTTTATGTGATCTGCACATTTGTTTGATGGAAATTACTACTACGGGGATTCTTCGGAATCTCACCCCCCAATTTATGATGAACAGTGAAGGCTAGTAGCTAGAAGGACAAGAAGGTTATTTAAGAAGAAGGTGGGCTGGTTGAAGATCAGAGATACCTGTTATAATTCTGTAAATTGTATAGCAAAATATATGGGCAAGTAACTTTACTTGCTCTATGGAAATATTATTTTGTATCCTCTAGAAGAAGGAAGTGAGCATTGCCAGGTGCACGTATATGCTGTCAACCAAGAGCGTTGCTTTATTTTTAATATAATATTATAAGATTGTATAGTATGAAATTATTTTAGATGATAATAGATTAAGTTGAAAGCAGGGTTGATATTGGATCACTCATTAGTTATCTGAAGCTTTGAAATATTTGATCAACGGATTCTAATGTTAAAGGAAAAAAAAAAATTCCCTGTCTTTTCCCAGGACGGAAACCTAGCGTTAGTGATTCACAGACGTTAAAATGATCCTATTAGTATATAAAAGTGAGGTGTTGCAAACATTAAGCTGAGTTAGGAAAGTAACAGTTAAACATAACATTTCTGTTAGTCTGGGATATGGACGCACTATTTTAATTAGTTTAGGACACTGGATGCACTCAAAATTACTTTAGGCCACTAGACGTATCTGGATAAATAGTTTAGGGTGTTGAGCGCACCTTAACCCCTTTTTTTTTTCCAAAAAAAAGATAATTAGGCCCATGATAAATAATGTATGCCGTACACGTGGTTTCCCAAAATGGACTTTTCTTCTTTATGGACAAAAGGACAAATTTTGTTTACGAAAGGTCAGAAGATATACAGACGCCCCACGATCACAGACTTCTGAAAAGAAAACTCCCACAGCCACCGGCCGGACGTCGCCACGTCGCCACTGGCTCATTTGAAAAATTAACAGTGAGAAAATTATTTTTTATTTAAAATTCCATACCCATTAAAAAATTTCTAAAAATAAAAATATAAAAAAATTAATAAATCTGCAAAAAAAATTAAAACGAGTTCTCTTGCTTCTATGCATGATGAGAAACCTTTTGCCCATGAAAATAGAGATTGTATTATTTCATTGAAATTTTAGATTTATATGATTTACTTTAGTTTAAAGAGAAATTTTAAAATAAATATGATATTTTTATAATTTCAATTAAGACAATATTGTATATGTGGTTCGAAACCTCTTATCTTTCTTTCCTATCTTCTTCACTCCTCTTTCTTTTTTAACCTTTACATTAATATTTCAACCGTTGAGATTTAAACCCTTTTAAACTATTATTAAGATATTAAATTATAAAAATAAATAAATAATAAATTACAAATTATATTAAACTTTAATTCTAATGCTTTGTAAATGTAGTAAATATTTTTAAAAAAATTTATAAATATTTTATAGAAAATTAAAAATCTGCATCATTAAAATATATTAATTCAAAAGTTAAAAAAATGATGAGAAAAGAAGAGAAGAGTTTCGAAACCGAAGAAACAAGGATGTAAAACCGTGCATCGAGGGTGCCTAACAACTGCTAGTCTACTACAACAAAAACGTCACTTCCATGACCATTGCTAGGACCCTCGGTTGCTTGAAGTACTTAGGTGACAATGTTTTGTGTCCAGGCGAAGCCATATGTATGAGTGCAACAGATTCATAGTTTACAATACAATCTCTTTTGTTTCCTTCTTAATTGCTTCTGGGTGGAATAAGCCCTTTCAAAATTATATCCATATATGATGTGTGGGTGCTCACTTTAGGCATGCTCTCAAATCTCACATTCACATATATATAGAAATACATATTTCTTTTCAGTTTTTCTGTTTTTTTATCCAACCAACTTTTGAGGGTTGATTATTACTGTCATTTTTCTTGGTGTGTGCACTTCAATATCTAATGAATAATGGCGTGTGTTTTATATGTTTTCAACGCTACCGTCCCCACCTTCAGTCGTCTACTTATAACTTTGCTTTATTATTTGGCTACTGAAGAAAAAGATTTTTTTTAAAAAAAAAAATCAAGCCTCAAATATTACCACGTCGTAGTGGCTATTATGAAAACAGAGAGAATAAATGGAAAAAGAAAAAGATGGAAGCCACCAACAAGAGCTAGTCTAATTGGTATAGAGTTAGCTTATAATCGATAAAGTCATGAGTTCAAATTTTACTCCTGATATGAGGACTTTATTGGCGGTGGGCATATGCTTCATCTTTTATTACTAGAAACGCAAACACAGAACTAGTTTCAATGCTCATCAGTACCCTAAACTTATCAGATTTGGAATGTTGATATTTTGTTTGAATGGTCTGAATTTGATTTTTTTTATTTAAAATAATTATTTTAATATGTATAGAATCTAAAATAGAGATAATCTTTTAACTATCATTCTTTTAAGAAATAGTTTTTTAAAAATAATCAATTAAAAATTTTAAATCTAGACCGTTCAAATAAGATATAGACAGTCCAGATCTGATGAGTTTAGAACACTTATAAAACTGGTTTCACGCAAACACCAGGCCACTCATGTCTGGATGCGGTCATATTCTTGGCTTCATTATTGAAATCGCTTTTGTCAAACTACTTTTATTGCATTTCTTATAACTTCACTGTCGACTGTCGAGTGATGATTATTTCTTCTTCCTAGTTGTGTTACTGCGTGATTTCCACACAAAAAATCTAGTAGTAGTCATCAGTAAATATAAGAATTAATTATAAGTAAGAATCTTAATATTTAAACGTTTATTAAAATAAATTAAACAGTTTGAATATGACATACACGGAAAGGAGAAAAAAAACGACAAATGTGAAAAGATAAAATGAAGTAATATCTTACATTCAGGATAATATTAATTGATCGGAGACTTTTCCAAATGTTCGTTCCAACCTCTTATTTGTCATCTATCAACGTTCCTAATTTTCATTGCTCCACGAAAGAGAGGAACTTGCTGGTCTTCGAAGTTTCCCGAAGAAAAGCCATTTCTAATTAATTTTCAAATGTTGAACAAATCACATTATTAGATTAAGATGGCCATTTAAAATTTGAAAGTCGAAATGACAAGTGTTCTCATTCATTCTCTCCCTTTGGAAGGTCGTCAGCCGCCTGTTCATATTTTTAGAAACCGTGGTTCCCTCTAGTCCGGTGAGTGAGTCTAATTACCAAAGGGTTAATTGGATTACGTTTTGTGTTTGTATATTCTTGAAAGAGTTTCGCTGAATTGTTTTATAGAACAAGTTTTTCCAATATTTATTAACAGCACTTTCAGGAAGCATGCTAAAAACTGGGTCGTCAAAGGTTTTTTTATGTTTGGGCGGTGGGGGTGGCAATGACTACTTATGATTAAATTGAAATATTGTTTTTGAGTTTGAGTGTTTGGATTTTAACCATGGAAAATTAACTTCGTGTTATACGAAGTAAACATTTAAAAGGAATTTGGTTTGATAAAGCACAATAAACGGTTTTTTTAAAAAAATTGGTCCAAACAGCTTTTTTGGATCACTCGTGTTGTAAAACCAAAGCTACTAATGAATGAAAAAAAATTTATTTTGGGTATAACATCACATTTGAAGAGAACATTAGAGTCTGAAACCAATAGACTGACTGAAAGTGGAAGATAAAAGAAAGGAACAGACCTTCATCAACCAGTTTAGCATTTGGGAATGGGAGTGATATAGTTGTTTTCATTGAGCTCTTTAAGAAGATAGCCCCTTTTATAGAAATCAAAGACCATAGCACATAGATCTTCTTGGATTGAACTCCAATTTTTCTCATTCTGGGGAAAAAAAATCTAGCATGGAAACCCTCCACACTATCAGATGCAAGTTGAAAAACAGCCTCAGCAATTTCTGATATTGAAAGGGTTTTAAGCAACAAAGGTTCATGATGATTTGAGAGAACTGAAATATCAATATTTTCCAACACAGACCCTTATCAGAGATTCAACAACCAGTTTACAATTGGCATCTTTAACTCTGAAAGTTTTATCACAAATCCTTGCTGTATCCTTGATATCTTTGGAGAGAACTCAATTGACGTTGGACATATTGTTGATAAGGAGTAAAACTGAATAGTATGTACATAAGGAATTACATATAAATATTTAATTGGTGCTACATCCCATAATCAGGTTAAGATATTGAAGAATTATATCATGAACTTCGAAGAGCTATTGATTATTTGATTAAATGGAATAAAAAGGCACAGGGCCACCAAGCACAACCAAGAGAAGTATTCGACGGATCCGATGTAAGCATTTTAGGGGGACCGTTAAGATTAATTTCTACAGCATTTAGAGGTTTATATTTTATTTTATCGGATTATTTGATTGATTTGATAAAACTGGGAAGATGTTACAAGTTTTAAACGGATCCCATCTGAGTCATCCTCCAAATTGTAAAAAATTAATAAATTGGCCGGAAGATGTTAAGTTTTGAACGTGGTTTTCGTCGGCAATTTCAAAACTGTACGGGTCTTTTTTTTCAAAATATTTTCTGTCTATATAATGCCTTTCCCTCTGAACCAGACTTCACATCACAGGCCCCCCCGACAGATGTAAATGGAGTTCGCATCATGGCCAGCCATCATTATCCCTTTCCTCTTCTTCCTCCTCCTCTTCCGCAGTCTCCACGGCCGACGATATAACCTGCGTCCGGGACCAAAACCATGGCCTATCATCGGGATCCTCAACGTCATAGGCCCTGTTCCTCACTCCTCCTTACGTGCACTCTCCCAAAAATATGGACCCATTCTGCATCTCAAATTAGGCTTCAAAGACGTCGTCTTCGTTTCCTCAGCCGACATCGCTAAAGCCTTCCTCCAAACCCACGGAAACACCTTCTCATCCAGACCAAAAACCACCGCCGGAAAGTACACAGTCTACAATTACTCCGATATTCTCTGGGCTCCCTACGGCCCACACTGGCTCCAGGCCCGCAAGATATCCTTCACACAACTATTTTCTCGGAAAAGCCTAGAATCCAACGAGTATATCAGAAAGGAAGAGATGAAATGTATGTTGAACGAACTTTTCATTTCTTCGGGCAAAGCCGTACTGCTGAGAAATTACCTTTATGCTTTAAACCTAAATATTATAAGTCGTATGGTTCTGGGGAAAAAGTACGTGGAGAAGGATCAGAGTGGGTTTATCAGCTGGGAGGAGTTCAGAAGACTGGTGGATGACTTTTTCGTGCTGAATTCGTTGGGGAATATTGGGGATCTGATCCCTTGGCTCAATTTCTTGGACTTGGAGGGTTACACAAAGAGAATGAAGGATTTTAGTGTGAAGTTTGATAGGTTTCTGGAGCATGTGTTGAATGAGCACGAAGAGAGGAGAAAAGGGGTTGAGGATTATGTGGCCAAAGACATGGTGGATGTGCTTTTGCAGCTTGCGCCTTGCGGAAGACCCCACTCTTGAGGTTAAACTTCAAAGGCACGTAATCAAAGCATTAACTCAGGTATATAATATGCCAGTGTATATTCAATTTCGATTCTTTCTACTTTATTTTTCTCTTTTTCCTGATTTCTCTCTTCAACTTATCTATCGTTTAAACCAAACTTTAATAATTTCTTTTGTTCGTTGTATCTGAATGTGCTGTGTTTATCCCAGGATCATGACTACCTTTTGAGATAAAACTAAGACAATTTGGATTTTTACTTTCTTTTTGTTTTTATTTAATTGTTGGAAGCATAAGGTTTTTTAATGTTATCATGGGATTATCTCTGACGTGTTTGGTCACAGCAAATCAATTCAACAGGATATACAGACATATAATTAAGCCATATGTATTGAACTATTCAGAAGAACAAATGTATACGTGCTCACAATAAGTTAATGACATATGCTTTGTATACTACTCGGGACCTTGTGATAGCTCCAATGGATACCTCCAATGTAACTGTGGAATGGCCAATGTCAGAGCTATTGAAAGACCCTGAAATCTTAAGGAAGGCCACAGAAGAGTTGGACAGAGCGATCGGACGAGACAGATGGGTAGAAGAGAAAGACATAGTGAACTTGCCTTATGTTGAAGCTATTTTCGAAGAAACATTGAGACTTCACCCTCCGGTGCCTATGTTGCCTCCGACGACTTCGTCCATAGATGGCGACTCCAAAGTTTCAGGGTATGACATCCCGGAAGGGACCCAAGTGATCGTCAATGTCTGGGCTATTGGTAGAGACCGTGCAATATGGGACAACCCTAGTAAGTTTTACCCCCAGAGATTCATAGATAAAGATATTGATGTGACAGGACGCCACTTTGAGTTTTTGCCATTTGGGGCTGGAAGAAGGATCTGCCCTGGTTATCCTCTTGCTCTTAAGGTTGTTCATGTAAGCTTGGCCAATTTGGTGCATGGCTTCTCATGGAACCTGCCGGATCATATGAAGGAGGAGGACGTAAACATGGATGAAATTCCAAGGCTTACTAGTGTCAGAAAACAACCACTTGAAGCTGTTATTAGGCCTAGACTTTCATCCCTTTACCTCTAGTGATTATGCATAAGCAAGGAAAATAAAAACTTAAGGACGCGTAATAATATAGTAATGAAAATTAAGAAACCGATCAACTAGCGCCATTAATGTTTCCATTTTAATTTTATAGCTGGCAGGGGCTGGGGCTACTAATATTGGGAATGGAAATCTTTTTTTTGAGTGTGGTGGTCTGTGTGATTGGAGAATTGTCATTTAGCCTCTTGTTATTGTGGAATGTAAAAGCATATGGTCAAATGAATAAAAAATTATTACTTCATAGTATATTTCCTGTGAACTAGTGATCCACTGCTTTGGTATACAATCTAAGTAGGGTTTGGATTAGTAATAATGAGAATTTCCAACTTAACTCGATGAACCTAATTTACCATTGTTCAATTTTATGTTGGAATTCTTTTTTAAAAAATTGGATTTTAAACTACTTATGAAAATGAATAAATAACTGGATCAAATTCAATATCACTTGAAAATCTTCAGCCTAGAGCCTGAGAAATTACTTAGGATCATTCCTAAACCATCACTAACAACTATCTAATAATTAAACTCAATTGCCGATGGCTAATAGGGAAAAAATTGAGATGCTACAACGGAGAGTGCAGTGAAGAGAGAAGGAGAAGATAAAATATCTTCGGCTGTTTATTGGTTGTTTGATTAGAAAATTTGATGGGTTCGTGCCAAAAAGTATATCTTTTTTTTTTTTGACAAAATGAACCCAAAGTTGTTGTCTTATACAGAAGGTATTAAATTATTAGTTGACTTTCAGTGTTTGGTTTCCAAAATTTTTAGAACGAATGGGGGGCGGGGGGAATCCTGAGAATCTCATGAATATCCCATCACGCATAAAAGTCAAGAAGAAAAAGCATGGTGTCCCACTCTATGGGGGCAGAAGGTAAGGCACGGTTTCAATTATCATCACGTTGAAGAATATATTGAGTTGTGATTGAAAATTGGGAGTACTCTATTCTATATATAAAATTAAAATAATAATAATCATTTTTGTGCTTTCATTTTTTAAAAAATGATGATAAATATCTTGCTGATCTGCTCGCTCCTCCAAAGTTCCCAACCCTCGCACGCAAGCTTCAAATGCATAAGAGCAATTACTCATACCTTAAATACAATGAGCAAAAATTGTGAACTTTTTCATTTATGTTGACCCATAAGTCACACAAAAAAAAACATGTGATTAGCGATAGAATTTAGTGATAAAATTAGCGATGGATTAGTATGGAATCGAATTAGCAACGAAATTTGTTGCATCGCTAATTCTTCTGTCGCTAATATGGAATTTCATTTCAATATTCTAATATGTTTTCCACTTTGAAAAACTGTGACTTGTGTGTCTTTTCAACTATAAGAGTGATTTCGCGGTGAATTATAATTAAGGTCTTTATTTTTATATGTATAATTAAGGTCTTTATTTCTATATGTATGTGGAGGAGGAAAACATAATTACGTCACGTTCATGTTTAATAATTAGACTCATTTTTACCCACAGTTTTCAACAACGCACGCATCTCTCGTCCAATAATGATGATGCAGAACTAGGTCCATTCATAAATCATAAAATAAATGCTTCCATTTTTTTAAAAAAATATTCATATATACAACATTAATTATATTTAATTTCGTAACTTAAGTAAATTAGTTTTGAGAAAATGAAAAATATGAAAAATAAATTATATTAAAATTTTATATTTAAGATCAATTTCAATTCTCTAACTAGTTCTAGTATTAGAAACAAGAGGGAATACATTAATTTATTTATAGCCGGTCTGATTAATTCTGGTAAGACCATGATTGGGTCATTAAATTAGAAACTTGGGCCTTTAACGAGTGATCCTTTTTTTTTTCCCCTAAAAACAACATTTTGACTTTTCACTTGAGATATGAGGATGGTAACACAATGGCCTCCATGTATAGGGCAGTCATTTTGTCTCTTTGCTATTATTTAGCAGGGAAAATCATATTGGAAGTACCTGTATTTTTTTTTTAATTTCAATTTGGTACCTATGTGTTTTTTTTCTTAACTAAATCTTTAATTTTGCTCAATTAACATCATTAATCCTTATATAGAGACTAAAAATGCCAATAGAACAAAGTTATAAGAGTTAATGTTGCTAAAAAAATAAAATTAAATGTTTAATTAAGAGGAGAAAACACATAGGTATCAAATTAAAAATTGAGAGAAAGTAGAGGTACCTATGATATGCTTTTCCCTTATTTAGCATGTACAAAAGTGAAAAAGACTCAGAAGAAAAATCAAATAAAAATAACAATTATGTCTTATTTCAAAATACACTTCTAATTAAATAATGAAAAGAATTTAATTCAATGGAACGCTTGTATACACATATTGATCGTGGAAAATGCAGAGTGGTGCCTTATTCAAACAAGCTTGTCAATTATGAGTGGCATCATACCTAACTTCTATCGAAATTGGACATTTAAAAAAATATTAATACTTATATATATTAGGTACCATGTCCAATGCAATTCTTAAAGTTAAGCATGATTATTATGCTTTGTATTTTAGGGTCACAGTCTCTAAATTCATCTTTCCATATATAATATTACTTTGAGTATTATTTATGAGGGTAACATGCTAATAAATACCACGCAATTTAATTTAGCTTCAAAACTAACGGACCAAAGTAAAATTGTGTAAGGTAACAAGTAATAGATTATTCCATGCAGATTTTTGTTTTGTTGTATGATCAATATTTAATCAAATCAACGTTTTGAAAAGGATTCTCAATCAATTACACAATTAAAAATATCCAAACGCATTGCCCAATTTGTTCGTCATCATGGACCATCTTTCCTTGAGCCTTTCTAAATATGTTCATTTGTTTTTATCACTTTTAATTAGAATTATTACTTATTACTACTTCCGGTCCTTAATATAAGAATTAATTGACTAATTTGAATATATTAAGAAAATTAGTTAAGTTAGTTATTTGTAATAAATAGGTGTTGCATTTCCTAAAATATCCTTGCTAATCAAGTATATTAGCTGGAACTATTATTATTATAAGAACTATCTTGAAAAAAAAAGATAAATATAAGAGATAAAGTTAATTGGGATCTTATATTTAGGATCAAAGTAAAAGTTAAATAAGTTCTTATACTAAAGACCAGAGGTAGTAGCATAGAAGTTATCTTAAACTAGCTATGAAATAACTTGGAAGAGATGGAGATGTAGAAGATGAGACTATGAGAATTCCTTACATCTCAGTCATAAACAACTTGGAAATTTCTCAGAACTTGCATTATTTCACATCAATTATATATGCAGCCTATACTTTTTGACAGGAGCAAGAAGCCGTTTGGACGTTAAATTCTTCATAACGGAGGCTGCTCACGACTTCCCCTTTCTGGATCATCAAAGTGAATGTAACGAACCAGCTTCATTGTAAGATAGCAAGATGGGCTTGGATTATGAGGAGGGTGTTATTGGGCTGATGAACTTGGGCTTAGTCAGAGGAGAGATAAAGAAGATATAGGGATAATTAATCCATAGCCCCTTATAGTTTCAACTAATTTTGAATCAGGTTCTTATAGTTTTTTTTTATCAGGTCTTTATACTTTCACCTGTTTTTAATTAGGTTCTTGTATTTATTTATTTATTATCAAGTCCTTATAAGTTCACCTTATTTTTAATTAAGTCCCTGAATTTTTTATTCTTTATTTTATAAATTCTAATAGTATTATTATATAAACATAAAATAGTATATGTTATTTAATATTAGTTTATAAACAATAATATTCTAAAGATATTGAATTATTATAATGATTTTATTTTTTTCAGCAAAAAAATTAATTGTTCTAAAAAATATTCCTGAATTAATTAATTCTATTACTTTTTTATTACATAACTATTAATTTAATTTAATTATTAATATTTTATATTTCAGTATCGATCTATTAAATTAATTTTATATTTAATTAATAAATAAAATTAAAACTATATGGACCTGATTAAAAATTTAATAAAATATAAGGACTTAATTAAAAGAAAAATAAATACAAGGATCTAATTAAAAAAATAAAAGTATAAGGACCTGATAAAAGAAAAAAAACTATAGGGACCTGATTCAAAATTCATTGAAACTATAAGGACTTGCGGATTAATTAACCGAAGATATATATAGACGGATAAATGGCTGCGGAGGGTGTGGATTGATTTTGGATACTTCTCCCTCTGCAGACTCTCTTTCTCCCTCTGAACCTTCTTCTGTCACTTCTTTTCCCCTTTACTGCTATATTTTCTGATTGTACTGGAAAAGTGCTCTGATTTTCTTGTGTTTAATAGCACTATGACTACATAATATTATCCATTGGAATCCATATATGAGCACATTATTCTACTGTGTTTCCTCTGTCTGTGTGATCGTCACAATGTCTCAACAAGAAAGCGACCAAATGAGCATTCTTTTCGAGGCATCAAAGAAAGGGGACTTATCAGTGTCAACAATCACATATCTTCAAGGCCTTCTCATAGTGAGTCCAACTTTTTCGCTTTTTTGTCTTTCCCAGTAAAATGATTTTCCAATCACTTGTGTTTTGGTTTGTGGTTGTTGGGGTTGTTGCTGTGTTGTCCACATTGCGCTTTGCTTTCTGGCTAATGAAAAAGGGGAAGAAGAAGTTCAACACCCTCCGATGATATTTGGTGATCCAGGGAGCGGAATCGAAAATGCATGATCTATGTGTATTAGGAAACCAGTTTTATTGCTCATCACTTTGATGAACACCATAAGCTCATCAAATCTAGATCGTCTATATCTTACTTGGATGGTTTAGATTTGATTTCTTTAATTAATTATTTTTAAATAGAAAAAACTATTTTTTGAAAGAATGATAGTTAAGAGAGTATCACTATTTTAGATTATATACATATTAAAATAATTATTTTAAATAAATAAAAATAAAAAAGAAATCAAATCTAGACTATCCAAATAAGACATAGACAATCCAGATTTGATGAGCTTTCAGTACTCATCACTTTGATGAGCACAGAAACTAGTTCCATGTATATGTGTATTTGATACTGTTACTGTATAACTTTGAACTGGTTATAATTAAAATTGTTGCTACTGCACGCTCGAGCCGTCTATTTCACATTCTTAAATATTTTTCACGAGTATACGAAATGAGAAAATGAAATTGAGAGTGGAAAATAAAATTGCTATACACAGAAAAAGTGTGAAAGTACAACTTTTGTGTTGTTTTATGTCCCACTAATATGATAGAATAATACATTAAACTCGAAGCAAATTAGCTGGTCCCCCCTGAGGATTTATAACTTGATTATACATTAGCTTACAATTCCTTGTTCTTTCTGAATGAATTTATATCATTCCCTTCCGCATACTAGAGTAAAAAGAGCCAAAAATGGTCTGAACTTCATATTACTATCAGTCATATATCAGAAAGAAAAAGAGAGAGAGAGCAGAGACTGCAGGAGAGGAAATATTGGAGGATATAAAGTATCCTCCGGTCCTAAATATAGAACTTATTTTATAGTGTAATTATACTACAAAATAAATATTATCTTTAGAACCGGATGAGTAATGAATAATTTAGAAAAGACGAAACCTATAAGAACTTGTCTTTCAGCAATATGTCCTTTTTATGAATGAGTGGTGATATGAATGTTTAGTCACATGGTAACAGCCAAACTTTAATAATTAAGGAAAACAAGAAGAGGAAGGGAGGGCAAGAGATAAATTAAAGAGAGATTAAAAATCATATTTAATTGTTATCCAAAAAAATCATATTAAATTTGGTAAGCAATATTGCAATAAACCTCTTCTGTTATCCCTGCAGCCTTTCCCTTTCCAAACTCAACATTTCCATTTCAACAAGCATGGTCAATGATTTTTCATCCAAAGGTACCCTCATTTCTATTATTTTTCAAGAATTGGACGAATTAATCTTCAGAGGTGTTTTAACTTTCTCCAAGCCAATTTCGAAAATTTTGTCAATTCGTTAGATTTCATAGCAAGGGTCAGCTTCTAAGCATCAACATTGATACTTCATCATTGGATATATCAAAGCAATTATTCCAGTTTGAAAGTTCAGTAATTATAGCATTTTTTCTTTTGCCAGCAATAAGTTATAGCTATTTAATTGATACTCCATTGAGTACTTTTATTTTCCAACCTCTCATTTTTTTATCACCTATATATGAGGAGAGTTGTTATATAAATAATAAATAATAATTAAGTCGTAGTTGACTCAGTCAACACATCCGCTGTCAACATGCGAAATATATAGGAGCGATCAAGATCCCCTGTTCATATTTTATAAATTGTGCCACATCACACGAAATCACAAATAAGATACTACCTCCGGTCTTTAATATAAAAACTAATAGACTAATTTGAGTAGATTAAAAAAATTAATTAAGTTAGTTATTAAGTAAGTGCTATTTTTTTAAAAATATCCTTACTAATCATATGTATTAGTTAGAACTACGATTTGATAAAATATTTAACTGTGCAGCTACTACAGTTACCTTAAAAAAATAATAAATATAGGAGAAAAAGTGGATCAGGTATTGAATACCAAACTTACTTGTCTATTATAAACTTTTTTTGCCTTTTCATTTTGGTTTAAAATGTGAGAAAATTCGTGATGTATAGGAAAGTGCATTATTTATAAACAAAATTCATTCTGATTTTTATGTTATCCTAATCTAGATTAATATATTTTATAAACAAGATTAATGCATTTTTTATATTTTGGATGTATGAGTTTATCCCAATGCATCCCAATGAAGTCAAGTCATTAAATGCCTTCAAACTGTATCGGTCTCCGTCAGTCCATTATTCACTGCCATGATGGAATCTTAGCTCCATGGTCCCAGTGTATAACGTTGGACCGATTTTTGTCCAGAACAATGACAAACTTTCAATTTCGAAATTTATTCAATTGATTCTCTTGTAATTCATTGTGACATTATTTTTTTTATAAATAACATTTTGAACTACAAAATACAAATATCTTTTCTTCAATAATTTTCATTAGGCAAAAAATATTTTCTCACGGATATATTCTAAGATAAAATCTTCTCTCAGAATTTTCCATGACAAAACAACATTACTTACAATCTATTTCTCTCGCACTTTGGATCGTGAGAAATTCTCACCATGTTTTCTGAGTTTCTCATGGATATGATTTCGGCAATCAGAAAACTCTGATTTTCTTGTAGCAGTGGAGGAATTTATTGTTAAATTTAGACAAATAAAAAAGTTATTGACACGAAGTTGAAAGAAGATTCGATGATTTTTTTTTTAAATAAAAAATGTTAATATAATACTTCCTCCCATCCATGATATGAGAAGTTGGTTTTTCTAACATACTAAGAAATAAAAGTTTAGTTATTGAATTTATCCTGAAATGATAGAGTTTTCTTATTTTCCCTAAGAAATGATTAAAGTTGCCTTTAATATTATACTTTTATTTATTGTATCTCATATTTCTCTTGTTTAATTTTTCCCATATTTAATAGAGACGAAAGTGAAAAATCACATTAATTATCTTAATAACATCTTATATTTTGTTTCATATTTTTCTTTTAACCAATGTCTTATATTATGAACTATCAGGAGTAGAAAGAATGTAAAGATGCATCTAATAATATCTTGTCAATTATCAAAAGCAAGTGGGGAGCAAATTCTTCACAGAAATATGGGAAACGATGAGATCGAAGAGGTATTTCTAGGCTTCATTATAACGTCAACTATCAAACGTAAGTGGGGCAAATTCTTCAAACGTAATTCATTGGTTAGAGGGAGGCATAATTCAAGTTGAAAATCCTGATATGGTGAGCCACACCCTTTGTTCCTTCATACTCATACATCTCATTTGTTATCAATTGAAGATGCCCTTATCTGCATATTGCATTAAACGGGGGACCTGCAACTATTCTAACTTAATTCGTATAAAGCGTCAATTTTTCTTTTTAATATAAGTGAACAAATCAATTCGTTAAGACAATAATTTTAATTGAAAGTTCAACGGTCCCATATTCCTCTACCTCACTTGTTATATATTCCCTCTATTCCTTTTTATAATGTTCAAAGTTATTAATCCTTTCGTTCATTTTTATAAGATTTGCTTTAGGGTTAACTGATATTAAATATATTTTTTTATCAATTTTACTCCCAATTAATTTTTCCCCTACATTATCTTTTATCATTTTTTTCATTATTACTCTCTTTCATTTGCCCTCTTATAAATAAAGGCACATTTAGGGGGGAAAAAATGTTTCTTACATATTTATTTCTTGTATTAATTGTAACAGTTTTTTAAAACAATATACGATATAATTACTTGGAACTTACAATTAAGGACAAAGGGTAGAGGAAGTATTAACTCTAGTTGTCATTAGAAGATTCCCTCATCAGTATTAACTGACAAAAAGAGTCAGATTCTTATTTTGATGTAAATGGAACAAATCAATAATTGTTACAGCGTAGGACGGTCTTTTTAAGTTGAAAGTTCAATTAGGGTGAGCTGTATGGTTGATTTCGTGCCTCTCGTTTCCTACTCTATATTCCTTAGTAGTTTGCATTAACTTTGATGTTTTGATACGTTAATTAATTCGTCAGATGAAGGCAATCATTTAAGTTAAAAAGTTAAACTATGGTAAATGACTAAATGCTACTCGATAATGATACTGCATATGTACTGATATTCATTCCAACATCTTGCTCCTAACAGCGAAATACTTCTCTAGTCCTATTTATAAGACATTTTCAGTATATTTCACACAGATAAAAGAAAACCTTAAACTGTATTAACTCTCCATTAAAATATAATTTTTCAACTTTATCCTTATTTAATATATACACTTTCAAAAAAATAACCATTTACACTATAATAAATGAAGAATAAAATAATACATTTATGCTAAAATTTTAATGAAGTGACTTATAAATAAATAGAACAAAAAAAATCTTCTCTCTCTATCCAATAAATAGGATAAGAGGAGAAACAAATAATATACATAGAAAGTACAACAGAAGTCGGATGGTGAATTAGCTTTTCTTTTTTCTTATAAATTTACATGAAAATATAGGGATTGATAGATATTGTTTCCTTTATGTTAATAGAGATTATAATAAGCGTAATCTGGATTAAATCGTAGGATGTAAACTAAAAATTTCGTTGTAAATTGTATAGCTAGTGGCTTTATCGAATAATGCCTCCCTTACAGCTAGTGGCACGTTGGTCATAGTGACACAAGTACATATATGCGTGTGTGTGTCTTTCTCAGTTATTCTGAGTTAAATGATGCTGATGGCTCCCCTATGAAGTATTGTGGGGTCCCTATAATATTGGGTTTGAAATCTTTTAGAAGCATGTCATGATAAAAATTACAAAAACATATGTGAAATGAAGCGATTGGTCTATAAATAGGCCACAACCAAACGCAGATATGTACATCAACAGCCGAAGATGGAAATAACTAATAACAATGAAGAAGAGAGACGAATGAGAGATCTGTACAAGGCAGCACAGGAAGGCCGTGTTTCAACTTTGAACCCGCTACTCCAGCAAGACCCATTGATCTTGCAGACTTAGTTCACAAACAACCTTCTTTGAAGGAACTCTTCTTGCTCACTGCCCCAAACTCGCCCTTGAGTCGGACTCATCTCAACGCACGCCTCTTCACTTGGCTTCTGCACGAGGCCACATCCACATTGTGAAGGAACTGTTGCAAGCTGGTGGAGAGGCATGTTTGGTTCATGACCAAGAACACAGAATCCCTCTGCACCATGCAGTTATGAGAGGCAGAAGAGACGTTGTGTTGGAGCTGATCACAGCAAGGCCAGAGTCTTTTGAGGTTACACGACGACAAGGGGAAAACTATTTTCCTATGTGTGATTTACAACCGGTTGGATATCTTGAAAGATCTGGTGAAATTGGATACTGATGGCACCCACGAGCTGCTGATTAAGGGAGACTTGGATGGCAACAACACCGTTCTCCATTTGGCTGTCATGTTGAAGCAAGTTGAGGTACTTTTTACTTGCTCTTTCACGTGTGTGTTTCCATCCTTTTCTGGTTCTGCTATGTATAAGTCACAAGCATAACATCTTATATTTGCTGATTGTTCATTGTTGTCTAGACTCTGAGTTTCCTCATTTCAATTCAAACAATAATATCAGGAGCATTGAACTTGAAGAACGACATGGGTTAAACTGCGGCGGATCTTGTTGAGCGAAGTCCCAGGGACTCCAAGAGCCTTTAAATACAAGTCATATTGATGGAGTGCGGAATCAAATTCGGAAGAAAAGAAAGGATTGATGGTGTTGCGAGCCAAGAAGAGAGTGTAAGATATTTTAATTATATATTTTATATTATATTATATTATTTTGTTTTAATTAAAATATCCAAAGTATGGCCCGTTAGTCAGTTAGGCCCAGTCCAGGTAGGGTTCTAGACTCAGTGCTTTTTAGTCATTCTTGACCTTGATGGTGGGTTAAGTTTTGACGGTTAACTGAGTGAGCATCTGTGAAAACCTAATACATAGCTCTTGAGGTTCCCTGACTGGCGGCGGCTCTTTCCCAGTTCCATCACTATGCCCACCTCCCAGTCAGAAGAGATCCTGATATCTTTTCTACTCACAACATCTGAATAATTTCAGTTATTCTAATCTAGATCAAGGCCAAAAGCATTGTGGATTGCTTCTCCAGACTATCTAGCATGGCGAGAGGTATTTATAAGTCTTCCGCTGCTACTCTGATGATTGTAGAATTCTATATGACTATTTGGATAAATATATGTGTTCATATAAATTGTTCTAACATGTGGCATCAGAGCCTGGTTTTTGGATCTCTCTCTGCCTGCTAAGCGTCACATATATATGTTTTGATTTGCATTTTTTTTTATATATCAAAAGGCATATGTGATTTGGGCTATTGGTGCGGAGGGGATTGATTTCGACCTCCCATGAGCATCGTGCTTTTTGAAAATGCTGCGAGTCACCGTTTTCGGCCTTGAAATCAAAACTTCGAATTCAACTCTAATTTTTGTTGGGCTTCACTTTGTGAAATGAATTGGATAGGATTTCTGAAACAAATCTTTTGCATCTTGTCGTCTCTCTCTCTCTGTTTTTTTTTTCTCCGCCTTAATAATCGTCGGAAAGGAGACCCATAATCTTGTTTCCTTTTGGGTTCATTTTATATTTTGTCTTTGACACTTTTTGTGCGAAATCACAGTCAAAATATTGTTTCACTTGCCTCTTTGGTCATTTTGAAAACTCCAAAAGGACCATTCTATCACGTTTTGTTTTCGAGTTCAAGAAACAAAATTTTCCAGGAGTGGCGGAGAACATTGCTCCATGTTGTGTGAATCAGGGTTGCCTCTGTGGGTTGGGAGTCGGGTAGGTTAACCCGACTCAATGGAGATGGTGATCCAAACGCATCATGTGGTGGCCAGGCGTGAAACATTGCGTTTCACTTATTCTAGAAGCTGGGCTGCGCGTTTTGGGTTGAAACGAATTGGGCTTCTCTCTAATTTATTTGTTTATTCATTTGAACTTTCAGTTTCAGGTTTAGGCCTACTTTTGGGCTTCTGCAATGTTTTTTAAACTTCTGTTTTCATTTTCGTCAAACTGGGCCGAGATTGGGTTTTATAATTCTGGATTTCTACCTTTTCCAGTTATGGGCTCACGGGTTTTATAATTCGGACAGTTTTGGTTTATTTTCAGAAATAGTTTTTTGGGTTGTGAAATTTATTTCCAATTTTCGGAAAATTTTAGAATCGTTGCTGTTAGGCCTATCTGATTAAATTTCTGCAACTTTTTGGGCCTTTAACTCTGGAAAAATATTACTGGGCTTTTAGTCAAATTTCAGAAACTTCTTGAGCCATATATTTGTTGTTCTAATTTCTGAAAAAATAGGCTAATTTAAGTTTTTTAAACTTTTCGGCCTGATTTAATTGCTTTGCAATTTTCTTAATTTCCAGAGGTCAGATATCTGAATGAATACTTGGGTTTAAATCATTAGTTTTTTATTCTGGAAATTGTTCTGTGGGCCTTTATGGTATTAGTGCTGTTTGGAATGGTTTGTGTGATTTTTCAGAAATTATTTGAGCTAAATAAATGTTGTATGAGTTCTCTAATTTATTATTTGGGGCTCTTTTTGGGTCTGAACATTTTTTGCTTGTTTCTGAAACTTTAATTTTTGGGCTCTATTTTGTGTTTTGTTATATGAGCCAATTTTGTTTTATTTCCAGAAACAGTTTTTGGCTAAATAAAGTATTATTTAAATTGGTTTTTATTTATTTAGCCATAAGGTTTATCTATAATCTATTTCATGCACCATTTAAATTGTTTAAATAAAAGAGAAATCAATTTAGCTATTTTAACATACTGTGAAATTTTGCAAAATTCTTTTTGTCCGCTATTTAATTGTTTAAACATTTGTTTTAGGCAATCATATATTTGTTTGAGTTTTGCAAAATTATATTTGATTTGAAATATGCTGAATTTGATTTATTAAACAATTTTTGGGTGCATAAAATAGTGGGAGAATTTAATTTTAGTTATTTAGTTGCTTATGTTGCTTAAATTAATTGGTCAAGTTCTCCATTATGCTGTGCATATATAAGATTTAAATGCACATAGTTAATAATTGTGATTAGCATGCAAGGTTGATAAGGAGTAGCCACAGCATCCTCTTACATAGTGCATGGATAGATAATCACATACAGATTTTAAAATATCAACTATAATCAATGAGTAATTATAATTTGATCACATAAATGGTTTAGTTGATTAAATTATGTAGTTGGAATTCTCATTGATATTGTGTGTGTATATGGACTTTAATTGTACATATATGACATTAGTGATTAGCATATATATTTGTTCAAGGAGTAGCCACAGCATCTTTATTCACATGTTGTATGCATATTTAATCACATGTGGATTTAAAATATCAATTTTGGTTAAATGCACAATCAATACACACAATGATTTGATGTCTTTGTGATGCAAATGTAGAGTTGAGGAGTAGCCACAGCATCCTTACATGTACATGTATTTGTCTTAATAGACAAATCATCACATAAAGATTTAAAGACATCACTTGTAATTAAATATGTAGTTATGGTTAATCTTTGCCCACAGGTAGATAATTATAATTACATATTTAATTAGGGTGGGATAGAAACGGCCTTATGATTCCTAAGTAGCCCATAGGTATTAGAAATCTAAATGTGTTCTAGTTTCACCAATTAGAGAACATAAATTTTGCTATGCTAAAGTCTTTACCCACAGGTAGACTTCAGTGATACAAAATTTATGATTGTATGATTTACATTGGTAAATGTATGCTTAAATGTGATGGTCAAATGCCTCATAAAGTGTTGTTGTAAGCATGATTAAAAGTTAATTCTTTATTTTGCAGTATTATTGTTATCTTTTGAGTTAGAGACAATTATTAAGCCTAGAAGAAAATAAATGTGACTTCTTCAACTAAATTGAACTTGACATCAAGAAAGTTCTAGTGCCTATTAATTCTAGCATGCAAAATGAGATAGTATCATGAGACTAAATTGTCTTAATACAATGATCTCAATTAAGAGCTGGTTATGGGTACATAATGAATGGAACAAAAGTCAAGAAATGGGATGAAGGATGAATTTGAGAAATTCTCATAAAGAGTCATTGCATTGTATGCGGACTATAAAGTGATTCTCCATAAAGTGTATTGGCACAAATAATCTCCATTACTGTTGGTGAAAGAGATTCTTAATTTATTATCTCATTAGTATGAGCTATATACGTTTTCATAAATACATGCAAGATTAAGTATTTATTGAAAATGTATATATTAAATGATTGGCTCAAATTTGAATAAGGATGAGATTTTGAATAAGGGTTATTTAGTCACCAACCTTAAGACCATAAAGTGATGTGCATATATAAGAATTATATGTTAATAAGGAAAGGTCTGATTGGAGATAATGATGGATAAATTATTGCCATTGGTGCATTTAAAATCTCATTTTGTTTGTACTAATCATGAGAAGGATTTCTTCAAGTTGTGTGGTGCATAATAGTTTCAAAGATCTTCATGAAAGGGTCAAAAGGTTTATCAAGAATGAGATTTAATGATCTCTTAAACCTTATTGATTCCAATTTATGTATAGTTTACATTAAGAAATACGTAAACCATCGCACAACTTTAAGAAAGCTTGAAGAGTTATGATTAGTAAAAGATTACATGTACTATTATTTATTGTAAGTTTGTGTTCTAGTAAATGGAATTACATATTTTTCCTATAAGTGGCCTCTCACAATGTTTGATCACTATTTGCCTTATAATTGTGTAATGTACAAGGCAAAATTGGATGGTTAATCTGACAAATAGATTAATGTAGTGAGATCAACAAGGGAGATAGATGGTGAGTACATCAATGATGGACAGTAACCTAGTCTATATATTAAGTTTCTTCATATAAGAAATCACTAGGTAATGTTGTTGAGAGAAGAAACATAATATTAATAGACATATTGAGCAATAAGGTTTACAATTTGTTTTTCCTTTTCGGGTACACACTCAAGACAATTATGTATATACTAAATGAGATTCCAACCTAATTTGTATTTAAATTCTTTTGAAAATCTAAAGAGTTGGAAGCTTAACTTATTATATATACTTGTAGAAAAATTGTCTTATGAAAGAAAGAGTGTAGAAGGAAAATATTTCTTGAGACTTATATTGCATATTTTGATGAAAATGCATAAAAGTCTCAAGCATCCAAATGTTTTGTCCATCATATTTTAGTATAGTATTTGGAGGAATGCCAAATTCATTATTATTGCCATGATTAGTGGGAGTGATCAAACTAATCAAGAATGATCACATATAAAGAACAACCTCTAATTATGGTAGAACATTGGTTTGGCATGGCACTCATCTTGTTAAGGTGAATGTAAAACCATCATGAAGTTCTTAGATTCACAATTGATCATGTTTGAAATTAAGAGTATCAACATTAAGAATTCCGTCAATTATACAAGGAGTATTTGAAAATATATAAGGGATATCTCAAAATTGATGGGTGATACTCTTTTTCTGCAACTTCAATCTCATTAACAGATTGAGTTAAGATCAATAGTGATTGAAATTTGGTAATTCGCTGTAACTACATGATGTACATAAAAGTATTCAGCTAGAACATAAATATAAATATGGAGTATGACCTCAATTTCATATTTCAAGAAATGAAATAAATTCCAAATAAAGGCATTGCTTCATAATAGATATGTGAGATTTCAAGGCAAACAATAACGTTTGAATATTTGTATAGTTGCTAGTATGCAACATTAAGTAATACAAAAGAATATTGTTTGCCAAAGATTCTCTATGGAGAAAAGGAACTTATTATAGTGAGATATTACCTCCTATATTAATGAATAGTTCCCACCATATCTTCTTGGTACCAATGTCTATATTGATTTGGAATATTGTTAGAATCTTTCCAATTTTTGATACAAGGAGAGATACATGAATTAGTAAAAGAGGTCAAATAGTTTATACAAGGAGAATTTGGTCCATGAGCAAGTCTCAAAATAGTGATGACTAATATATCATGATATACTCACATGCATGATCAAGTTGAGAATATCATGGTTTTGTTTGTATCACTTGATTAGTGGGAGTTGGGTCATCTATAATTTGCATATAGATGATCCATATATTGTTCATATTTATGACTCAAGGTGTTACAAATGAGAGGATGGTCATTGTTCAAAAGTTGTGATATTATTGGTTAAGGTGCTGTATTCTTTTAGAATACATAAATGGATTATTCTCAAGGTACTTGAGATTATCATAAGTAATATATAATCACAAGTACTTGAACATCCACGAATAGATGACATTTGTCATGTGTAACATACTTGATACGAGGATATGATCAGATTGTCTATATGTCTCTAATATGATCATCATGTAAAGGAGATGATGAGTATTTCTTCTAAGTCAATTGGTAGGATATTGCCTTGTTTAAATGTGCACAAAATGGGCAATGTCATTACAATGAATATTAGTTGGAGTTACAAGTAAATTAATACTTGAATGATAACTGAAAAGCTATAATGGTGAAGTACATTACTAAATGTACATTAGGTATCATGCTTCACATATATGAGTCAATTTCTTTGAATGATTAAGATCGTTCAATTTAGCTGGATGAGTTAGCAACAAATTGTTAACATTGTGATACATATTCATGCTTAATGAACAAGTTGCATCATGAAGGAGTGCAAGATTGCTAAACAATCACTGATTGTTTCCTTTCATCATGAAGTGTCTCTTGTAATCATTCATAGAGGCAAGTTGTAAGATTGTTGATTAATGAATTTCATCATAGGATTTTAAATTATTGAATTAATTTCAAATTCATCAAAGGTGTTTATTATATGACCATGGATTTAATTGGTCATAAAACACATAAAGCATAAATCCTTTGAATAAAGAGCATGCTATTAAAAATGTCAAAGGATCAATATCTTATCAGAGATGGATCACATGTAGTGATCTAAATGAGGTGTTATCAAGTGATGAAATTCAAATTTTGGTTTGTTGTCTCAAGTTTGGTACCTGAATTATGTGAGATTAACAAACATTCAAGTTGGAACCGAATAAACATTTAAGGTTTATTCATAAAGTTATAACCCATTAAGTAAGGATGCTATTTGTAATACATGGAAGATAATACTCGATTAAGGGGACTTATCGCCATGATTCTAATAGTATTGCCTTAATTAACCTTGACATGTCAACTGACATATTATGAACGGGCCAAGTGGGAGAATGTAAGATATTTTAATTATATATTTTATATTATATTATATTATTTTGTTTTAATTAAAATATCCAAAGTATGGCCCGTTAGTCAGTTAGGCCCAGTCCAGGTAGGGTTCTAGACTCAGTGCTTTTTAGTCATTCTTGACCTTGATGGTGGGTTAAGTTTTGACGGTTAACTGAGTGAGCATCTGTGAAAACCTAATACATAGCTCTTGAGGTTCCCTGACTGGCGGCGGCTCTTTCCCAGTTCCATCACTATGCCCACCTCCCAGTCAGAAGAGATCCTGATATTTTTTCTACTCACAACATCTGAATAATTTCAGTTATTCTAATCTAGATCAAGGCCAAAAGCATTGTGGATTGCTTCTCCAGACTATCTAGCATGGCGAGAGGTATTTATAAGTCTTCCGCTGCTACTCTGATGATTGTAGAATTATATATGACTATTTGGATAAATATATGTGTTCATATAAATTGTTCTAACAGAGAGATGTAGGAAAGAGAAGTGGTCGTGGAGATATGTTTTGGAAACTATAGACCGATGGCTTGTGCATAATGGAGATTAGCTAGAAGACATGAGGGGGGATCTGAGCACCGTGGCTACTGTCATCTCAACCATGACCTTTCAAACTGTACTTAGACCTCCAGGAAGCGTCGTCCAACAAGGAATAAGACCGAACGATCCCCTCGGCTGCTTGCCGTACAAAGATGAGTCTGAGCATCATGATGGCTCTTCCGGACAATGTCCCGGGGAGGCCATGCTTGCTTATCGTCAAACACGTCTTTAGCCTCTTCATAATGTACAATACCATCTCTTTCGTGACATCTCTGTGTGTGGCCCTGTTGCTTGTGAGTGGGGTTCCTCTCAAACACAGATTTGTGATGTGGCTGCTATCTATAGGCATGGGTATAACTATCACGTACCTTACAAATGCTTATGCTGTTGGCCTCGTCCTTATCACCCCGGACGTTCATGATATCGATCAACTGATGATCATATCCTCTTGGAGTTTTAATGCTTTGCGTGCACTGACTATTGTATACAGCATGGTGATTTGTTATATGGGTAGTGAAGAAACTGAAGGCAAAGGAGGCAACTAAGTTTCGCAAGTGGTCCGGTGATCACACAGCTAATAATGCTTGATATGATCTCAATCAATTCATGCGTCTTTGGTGTGTACAACTTTTAATTTCAGGGGTTGATTACTGTTAATGTTCTCTGTGTACGCGCACACACTTATATATGTGCACTTAAGTATTATATTTATATTCAATGAATGGCTTGTGTTTTAATTTAGATGTTTTCAGTTCTGTCTTCCTCATCTTCCCTACTCATCTCATGCATCCTCATCATCATAAAAGTTGTATCTCACGCTTCAAATTTTGAAGGCAGTCCTACTTTAGCGTATGAGAAACCTTCTTTTCCTCATGAAAATTCCTCTTCATCGTTTCATTTCAATGATGATGTATAAACCATTTATACATTGATATGTATAAACTAACGCTTCTTCATATGGATCATCAATACCTTGTATATTTTTTTGGTGGGGGGGGGGAGCTAGCTTTTAGTTTAGATACAGAGAAAAATAAGATTTATTTTTTTTTTAAAGCTTTTTCTGCATTCTCTCCTCCCTGTTTTCTCTCTATCCAAATGAAAGTTGGTTACATCATTAAATTCATTAAAAAAAAGCTTCTAAATAAATTTGCTCACACTATCATATTGCTATTAGTAGCGAATAGTGAATCTATTCCGACAGCGTCTTGCGGTAGAGATTATGCTAGGAAGAATAATTGGAGGATTTTTAATTTTTAACTAAAAGAGCAGACAGGTAGGACCCAGAAACTCTCAAATGCAAGAGGAGCTCACAGGTCACTAGCTTATAAGTTATAAGATCCCTAATAGCCACATGTCACTTGCTTTTTTTTTGTTTTAATCTAACATGCCGATATTATTTTTTAGTTACATTCAACACCTTAAATTTTAGGGTGTTTGATACACTATGAATAAAACTAAAGTGTTAGAAGTAAAAAAAAAAATATATTATGTATAAAATTACACCATTAAAAAAAATTAAGAAGTTGGGCGGTACACTTAAGAAATAAGATCAGGCTACTGAGAATGTCTTTACCTAATATATAATAAACATGCATTGTGAAAGTTATATATCGTAGGTTTAAAATTTTAATAATATATTTGTTTTCAAATTTACCTGAACTAACTTTTGAAAGTTTTGACAGAGAACGTTTAAGTGGAAACTAAACTATAATTTAGAAGTAATTTTACAATAAACGAAGTAAGTATGTAAAATAAATTTTATCTTAATTTACATAAAAATACTTTTTAAATGTGCTTTTTGATTATACCAAACGGCCACCCTAAATCGCAGAGACATTATTTTATTACTGTATTCACGTAAGTTTCTCTCTATTTTCCGCCACAATAATATCACAGATAAAAATATTTTAGTTTAAAATTTTCTGTTCAAATTAAATGCTTTGTGAGAAATTAAGGAATAGTTAAATGACAGCAGTCAATTGCATCAAGATCATTAAAAGGGTTTAATTCTTTAATCACTGTATTGGATAATACTTGCAATAAGTTTTTTATATTCAATATGTCAAGTTCTCCAACCACATATGATCATGTATCCTATTTCTAAAATATTAATATGTAATAATATTTAATTGTAAATTCACATAAAATGAACAAGAAAAGGCACATAACCCTTGAAATAATAAATATAAAGAACTTGACCTAACTGTTTTCCTCCACAATTTACCTTATTGTTTTCATCACCTGAACTAATCCTAATTAATGACAAGATGTAAGTAGTTCTATACAATCTTTTTCTGATTTTTATTAAAAACAAAGAAAAAGTAGAAAAAATCATTAAAAAAAAGACTTTAGAAATAAACAAAATTATAAATAGGGACCCATTACAACATTAATATGGTTTTGATAATAATTTTTATGAATGGATTCTTGTGTGCAATCTTCCAATTTTAATGATGTTTTATTGCGATTTTTCCCAAAAAAAATAAATGATTTTCAGATTGTTTATAAATTTTATAAGAACTGATTTGTAGTTTATCGATTTTACCAAATAAATATTTAAACTATTCTTTGTTTGCTTATAATATTAAAGAATTGTTTTATTAATGATTTTTAAATTTAATGGTATCTTTATTTATCTTTGTACTTTCATCAATATTCTTTCTCATCTTTTTCACTATTACAAAAAATGAGATATAATATTGTAGCCCCAGCAAATGGGAGCGTTTATAGTATTCGCATAAGCAATTTTTATAATAATGGCTCTGCTAGTGGAAGCATTTATATGCCTCATTAGGAGTGTTTAGAGAGCCTGGTTGTCCGTTATGACCGCCCAAGCCCACAAAAAAAAAGCTCAACTCACCCTAAAAAAATAACCCGAAAGAAATATTAGACATGTTCGGGTTGGGCTAGGCATCGGGCACAGTATGCTGCCCCCGCCCATTTAGCCCTACCCGCAAAAATACATATAATTTCATTTATATATATTATTCACCTCATTTATCTCATGAATCAAACCCATTATTGCATCAATATTCAAGGTTCCATTATAGTTATTTATTTTTGAATAATTTTGAGAGTTAGACGTATTATTATTTACTGTGATCTATATGACCATTCTCTTTTTAATGCAAACATTATGACCATTGACAATTTGTATATTGGTAGACAAGTAATTATATATCATTTATTTTGAACATAACTCTGATAGCCATTGAAAGGATGGTCGAGTTATTTTTGAAATTTATTTTGCTTCTTGTTTTCTTTAAAACTGTTGTCTCTTTAGTTAAAATTAAAAGATGATCAAGATAGTTTAAAAATTAAGAAAATTAATCTTTGAGTCCCTATAGTTTTTTTTTGTAATTCAATCATTATACTTTGACTTGTTACAACTCAATCCTTATAGTCTTGACTCGGTGGTAACTCAGTTCCTAAAATTTGACTCGTTGGAACTCGATCCCTATAGTTTTACCCATTTTATAATTTAGTCATTATATTTTTAAAAAATAAAATTATATATCTAATAAAAGGGGGGACTAAATTATAAAATGGGTAAAACTATAAGGATCGAGTTGCAACGAGTCAAATTTTAAGGACTGAGTTACAACCGAGTCAAGACTACAAGGATTGAGTTGTAATGAGTCAAAATATAATGACTGAGTTACAAATGTGTTAAAACTATAGAGACTAAAAAAAATAATTTTCCCTTAAAAATTTATTAAAACAAAACAAACTTTTTTTAAATATAACTGATTCCATCCTGTAACGAGTATTTGGAGTTATGAAAAAAAAGATATTAATATTTGGTTAAGAAATTTTAGAAACTAGAAAAGCAAGTAAGTTTAATAAAATATGCTAACAATATTTTTTTTTGTCGCAGTCCACTCCTTTTAGCTATTATCAAATGTAGCTTCGTGGTATATTAATTAATAATAATTAAATTAAGGCCAAGTTGTCATTTTAATATAAAGTTATTTTAGATTATTTAGAGGGATATAAATATATAATTAGTTAATTAATCTAATATATTGATTTATTGGGCATGGAAGCCCGCCCAGCCTAGTCCGCATTTGCCCAGTCTAAACTTACTAGGGCCTTTCATAGGCAGGGCTGGATAATGGGTTGTATTTTTCAACTCGTTTATTTTTCGAACTAGGCATTGGGTAAAGAGCCAACCTTGCCCAGCCTACTCATGTGCAGTCCTCACCTTCATCATGCAGTTGACTGATTAAACGTGTGGTGGATAAAATGTGTAGTGTCTGGATTCATGATTTGGCAATTTAATTTTTTGTGTAAAAAGCCACTTAAAGTCAAAAGTAAAAAGTTATTTTTGCTTTTTCTTTTTGAAAAGTAGAGAGTCAAAGTTAAAAAGAGGTGGATCCCATTTTTAAGAAATTCACATTTTCTCTTTTTCTTGTTGTAAGCTTCAAATAATTAATTCACGGATAATAAAAATTAGTTAAAATTAATTGAAAGTAATAAATGGGTTATAAATATATTTTTTTTGGGCCATGATGTAAGTCATTTTAATTAATTCATCAAGTGACTTATATTTTGGATGAAGTTATTCTTCTAGAAGTGATTTATATTGTGGACCAAAGAAAGTACTTTTGATTTTAAACATGCCTTTATAATAAGTGAAATAAAAGATAAGAGAAAATATATAAAGAAATGTAACTAGAAAGTATAGCATAAGAGAGAGAATAAAATATATAAATTATTTGATAACATTTATATTTTTTTTGTTATTTTATAATTAAACTTATTTTTTACTAATAATCCAAACAACTCTACTTTTGTAAATTGACTTATTTACAAAAATCAATCCATACACAAATCACATTATTCAATCTAACTTTTACCCAATTAATTAAAAATAAGCTACTTTTTTGTCGTTAATCTAAATGGACTTAATATCAATCTGCACATTCGATTATTTTTAGAAGTTACCAAAAATAGATTTTCAAATTATAATTAGAAATATTTTTTTGAGAAACTCTTCATGAAGCACGCCAATCCACTTAGCTTCTGCAGAAGGCCAACGTTGTCCAAATTACCATTATAATCAGCATTATATATTGCTTCACATCAAAATTGCAAACAAGTTATTTCTATATATTTGCATGTATCCAACAATTGTAGCCTTCAAAATCATATCTCCCGTTCTTTATGTGTACATATATATATTCTCAGAAATGGCGATAATTCTAGGGGACAATTTTGCTCAGTTGATAACTCATTATTTTGAATATCTTGAAAGAATATTTTAGGTGATTTTTGAGGAGTTATCAATAGGATTTTGGATGATTTAAAAAAGTTTTGAATAGAAATTAATTGTGAGCGTTATTTGGGGGATTTTCTTGTAAATAGCTTGGTTTTAAATAAATAAAAGTAGCTATAGACTTATCTTATGTCAGTTTTAATTTTTATTCTATTTCCTTTTTTTAATATTATATTTTCTTTTAATTTTTTCTTTTCCATTTATTTTATCTTCACTTCTCCTCCCCTTTTATTATTGCCGAAACGGAGAGAGGAAGCTTTTGAAGCTGCTGAATCAAGACACAAAACGGCACCGTTGGCACATGGGAGGAGTGGAACGCACCGTTGGGAGGATTGACGAGGGTTCTGTTTTGAAGGGGATTATCGTCCATCATCTGGAGGAGGCCGCCGAAACTGGAAAAAAAGGAAAATCACGATCATCATCTTGGAGGGCCGCCGAAAGGGGTTTCTTGGAGCTGTGAGGTTCCTCTGAGAGGCGTCGACGCTGGTGAGAACCAGAGGGGGAGCCGAGATTTCATCATCGTGTTGTGAGCAGAGGAGCGCCGAGCTAGGGTGAAGGTCGATCGACACTGTTCATCATCTTTCTCCCTTGAATCGTAGACGCCGAGACTGGTTCGAAGCAGGAAAGTGGCGACAGCAATGATCTTGAGAGAACGAGTTCAAGCGACGGCAGTGAGGAGAGGAGACCATTAGCAGTGTTCTGTTTTCTTCCCTTGTTCCTATTTTGTATTCTGATGGAGTCTGATCTGAATCTTGTTGCTGAAACTGATTATATCATGTGTAGCTAAATTTTTTTTTACAGCCTAGAGAAACTATGAGCTTGTTAGCAGACTGATTTTAATTTTACTGAATTGAGGATGCTTAATGTTAAACTTTGATTACTTAGTCTTGTGCTTTATTATCCATTTGATGACTGGCCATCATTAATTATAAATTTGAGAATTAAAGTTTTCTTTGACAAAAGAAATTTTAATTGGGCTTTTAGATTAAGTAATAAGGGATTGAATGATAATCTAATTTGTAATTAGGATATAAATATATCTAATTGTCCCATATAATTGTTAATGAGTGAGACCGAATTGTTTAGTTTTTTAGTTAATTATGCGAGACATTAGATAATTAATTTAAGAAAAGGTTATAAGTGAACCGACAGACACTTGTAGCTAATTGAACTCTAGATTAACAAAATTGATATTAAAACTAATCAATTCAGTGAATTAAGGTTCAACAAGCTAGTAAGGGATTGGTAATTCTAAGTTGTTCTTTTTAATATTTGTCTAGTTAATTTGAGAAAATTTTGTTTCGTTTATTTTAATTTCTTTTTATTTGATTTTATTAAATCTTGATTTTTTCAACTTAAACGAAATAAGAATTTTCATTGCTTAATTAATATTAATTGAGTTCTTCGTGAGATTGACCTTAATTTGTGAGTGTCTATTTTTACGACCTGTATACTTGCGATGTCTCTTAATATTTGGTGGCATCATCAGTGTTTGTGGGAATCGAACACTTTGTGGAAGCAAACAAACAAATAAACAAAAGGATGACTCTTGTTGTCATATCAATTATAACTGGAAGTTGCAGGCGCTAGCCAATTTATATTTGAGGAGACCAGCCGGCTGACTACTTTCTGGCAAAATGAGATTTTCAACCTTCCACATTAGGCTTATCGATCCTAACCTTTCTCCTAACCGATTTGCCGCCTGCTTTTTTCTCCAAGGCATTCTTCCATAGCGCATTGGAAGCATCAGAAAATATCATTTTTAAATCGTTAAGACTAATTAAAATATGCTATAGCATCTTCACATAGTATGTGCCGAAGCAGAAAATAATCCCATTCGAGGAGTGCAACCAATCACGCTACCGGTTCTGAGGACGATTATTAATTAATATTATTAGTATAAGCATGAAAATAATCAAAATCTAGCCATTTAAAAACCTATGTACTAATTTATATCAATACGTGTATGTATGACGTAATAATAAGTGAAAAACTTCACCACTTTTAATATGTTTTCCCCCTTCTACCAATTTTTTCTTTTTCTTTTTCTGTTTGGTAAAAAAAAAAAACAAAGGTTGGATTAGTCAAAATCGGCGTAAAGAAATACTGCCCCAGGTGTGATTTGGAGTAAACGGTTAGTTGGGTGACGAGAATATTATTAGTGTAATGATAACATTTGCAGGTGAAAATTTGGAAAACGATATATTCAAATAGGATTGTCGATAAAGTATTGTTCATATCGTGTGATGTTGCTTTCACAGATTGAGTTGTGGACGTTGGTTTCACATAATTCGACAGAAACTTGAACATTAAGTAATCATAAGCAACACACTTTTGACAGATTCTTTCAAAATGATGTGTATATATAATGAAGAATACATACAACTTTCTTATTCACACAAGAGAGGCTATAATAATCAAAATGGGGACTTCCCATGGTGAAGAGGACAGATTGAGCGTTCTTTATGAAGCATCACGCAAAGGATCTGTATCAACTTTGAACTCACTTTTACCAAAAGAACCATTAATCCTCCACAAGATCTCACAAATGGCTTCACCGAAACTCCTTTACACATATCAGCCTTGCTTGGCCACCTGGAATTTACCAAGGCACTTGTCACATACAAACCCAGACTACCCATTGAGGTTGACTCTTCCCAGAACACACCCGTCCACTTGGCTTCTGCAGAAGGTCATACCGAAATCGTGAAGGAACTTCTTAAAGTTAATGACAAGCCATGCTCGTTTCCTAATGAAGAGGGCAAAATTCCTTTGCATTATGCAGTTATGAGAGGGAGATTAGACGTTGTGAAAGAGTTGGTGAACGCGAAGCCTGAGTCTCTGAGCTTTCTTGATAATGGAAACACTGTTTTTCACTTGTGTGTGATACACCATCATTTGGAGACTCTCAAGTGTTTGGTGGAATTGGAAGTTGCCATTTCTGGGAAGCTTCTTAACTTCGCGATTTCTGATGAAGTGGGCAACACCGTTTTCCATTTAGCTGTCGGGTCCAAGCAAGTTGAGGTGTGATATCCTCCCTGATATAAAGAGTTTTCTTTTCACATGAACGGGTTATATTTTTCGTGAATTGTTGGGTTTAATTTTTTTTTTTTTAACCCCAAACTCATATGTGACACTTCCCATAATATACTAACATGCAAGTTTAATATTTCAGACTATAAGGTACCTCCTATCAATCCCATATGTAATAGAAATGGCAAGCTTGAAGAACGATATGGGTCTTACAGCCTATGACATCCTCAAACGTAATCCAAAAGATTTCAAAACCCTAGAAATACAAGTCATGCTTACGGACTATTCTGAATTAGAGCTGAGAAGAACGGGATCCACACGCATTCACACTCATCACCACCAGTTGCAAGACCAAAACCTCAAACTCGAAAGAAGAAGAGAAACTGCTTCATAAAGATTTTGAAATGGATTGGAGGTTGGTTCAAACACAAGGGTGACTGGGCAGAAGAAATGAGGGGAAATCTGAGTTTAGTGTCTACCGTTATAGCCACCATGACATTTCAATCATTAGTTAACCCACCTGGGGGCTTCATCCAACAAGGTTTATCTCAAAGCTCATCCAATATTGAAGCCCTAAACTGCACTATCCTTTCTAACAACAAGTCCTATTGCCCTGGGGAAGCGGTCTCATCTTTTCGTTCCCAAAGTCTGTTTCTTCGATAAGTAATTTACAACACTATCTCCTTCATTTCATCACTTAGCGTCACCCTCTTGCTTGTGAGTGGAGTTCCTATGAAGAACAAAGCTTTGATATGGCTTTTATCCATAGGCATGTGTATCACTCTCACAACCCTAGCCCTTGCCTACTTAACTGCTCTTTGTCTGGTGATGCCAAACCATCTGCTTTGGAATAAAGCAGGTTGGACCACCGTTGCAGCCTCAATTTGCGCCTGGTCTGGATTGCTTGTGCTGATTGTAGTGTTAATCACACTGCGCTTTATAATTTGGGTGGTGAAGAAATGTGCCAGACTAATCAGAAAGCTATTGACGTGTGGAATTAGAGAAAGTTGATGCTGTTTCTTTATATATCACATTTCAACTAATGCTGTTTATTGTCCGGCCGGTCACAAGTGGCATGGGCTGCTTTTAGGATATTAATTCATGTTATATTATGATTATATGTTTCTCTTATTTCAGGTCCGTTTTAAGTTAGTACTTTGTTAGATAATTTAAAATTATCGTCATCTCAATCTACTGATTAATTAAAGTTTTCTGTGAAATTAACATGTGTTTGTGTACAGAAGTCACGTTTAAGAACGTTTGGCATCAAAATAGGGAAGAAAGGAGAATTGTTAAAACCCATCCACGCCAACTACCGGAAACAAAGTACCAATGTTGGAAGAGAAATTGTTTCATAAAGATTTTAAAATAAATAGGAATTTGGTTTAAATAGATGGATGATTAATGGGTATAAAATATGAGAGGAAATCTAAGTCTGGTGACCAACTGTTCTATCAACTATAACCTTTCAAGCTTCGATTAATCCACTCGATTGCTTCATTCAATAAGGTTTATCGATCTCATCATCAAATGTTTTGTCCTGGAGAAGAAATCCCATCCTTTCGTTACCCAATAGTATGTCTTGTAGCCTGAGCCGGATTGCTTGTTCTAATTATATCAAGCTGTAACCATGAAATTTGTTTTTTTTATCTTAAAGCATATTAGAGTGTTGTAATTTTTGTTTTAATGGGTTGAAATTCACATAATAATCATAAGTACCTAAATTTATTTTTCAGCAAAACTTTGCATTCTTATAACTTGAGTTATTGGCGCTAGCTATTTACAATTGGAGTAGTTGCGACGAAGGACAAACTTCACTTATTACCAATTAATTCACACTTGAACTATATATGGGCCAGCCCATATATATATGGGCCAGACATGGATGAAGGAAACCAGCCGGCTAACGTCCTGGCAAAATACTTTAGCTATATATATACATATATATATATATATATATATCTTGACTTTCGCTTTCGCTGGTCACATTGCACGTTCCAAGCTGTTGTAAGCCTCTGTGTGTGTGTGTGTGTGTGTAAGAAGCTTATATAAACGAATCATATATGAAGCCATGCACGCAAGAGAAATGAGAACTCATGTGATAGTGACAAAATGAGAGATCTTTACGAGGCATCACTTAGAGGGGACGTGTCCATTTTGAACTCATTGATGCAGCAAAACCCGTTAATCCTGTTCAAGATTTCAACAACTGCCTTCACTGAAACTCCCTTACACGTATCAGCATTGTTAGGTTATGTTAAATTCACAAGGGCCCTTCTCATGCACAACTCAAAACTCAAGGAAAGTTAGGAAATACAATAAACTATGTCAATATGCGTAGGATCAGGCTCGAATGATATTTCTTTTTCATATAAAGGATTTGTAGAGGTTTCAAAAGAATTTTAAAACACGCTCATATAAATTTTTTATAATTAGTTATGAGTTTTTAAATTTAAACAGAAAACTTAGAAGTACCAAATGTAGTAGCCCAAAAGTAAAATGAAAATTTTAATTTATGGGCTTCAATTAACGGTTCGTCTGCATCATAACTTCCAAATATGTAATAAAATGTTAAATTATGGAATTGATAGGCCCAGTCTCTCCAGACAATTATGTTTATTCAGGAACCCATTTACAATTTCATACATTTAAGGGTTTTTATTTGCGATTTTTCCTTTCTGTTTTAAGCTAAAATTAAAAGTTTCACTGTTGTGAGCTATTTGTTTTATTTCCTTTGTACCTGCAATTTCCTTCGCTTTATTCCTTCGTAACTTGCAGCTAAGGAGACTCAGTTTCTGATTAATTTTGAACCGTTAATTAGTTAGATGAAGGCAATCATTCAAGTTGGAGGTTAATGTATACGTGGTAAATGCTACTTAATTGATTATGATATTGCATACTAATATTCACTCCAATAAGATACATAAGGAATCTTCTAAAACATTTTCTTGGTCGGTAATATACGGTGTCATGTAATATTTACTTTAATGGTTTGTCTTTTTTATCCCCGATTTATCTCATGTTAGCCTCAAATTATTTTGAAGTCATGTTTTAACTGGTTGGGTTTATTGTCTTTACATTTAATGAAGTTTACATACTCTTAATTAATATTTAAGGTACGTAAAAATGGAATCTTTGGCTCTTTTTTGGCAAAGTTTAAAAATGTAACAAAATTTTCTTAATTTGCTTGAGTTAGTTGAAAACATTTTAGTCATTCTTCTGAAGTAAACATATTGCTAAATGTTCATTCACAATAATTAAAGATTCTCAAGCGTTGGAAATATAAACAAAATGAATATAGGCACTAAAAATAGATTAAAAAAGTCCCGCTGAAACAGGTGTTGAAATAAGAGATAAAAAGAACTGGACACTAAACTATCTTCTTCAGTAATAATTTTATTATCCCATGCAACAACACACCAGGAACAAACACACACATATAAACACAACACATACACTAACATAAGTTGGCAGCAAAACAAAAACCACTAAAATAACAAAATAACAATGCTCTTAATCCTGAAAACAACTCATGCAGGATACCATTGTTTGTCTCTTGCCGACAACAAGAGGCATTAATTGGCAGATACAGAGCAGCAGAAGCGACTTGTTCGCTTCCTGTTAGTCGTATTACGACATTTGTTGGCAATCTTATTGGCAATCCAGATGAGAAAGCGCATTGTGTTAAACAACACAAGTGGTAGAACAAATCCACAAGTCCAGAGAACAAATGCACACAAGGCCACGAACCCTAAATAACCAGCAGAGTCGACCAAGATGTAGACGGCAAAGTTGTATGCAACTGCAAGACTGAGGACAGAGAGAGACATGCCTATAGCTAGAATCCATATGGCGGCACTATTCTGCAAAGGAACTCCACTTACAAGCAGGAGGGTGACAGAAAGTGATGCATAGAAAGAGATAGTAATACAAGCTGCATACGACAGAAATGCTTTTCGTTCATTAAAGGATGAGACTGCTTCTCCGGGACAAAGCTCTTTATCATCAACGGTTTTCACGCAGTTGAGGGGCCCAGATGGTGGGGGGGCAACTTCTTGCTTTGGTAAGTCTTGTTGAATAAAGCTTCCCGGTGGATTAATTAAGGCTTGAAAGGTTACAGATGCCATAAAAATAGATGCCGCACTCAGATTCCCCCTCACTTCTTCTATCCAACTAGTATCAACCCCACCCTTCAACTGCTTTCGCATCCATTTTAAAATCATTCTAATACGCTTCAACATCGATGTTTCAGATTCTCCCGTGTCGTCCTTTGTCATCATGAGTTCTATTTGTTTGATTTTCCAGTCTTTTGGACTACGTTCCAGGATATCCACAGCCGTAAGGCCATCTTCGTTCTCCGTCTTTCCTAATTCTCTTATTTCTGGAATTGACAGCAGATACCTTATAGCCTAAATACAAACACGTTAGTAGGGTATTTGGATCAATCAACTGCGATTTGTGAAAGCCATGAAACTTTTTCTATGTTGTGTTCATAAATAATCATTTTCTTGTCAACATTAGAACTAGCCAAATGTTAAATGTCGGCATAGAGTAACCCACAAACTCCTAAAAGGGCAAGACAATAAAAACAATAGTAGTGCTTCTTCATAACAGGATAAAGGGAAATAACAGCACATAAGAGGTCTTTGAAAAAAAAAAAGTATACATATATATTTTGTTCTTGCTAAAAATTTGATAAACACTTTTAAAAGTAAAACATTACTAAGACTCGCTGATAAATAAAGTACATCAAAGCCATTAGCGTTAGATACTGTCGAGTTCATCAAATGGTAAAGGTGATGAAGTGGGTTGTGAACAGTGATTTCACAAGCTTCAAGATACTGGCGAGTTCATCAAAGGGCAAGAGTGATGAAGTGGGTTGTGAACAGTGATTTCACAAGCTTCAAGATACTGGCGAGTTCATCAAAGAGCAAGAGTGATGACGTGGGTTTTGAACAGTGATTTCATAAGCTTCAAGTCATCCTAATATAATAAAAATAAAGAGCTAGTACATGCAAGCTTTCTTTTTTTGAAAAAAAAAATTAAAAGAAAAGAATAGAAGAATAAAGTATATATTATGTACCTCATCTCGCATGTACATGACGACTAAATGGAGAATGGTATTGTCCGTACGATCACGGTGCGTAAAGATGGCACAACGAGGCGCCCCCACAGTAACATTGGCAGTGGCATAGTCCAATTTCACCAATGCTTGCAGAGTCTTGAAATGATTGTATATGACACACAAGTGAAAAACATTGTTCCCTTCTGGGTCACGATGACCTAGAGAATCTGGCCGCGCTATGACCAACGCTTCCACAACCTCTGTCCTCCCCCTCATAACTGCATAGTGCAGAGGAAGTCTTTCTTTTCTATCAGCAACCAAGCATGGCTCATCATTAAATTCTAGCAGTGTCTGCACGGCCTCCAAGTTATCCTCTGCCGAAGCCAAGTGGAGGGCTGTTCTTCCAGAAGCATCCCTTCTAGTGGCGAGGTCACCATTACGATTTAGAAGAACCTGTGTGAATGAAGCATGATTTAGCAGTGCAGATAGGTGTAAGGGAGTTTCACAGCCGTCATCTGGAATGTTGTCAAGGATAGATGCGTTTTGCTGCAACAAATTCTCCAAAGCTTGCACATCCCCACGACGTGCTGCCCGATAGAGAGCACTCTGTCCATTCGTTTGGTTGTTACTTACACTGATGACGTGTTCCATCTCTCGTGTTAGATAATGCTCACTAGCTGGCTATATGATATCCTTTATATAGAGATGGCTTATTATGACTTGTCTCCTAAATATAATACTACCTCCGGTCCTTAATATAAGACCCTATTTGACTTTTATTTTGGTCTTAAATATAAGACCCCAATCCATTTTATCTCTTATATTTACACATTTTTTTTTCAAAGTAACCCTTCTAACAATGATAGTTTTAGTCAATATACTTGATTAGCAAGGATATTTGAGGAAAGACAACATCTATTTAGGACAAATAACTAACTCAACTTACTTCCTTAATCTCCTCAAATTAGTCAACTGGGTCTTATAATTATGACCGGAGGTAGTATCTATTTTGTAGTAGAATTTATACTATAAGGTCAACGTTATATTTAGGACAGGAGTACTACAATGTGAAATATTTATAATGTGGAATATTTTTTACCACGTTTTGAATAAAATTGCCTTTAATATAAGAACACCGGTGAGCAATAAAAAAAGTTAAAATTACCGGTGGAGTATAGCAAGTAGTCGTGAATTCGGGACCTCCAAATAGCCTTGGTTAAATAGTGTTTATTATATAAGCAGTATTGGCTTACAATCACAGGGTCATGTTAGTTCTAATGATTCGAAATTCTAATGTTCAATTAAATAACAAGGTCTCAATTCCAAGAAAATAAGCTACAAAAACTAAAATTAAAGAAAATTCTAATGAGTTATGTGTTAGTTTTTCTAAAATCTAAAGCAAAAAATGACACAGGGATCATTGGCGATGAGTTTGCGCTAATTCGGATGATTATGAAATAACATCCAATTTCACATCGGAAAACGGGTCACAGCAAAGATTTGGTTGTAGAAAGTTGAAAGATTTGGTCGGAGAAAAAGTTGAAATTAAATTAATAATTCTCAAAAATGGATTACCAAGTGAAATGTCGAGATAATTAATGCTCATAAGGATGAGTCTAATTTAATTAACACTATTCTTGATTTGTGGCTATCGTGTTGAAGCAAGTTAACGTAATTTTTCTAATTGTGTAAATTATCTCATAAATTATTAAACATCTATATATATATGCCAAAAATTTATTATGATGCTTTACCTTTTATAAACAGGCACTTACCCACGAGATTCTAAAAGCTAAATAACATTCATTTTCACTATCCTACAGATAGCAACTAGCAAAGCTAAATAACATACATTTTCATTATTATACAGATAGCAACTAGCAAGATTATTCTTTTGGCGATGACAAAAACAAAACGTTATTCTTTTGACGCGTTTGTGGAATTTTTTTTCATACTTTACTTCTATAAATTCACAGTATTGTGGGTTTGTCTGCCAAGAGACCCGCCAAGTAACTATGGTAAAGAGATTAAGCAGGACAGCAACAAATTGAGCCAACCATATGCGTATGCTAAATTTTTCATTCTTTTAAAAGGTAAATTCTCAGTATTAGTACACGTTTAACCTCTTTATTATATGAAAGTAATTAACATTCTTTTTCTCAAACAAGTAATCCACTTCAACAATTTATTGTGACCATAATTATCATAATGCATGATTCTGCGAGCGCAAAACAATACCAATAGAATAATAAACACATACACTTTATCGAAGAGTATTTGGAGGTCCGTAATTCGAGACTATTTAATATACTCCACTGCTAATTTTAAATCTTAACGTAATTTCCAGACCATATACATTTTCAAAATTTTCAAGAAAAAGATATTTGGGGATTTATCTCACAGTTTGGAATTCAACAATAGATGATGTGGATTTTTCACTTCAAGACGTTCCTGATAAATTAGTCCTCAAATTATATAATGAGCATGATTTCTCAATTAAACGATGAGTTTAAAGTTTTTTGTTATAATTATTTCACATGCATGACCTGGTTACGTACTACTAACTTCCTGTCCTTTATCTTTTTGGGACTGAGCCACAAAATATGTTAGAATATGGCCCAACACTTTTCTTCCTTTCTGGTTCTTTTTCCTTTTTCGTGATTTACTAACATATCACCTTAATTGTCACGTATCCCATGTTTTATTTTAATTATTTTTAACTTATTAACAGTAATATTACCAATGACTTTAATTTGTGATTTAGTAGCATAAAAATTCTCCTATAAATAAGAGGTCGTGAATTAGATTTGGAATCTTAATTTATTAGTGTCTGTCTTTCTAATTAAAAAATTAATTTTACTTGACAATTAATGATATAGTAATTTTATTTATATTTATTATTGTGGAGTAATGCTGGGTAATAATTGTATTCCATGTGATTGTATTTATATAGTAATTTTATTTATACTGGGTTTAGCAGTCTTTTCAACCATGTGATTGTGCCGGGCAATAATTGTATTCCATTGCAAAATTTTCATGTTAAATCGTCATTGGTAAATTTGCTGGAAAAAAAATGTCATTGGTAAAAGAAGTAGGTAAAAAGAGAAATCACAAATAAAGGAGAGATGAGGAAAATAAAATGAAACAAAGAAGAAGAAGCAAAAGATGCACGTCCCTTCAATTACACATTGATAATAAGCGTCAATGTGTCAAGTAGTGTCATTTAATTTCAATATAATTGATGTGATGATGTCATCGTGTGAGTCATGTAAAAGATGTAATACTGATTAGCTAGTATGCTGTTGTTTATTTAGGGTGTGTTTGGTATGAGGGATTTAGGAGGGAGGGGAGGGATTTTAATCATTTCCCCTTATTTGGCAATACACAAATTTTAGGGGGGGAGGGAAAATTTTTAAAATTTCCCCTCCCCTCCCCTCCCCTCCTCAACCTCCCCTTCAAAATTGGGAAGATTTGGAGGGAAAGGATAATATTTTGTCATATTATGACTATTATGCCCATATTTTGTCATGTTGTGACCATTATGTCTATATTTTGTCATGTTATAACCATTATGCCCACACCTTAAATAAAATAAGAGCAAAATTATCCATATTAAAATATTTTTCCCTCCCCTCCCCTCTTTTTTTATAAATCCAAACAAGATAATATTAAAATCCTTCCACTCCCCTCCCCTCTCCTTCCTCTCATTGAGCCAAACATACCCTTAGGCTTTTGAGATCAACACTTGGTTTGAAACAACTTGGAAACCATTTGAAATGGTTTATAAACAACTTTTTAATTATAATTTATAAAATATAAAGTAAATATGTAAGAGTTTTTTCTTAATTTACGTAAAATAAACTTATAAATACTTACATAAATAATGGTAAAGATGATCTGAACTTGCATTAAACATTAACTAGTTATATCCAACAACCATATTCCTTCCACACTAGTGCACAACAAACAGAGAAGACGACAAAGAAACTTGTTTTGTATTTTTGTGAGGTGATAAGTCATAAAAAGAGAGGTGACTGATAGATTATGACAGGCATAGTATTGAAATCCGGATCTGGTTGGACCCAAAACCGGTCACTTGGCGGCTCGGTTAGCCCCAATGAACCAGAAAAATCTGACCCAGTGGGTGACCTTGACCAACCGAGGATGCCCGGTTAATCTGACTGATTTAGTGAGTTAACCGGGTTGCCTCTCCTTTTTTTTTCTTTAATTAAAAAGGAAAACTATTTTGATCAAAAACTGTTTTGCTTTTTCTTTTTCGGTTTTTGATCATTTTACTTAGTGATTGAATGATTGTAGGGAAGAATATTTTATTATCATATATCTATTTTGATATTTTGCTATGATGAATACTTAGAGATTTTATTAATATAATATTATGATTTCAATGTGTCAAAGGAATCACAAAGAAAGTTGGAAAGAAATTGTAAGTATTTGATTATTTTATTAGCAATTCAAGGTACTAAATTGATAATTAGCCTTTCGATAGTATGATAAAAATTTAAATAATTTTTTAATGTTTTATTTTTACTGGTTTGATTTCTGGTCGGATATGACCCATGGACCTTTGTTTAGTAATCACTCCAGTTTTTAGTGCCTTGATGACAGGACCAACCTAACTTTATACTTTCTAGAACCCTTATCCGATGTGGCCCCAGGCTGCCATGGACATCACCTTCCAATATGTTGGTACATATTAAAAATATTCTTTATTGAGGAATGGAAAACTAATTTTTAGATCACTAACCCAAAAAAAAAATCACAAAAAAACCTTAAAAATAGAAAAATTATAAATAGGGATCCCGTTATAATATTAGTATTGGTTTTGATAATAACTGATAAGCGAATGATAATAATTTTCATGAATAGTCCTTATATACAATTTTTCAATTTTAAGGATTTTTTTTACGATTTTCCCCTAAAAAAAACCCAATTGTTCCCAAGGAAGAATTGATAGTAGTTAGTTTTATTTTACAAAAAAAAAAAGTAGCTAGTTATAAGTGTATAAGAAAACGCAAATTGGTTTTGTTAAGTTATCTTATTTATTCGTTTGTACTAGAAATTACTCTTCCGATCTTATTTATGTCAATTCCAACATGTTTCATAAAAATAAAAAAAATATTAACTTATTAATCTTGTTCTAAAATTTAATGTTTTTTTAATTTTATCTTTATTTAATAATATATTACACTTTCTAAAAAAATAATAATCTATACAATAATAAATGAATAAGAATATTATGCATTAATATAAAAAATTTAATAGCGCGACTTATAAATAATCTTTCTCTTCTCAACTTATAAGCAGAATCATTAGAGTACTCTATTGATGAAAACATTTATTAGACATGTGCAAACAATAGAGAGAATTTAAGAGAAAATTATATTTTTGAAATGTAAAAGATCATTAAAATTTTATATTTAAGATTAAAGTAAATTTTTCAACTAATACCATATCCAACATTTCAAACGAGTCAATATGGTAAGGCCTGGCGCCTGTCTCTCGAAAAGAATACGTGCCAAATAGCTTGTCGCAGGAGACTCGTAGAATAACAGGACTTAGAGAAGATGTCATATCATATCAAGGGCTCCATTACATAAAATAAAATGATATGAACATAGATATTCATTTTAATGATATTAATTATCAATTATTTATTCATTGAATTTCAGTTACCATAGATGAAATTCTAAAGTGAATTAAGATGTTTTTCTAATTCTTGTTGTTGTTATCAAGTAGACTCATGGTTTTACGCCAACTTGTTTCCTTATCAAAATTCTATATTTACAACCAAAAAATAGAAAAGTCATGGGAATACAATAGGGACCTATACAGGCCCTAGAAAACTTAATAAAAGAGACCTATATGGTGTAGATTTTCGTCTGGAGTTCATCCTTATAAGCATTAATTATCTCGAATTTTCACTTATTCATTCTTTGAGAATTATTAATTGAATCCCAACTTTTTCTACGACCAAATCTTTCAACTTTCTTCAACCAAATCTTTTTTGGGGCCCGTTTTTGGTGTGCAATACTGGAGGTTGTTTCGTAATCACCCGAACTAAGACAAAATTATTCCCAATCATACCTGTGTCATTACTTGTTTTATATTAAAAAAAATAATATGACGAGTGATTAAAATTTATATCAATTATCAAGTAAATTATAAAGACCTACGGGATTAATTTTTCTTATAAATAGTAAAAGAAATAAATCGCCACTTGATGCAATAGCTAATCCTACCGCTAAGAAATAAGATCAGTATGCAGGAATCTCCACCCCATCGTTTCTCTAATCAAAATATATATACTGTATATATAGTGAAATATGTAACCAAGAAATTTTGTATGGTTAATGACTACATGCCTTATCTACATTCTTTAAATGACCACAGAAGAATGATGAAGACTTGCTTTTTACCACGAAAGAAAACAAAAAAATTGACCCTATAAAAAAAGGGGGGACTTCCAAAAGAAATTGTTTACTACTTACCGAAACAACGCAGAAGTTATTGACTTCATATACAGTGAAAAGAAAATTGGAAGAATATTCCGTTATGGGGCACGAGACAGCAATTATAAATTCGAAGACAAAGTTATCCTAAACGTGCATCGCGCGGTAACTAAACCAACCACATAATGATGAAGCAGATTTTCTTTTTCATTGTTTTGGAAAAAAAAAATTTATTAGCCTGAGGGTTTTACATGAAAAGTCAATAAATATATTAAGTTGATATAAAATTGGTTGATTGGCTTTAAGAAATGTAAAAGAAATTAAAAAAATTATATAAATGATGTATGCCGTACCCGTGGTCTCCCAAATGGACTTTTCTTCCTTTTGGATGAAAGGACAAATTTTGTTTCCCCAAGGTGAAAAGATATAACCAACATATATTATGGCCCCACAACGAGTCAAATGGCCCCACAATCACAGGCATACGCAACTTAGCATGTTGCGCAATACGCTGATCTAATACTCATTTTCTTTTAATTTTTTAGTGCAAATCTAGCAAACTCGTTTTCATCGAACGGTCAGACTTCGAGTCAACAGGTTTGAATATAAGTTGACAACAGGAAAACTTGGATTTGGATCAGTAATTTATAATCAAATTAAAATCTTGTAAAGTAACCCATTATCATATCTTTACCCATCTCTTTACATACTACCTCAAGTTAACTTACCCTTAATTTGTTGCTTTGTGATTACTTCAAAAATTAACCGAATTAATGCAATATAGTGCACAATCCGGGTCATATTCACTTTGAGGAGCCGAAAACGAAATTAAATTCTAGTAAATAAATGCAAGTAACCTAAACTATAAAAAGGATTTTTGATTTGATAATTGCTAATTAAATGCCATGAATTAAATTGAAATTAAAATACTTTTTTTTGTTATTTTTATAAAAATGATTAAAATGAATGAAGATTAAAGAAATGAAAATGAAACACACAAATAACAATGATAACAATCAATCCTCCAATTCAACAACGCAGACAATCATCACTCTAAAAGGTGTGGGAGTTAAAACAATGAATTAAGAATTATAATTAAGCTTATAATCTAACAACCGAGCCATCTCGAGTTGCCACAAAGTATTTTTCTAAAATCCCAACTTACTAACTGCAACCAAAATAGTAAAATGGGATTAAGGATACTAAAAAACAATACTTAATTAGAACTCTTAAATCCAAAATAACAGAATTAAAGCTAGCAAGAGACAATATGATCCAAAATTCCAAGCCACCTTAGAAAATCACAATATATTAACTCCAAAATCAATACAAATATCATAACCACAACATTATAATTGAAATCAAAACTATAAACAGCCTAATGTTAAATACTAAGCAATAATTCAGTCACAGTAATCTCCAAATATAATCAGATTAAGCAATACAATTATCCCAACAATTAGAAAAACTATCCTAAGACCTAGGAATTGTTAAACAATTATTGAGTAAGAAATTAAAGCAACTAAAACTCCCCTTTGATGATCCAAGCTCCTGCCATTATTGTTGAATTAGAAGATTATGAAACTCTAGCCTCGATTTGCCATCAAAAATGCCATAATCAGAGCGCTGTTACGGTCTGCCATTGAAGAAGACGGTGACGGAACTGATTTCGCTGTCTCACTCTTGGTTCACTCGCCGTCGACCTCCTCTGGTACCAGAAACAAATCGTGGAGAAGAATGAGGAAGGTGCCGTCGAGCTCTGGACCCCTCTTGCTATTTGGTCGTGTGCGTATCAGTTCACGCCACTGGTCTTGCCTCTCAGCTCGTGTTGCTGGTCTTTGTGTTTCTGTCGTGCCCAAGAGAAGAAGAAGGTGAAGGCGTCGTCGCTCACTGGTCCCTCAGCTCGCTGGTCTTTTAATTTTTCTTCTGCCGCCAGCGCCTCCTCGCCCCCAAGCTCGCTCGGCGTCTCTACTCTGTTGCATTTCTCTCTGCCGCCCAGCGTCTCCTCTATTTCGTGTGCTGCCCGCCTCCTCTGTTTTTTTTCCAGCCGCGCCTCAGCTCGTCCCCGTCTCCAGCTACCGGATGAAGAAGATGAATATTAGGTTATTAGTTTTGCCCCCTTCTTTTTAATTATCCTTTTTATTTTATTTTTTTCTTTTTATTTATTTTTTAATTTTAATTTTAATTTCTTCCAAAAACCTGTAAGCAAAATTCAAGGATAAGGTAGCATTAATTGTCCTCAAAAATCAATTAGTCACAATTAAACCAAAATATGACAATTTTGCCCCTATAAAATAATAATTCAAAATAAAACATATTAAATCAATCAATCAATCAATTAAAGTCAAAAGGGACTAATTAAGTTGACAAAACCCATATAAAAGATATCAAAATATATAGAAATAATTGAGTTTATCACTACCTCTATTGTAACATCCTCCTATGTACACCTAAAAACAGATTTATTAATTATGGCTGAAAGCTTACACTAAAAAGTAAAAATTTTTTTATCTAACTTTGATGCATGACTTATAACTTCATTTTCTTAAAGATTTGTGCTATAAAAATGAGACCTAAATTCATTCTATATGTACGTGGTAGCAACTTCTATTTATACAGATGTTACCTTTGAAAACTCGTGATTTATGCTATAAAAATAAGACCTAGATGCATGATTTATAACTTCTAAATTTGCAGTAGTAGCCTTTTGCATTGTAACTTAAAATTTGGGATATATAAAAGGGAAAATTCATGATTTTCGACTAGACTTTGGAGGAGTTTCTTGCTAGGGTTTGGAGATTTTGAGGCTTGAAGTTTGCAAGAGATTTAGAGCTTCTTTCCTTATTTTTCTTAGTTTTCTTCTTCTCTTCTCCTTTAGTTATGTAATGACTGCGAAATACCCTTAATTTGTGGCTCTTCAGTGAATATGTGTAGCTAGAATAGTCATTTTAGAATTATTTTGATCTATTGTATGGATTAAGACTTGTTTTAACTCTCTTTTTAGTGTTAATGTTAATGTTATATTATTTTTACTTTAAGCTTAATGCTTCCTTGTGATTGGCCACAACTTGAAGTGATTTGTTTGATTGGTTGAAACTTGAGAAAGTTAAATCGATCTTTGAACTTGGATTAAAACGTGCCAGACCGAAAGTTTATGCTATTAAATAGAAAGCTTGTTGATATAATAGAGATGTACCTATTGACCAGCATTGTCCAAAAAGGTTTTAGTTTTCAGAGTATAATCTTTTCAACAAAAGCAAAAGGTTGTAAAGTTCATTAAGATTACAAAATTTGGTTTTGACTAGAGAAATCTTAGTCAATATTTGTGAACCTTGGGTTAGCTTAACTTATCATTAAAATACTAAATGAGAAGCTTCTAATCAAGTTTTATAAAGTACAATAGTGAAAAATAATCCTAGATCTTTATTTGTCTTAAAGTCAAGTTTATTTTGCTTCGATTTTTAAATTTGCTTTCAAAGTACCTTAAACAACTTCATTTACACATTAATTTTGCTTAATCTAATTATGAACATAATTGTAATTTTTAACTCGTTTGGCCTTAATTTCTGAGGGAATGATACTTTTTATACTATTTGCTACCTGTGTTTGTGTTTAAGCTAAACGGCGAACAATAATATAGCTTAATTATAATAATTAGATATTATTGTACCTGAAAGACCAACAGTATAAACAGACGACAAGCCTCGGTTGATCAATCCGTGCCATGCCAATTCATTTTTATATATATCTCTCTCTCCACTTGTTCGAAATTTCACTTGGACTCCCTCGGTTTTTTCCAGTCTCACACATCTCCGTCTCGATCTTCGCCCTCTTGTTTCACTTCTCCCATTCTTTGCCTTCAAGGTGTTTGGATAACTGAAAAAATGTTTTTAAAAAGTGTTTTTTTAGCAAATCGAGACAAATTCCTCCACATATTTACTTCGTATATTGTAAAACTACTTTTAAAATCATGGTTTAGTATTCATCCAAATACCCAGAACTATCTTTATCTTCACTAGCTGCTACGGTAGAATTGCATGAGAGTCCTAGCACGTGGAACTTCATCCAAGCCCATGACTGGCTAATCGATTAGGCCAAGTGTTTCAGGCGAGCACTTTTCATAGGAGAGCACGCCAGGTTGAGCTATTGTAAAACATGACCATTAGCGCCGAGTGAGATCGTTACGTACTTCCTAAATGTGATCCTTTATTAAGAATTTTTGAAGGATTTTCTTAATCTTATTTATAAAGAAAAAAAACTCCCGTTTAGATTTTTATTATTCTTTTCATTAAAATGAAATATTTATTAATTGGATCAATTATTAAAAACAACCACTCAATTATTAAATGAGGATATTTTGGTAAAAAAAGTTACAATTTTGACATATTTATCAAACCCGACTGACATTAACTACATTTCTTAATTTTTACAAATTAATTATTCTTCTCTTATGAAATAAAAGCGGAGGATGTGCAGAAAATTAAGAATGAAGAAGTATTAAAAATAGACAGAAATATAATTAAAAGGAAATAGGCTTTTTATTTTTCAGTTCTTTGTATAAAACTCCACTAACAATTATGCTTCGAGATTCTTCTTTGCCCTCAGCCATATCATCCAAGAGCTCGAGATATATAAGAATTCCATTAGCAAGAGTGATTACTTCGTTTTCTTTGGGCCACATATAGGTGCAACGATTACCTCAAAACAAGCATTTTAGTCCTCCAGTTCTTAATATAAGACCTATTTAACTAATTTGATTAAATTAAAAAAGTTAGGTAAGTTAGTTAATTATAAGAAATATGATGTTTTTTCTAAAATATTAAAATTATCTTCCTTAATATCCTCTCTCTATCTTCTACTTAATTATGTTTAAAGGAGTATCTATAGAGGTAATTTAAAAAAATTAATAAATATAAGCAATAAATCTTATATTTAGAATCAAAATTAATTCAACAATTAGGTCCTCTATTAAGGACTGGAGGAGTACTAAATTCTATCTACTTACACACGTGTGTTTGAATTAATTGTAGGAAGAATAAATTTTGTATAAAATTTATTGGTAAAATAAATTATCTTGAATTATGATCCATAAAATGATTATAAAATTGATTTATAACGATTATTTAAAACTTTTTTAAACAGCTTATGGCTAAATCAAAAATTTAACTCAAAAATAGATTTTATCATCAAGAGGGGTGCATCGACGATCATCTTTAACAAAAACAAAGTTTAGCTAGATCCAAACGGGCATTTATAAGAGTCAAAATTATGGTTTTATTTAAAAAAAGAAATACCAACACTCTTATACATGCTAAAATCAATAATGAACTCAAAACCTACATGACAAAATTAAATATTAATCGAAGAACTTTGATTATCTTATAAATTATTAAACATTTATACTCATTTGATTTTATTTATAAGTAACTTCTAACGTGTTTCACATAGACAAAAAAAAACCATAAACTTCATTAACTCTCATTTAAAATTCAACAACTTTCTAACTTTATCCCTATTTAATATACATTACACCCTATGTAAACAAAATTAACACAATAATAAATGAAGGATAAAATTATACATCCATACAAATAAATTTTCTCAGTATCGTATAAATAGGATAAAGATTTATCTTCTCTGCCTGTCCTATAAATAGGAACAGGAAAGTATATGCCAACAATTAATGATGATACTTTACCTTTTATAAATCGGTACTTGTACCCACGCACTTCTAGAAGCTAACTAACATTCATTTTGATGATCTTATGGACAACCAAGTTATTCTCTTGACACGTTTGTGGAATATTTTTTATACTTTGCTTTTATAAATTCACATTATTGTGGGTTTGTCTATACAAAAGACCCACCAAGTAATTATGGTAAAGAGGCTAGGCATAGGAAAGCAATGAACTGAGACAACCATATAAGTATGCTAAACTTTTCCATTATTTCAAAAAGTAAATTCTCAGTTTTAGAGCATGTGCGACTTCTTTATTATGAAAGTAATTAACATTCTTTTCCTCAAAATCAAGGAATCCCATTCAACAAAATTTATTTTGACCATAATTATGATAATGCATGGTTCTGTGCGAGCGTAAAACAATAACTACCATGGCAGATAGAAAAAAGTAAAATAATACTCCAACTATAATAAATGCATTTTATCGAAGATACTTGGAGGTCCCGAATTCGAGACTATTTAATACGCTTCACCGCTAAATTTAAATTTAACATAATTTCCAGACTATATTTATTAGAAAATACAACAGATTAAAAAATTTCAAGAAAGAAGATAACTTGGATCGTCTCTTTCTCTTTGTGGATTTTATTTTCACTTCAAGACGTTCCGGATAAATCAATTAATCCTCAAATTATATAATGTAAATGATTTCTCAATTAAACCGCGGTGAGTTTTATGTGTATTAAATTATTAGAATTAATTTTTTGGTGGAAATTCCCTTATAATAAATAGAAATATTTAAAAAAAAGATAAAAGACGAAATGAATTGAGATATTATATTTAAAAGCAAATCAAACTCACAGTTACCTCTTATGATAAGTAATGGGGTAATATTATTGTTGAGTAGCGGCGTGGAGTCCCAATCGTACTGAGCTTACTAGCAACCTTTTCATGTCAAATTGTCATTGGTAAGGGAAAAAGTAGATAGGAAGAGAAATCACAAATAAATGAGAGATGAGGACAATAAAATGAGACAAAGAAGAAGAAGAAAAAGGTGCACATCCCTCCAAAATTACGCCCTGATCATAATAAGAGTCAATGTCATAGGTGGTATCATTTGAGGAGAATTACAATCAGGCCTTAAAGAATGGATTTAATTGCTCTAAAATCTACCAACAAGTGAAGAATATACAATGACAAGTTTTAAAATAAGAAATGACAATAAATTTAGGATAGTCACTTGTTATTAAGGTGGTTTGGTAATTAAATTTCTTTCTTAGATCTTTTGGTAATTTTTCCTGCTAGTTATTTTGAATATGATTGAGGTGATGACATCGTGTGAGTCATGTAAATGATGTAATACTAACGAACTAGGACGCTGCTGTCTATTTAGACTTTTGACAAAAGATCACTCTGTGATCATTAATCAACACTAGTTTGAAACTACTCGGAAGATGAAGTGAACTTGCATTAAACATTAGTTACATCCAACTGCAACACCTCACTTTTATATACTAATAGGATCATTTTAATGTCTATGAATCACTAACGCCAGGTTTCCGTCCTGAGAAAAGACAAGGAATTTTTTTTTTTTCTTTAACATTGTAATCCGTTGATCAAATATTTCAAACCTTCAGATAACTGATTAGTGATCCAATATCAACCCTGCTTTCAACTCAATCTATTATCACCTAAAATAATTTCATACTATACAATCTTATAATATTATATTAAAAATAAAGCAACGCTCTTGGTTGACAGCATATACGTGCACCTGGCAATGCTCACCTCCTTCTTCTAGAGGATACAAAATAATATTTCCATAAAGCAAGTAAAGTTACTTGCCCAAATATTTTACTATACAATTTACAGAATTATAACAGGTATCTCTGCTCTTCAATCAGCCCATCTTCTTCTTAAACAACCTCCTTGTCCTTCGGGCTACTAGCTTTCACTGTTCATCATAAATTGGAGGGTGAGATTCCGAAGAATCCCCGTAGTAGTAATTTCCATCAAACAAATGTGTAGATCACATAAAACATGCAAAACAAGCCAAAGTGGAACATAACCTTGCAAGCTAATACAATTAAGCATTTATGCGCAATGACAGATAGAAAAGCTGAATAAATAATGCACAAATACCTGGCGATCACTGTCCCATGTCTATTAGACAAGCTGAATAAATAATGCGCTAATAATTGGCAATCACTGCTGCGCATATAAGTGGCAATCACTGCCGCGCAAATAACTGGCAATCACTGCCGCGCATATAACTGGCAATCACTGCCGCGCAAATAACTGGCAATCACTGCCGCGCATATAACTGGCAATCACTGCCGCGCATATAACTGGCAATCACTGCCCCATGTTTATCAGCTGCACGTGGTCACGGTTAAAAATCCATGCAAGGAATTAAGGATTACATGTTCTCATGCTTTAGAAAAGTAATATGGCACAAACAGACATGCAGCAATCATACACAAGTGTAAGGGAGGAAAGAACTACTACCTGGTCCGCATCCCTCCAAATCAAACCTTACCGTTCTCCTTTCTTTCTACTTCTTGGTGGGCTTGAGCAGATATAAAAACCTATCATATTAGTAAGGGTAGATCAGTGCTTGATCCAACTGTATCTCATAAATTAAATAACTCTTTAAATCCCAAATCTTCTTTAATCTCTACCCTTACGTAGCAGTTGATCATCCTGGATTGTTTTTCTCATTCAACTATTCTCTTGGGAAGGCTTCCTTTCTTATCTCAACCCACATAGTTACTTTATTTAGTAACTAGTCATCTTAGTCAAAAATATTATTTTTATTTATTATAATTTAAGGACAACGTCGTGTCCTCCTTTCCAAATCCGGCTCCGCTTTTATCCAGTGGTTGGTCGTCATGGAAAAACTAAAGAGATATATATATTACAATGTCCACGACCCCGCTTACAACCCCTAACTATTCATAGCTCAATCACATACACATGCATATGCTTACCAAGTCATCTCCGTACTCTTCTTATACATTGCCAAAACATCATTTTGATTTGATTTCATTTCTAACGATCTTAATCTTCAAATCATTTAATAGCTTAACCTTCTTCCAAAATAATTCTATGAGCTCTCTTAGCTTTCATCCACAATTTACTTAATATCTAGCATCTTTAAATCCTCATGCATATTCTAAGTCATTTAAAGGAAAAGTCTAATCACTATGGAACAGCAGCAAATATATTTATCTACTTATACTCATGCATCCCACCACGCATACATTATATTACCAATACATCCTCAATTTCCCACGAATGTTTTGGGCGGCCTTATACCTTGAAAATAATTTCTAAACACTATAATTATTAATTTACTCCATTAAAATTTCCATCTCTTCAGTTCAGGGAAAACACTTTCGATCGTATTAATTCATTTCTAACTTCCTTCTTAATCCTCTCTTATTGTCAATGCTTTCAACAATCAATCAGCATTCTTGAACATTTTCTAGGCCCTTACTTAATATTCATGACGGCAACAACATTTCTTCCACGCTTCCTGAAATTCCAGCTTCATAAGCATCTCTCAAATCATTACTTTAGTGTCCCAAATCTTGATTTTAATATCTCTTATACAGCTAGATAACTTAATCAATCATTTAAAATAACTATATAACATTAATTGGCAAATTTCCTATCTTCACTAATTCACCAACAACTACATCCGAATTACCACTATTTATTTGATCATAAACAACAATCCCCGTAGCATTCTTACATTTCTCAATCCACCCCTTTTTTCCCCCTTATATATAATACATATCTAACTTGACAGCATATGTAATAATTAAGGGAATCCCCAAAATCCTCTTATCCCTTCCAAAATACCTTCAAATTCAACTCCCCTAAACGGATAATGTTTCGAGAACCTTACACATAATATGGAAAATTTCCAGAATTTATTAACATCCAACTAATGATATAAGATTTTCAGAAGAAAGAGCAAATGATACTCCGCCGGTCAGCATGGTTCGTTCGAAAGCTAGAAGCTCAATAATAATAATGAAAAGAAATCAGATTGGCTTCTCACCTTTCAGCTCATCAATTTCGAATAACAATTAATATACATATATACATATAGTTTAGGTACTTAAGCACTTGAATGTTTCGATCTCCCAATTGGTAAAAATGAAACCTTTTTATAAATCTGAAACTCATCACCAGGTTACTAGCGAGAAACAGAACTCCACATGCAGTCAAATCCATCTGTATAAACCGCGTTCTCAAGCTTCTTTATATGCGTACATGATATACGGCAAACTAAGGCCGAAACCTTTCCTATATATGCATGAGTCCGACACTATATATATATGTGTGTATATATATATATATATTCTTCCCAAGCCATATACCCCTGTTCGGTAATCTCAAAAACAGAGCATCAATCTTACATGCAAGCCCAGAAACCAGCATCACACACTTCAATCTGCCATAGGACACTAGCTCACCGAAACTCCTATCCTTTTACTCTCTTTCTCTCACTACCCCTCTCTCTGCCCCCACCGTAAACTCCATAACCATCTATCAAACCCAGAAAACGAAGACAGAAAGGGACTCATGAGGCTCACCAGGATAGTTTGATCGGTTTGCATGCAGTTAAAATACCTCCGATCACCAACTCCGGTACTGCTTCTCCCGTGCTCTCCCTCTCTCGCTCTCCGTCTCTCTCTCTTTTTCAAGACTCGGGCAGTAACAAAATGGGGAAGAAAATGAATTCTGATGGTTATAAGGATGGAGCAACACGTGGGTAACCAGCTGTGTAATGGAGAAAGGATTCAGATGTCTTGAGGAGAAGGCAGCACGTGTTTACAGCATTTCTGGACCATTTTGCCCTCCCAAAATAATTATTTCTCCAATCCTATCCCTTCTCCTATTTTTCTGAAATATAAGATATATCCAGAAATTAAACCAAAATATCATAAATGGATCTTTCTTATCCATTAGCTTCTTTGACCCATAAAATAATTTTCCTAAGAATTTCATATCAAAAGTCAACTCCTGACTATTTTTCTCCTAAAATTATCCATTAAAATTATTTAAGCCACTTTTTGGGGAATGAACTTTTCCAAAATATCTCTAAACCCTCAAAATCATTATTCCGTAATTTTCCCCCTTTATTTGGCAAATAAATAATTTTAATAAATTTTTCTCTTTTCTACTCATCCTAAATCATAAAATTCGGGGTGTTACACCAATGATCATATTCCTTTCATGCAAGAAACAGAGAAGACGACAAAGAAACTTGTTTTGTATTTTTCTGTGATTTGGGGGGGGGGGCGGGTGATTGATTTTACGACCATTACCAACCGACTTGATCCTTCCCTACGGCTCTTATCCGATGTGGCCCCCGGCGGCCATGGACACCGGCTTCCAATATGTTGGTACGTACATAGGGATATTCTTTATGAAGGAGGGGAAAACTAATTTTTGAGATCATTAACCAAGAAAAGAAACCCCAGTTATTCTCAAGGAAGAATTAAATAGTAGTTAGGTTTATTGGGCAAAAAAAATAGCTTGTTATATATGTATATACAGGGAGATTTCGCTTCGCTAAGTTATCTTGTTTAATAATTTGAATTAGAAATTAGGAAAAATCAGCAAAAAAAAAAACTGTGAAAATTGCAAAATCGCAAATTAGGAACCGTTACAACACTTTCATTGGTTTTGATAACAATTGGGTTGCAAATGACAATACAGTTTTAACAAAATACCTGATTTGCAATTTCACAATTTCCACAGTGTTTTCTTCTTCTGTTTTAGGGCAATTTCGCCTAGAAATTACTCCTCTAATTCTATTTATGTCACCTCCAATATATTTCATAAAAATCTTATCTTATTAATCTAACATGTTACTTGACCAAAAAAAAAATCTAACATGTTACACTTTTTTTTTAAAAAAATAACAATCTATACAATAATAAATTTCAGTTAGCATATATGAAATTCTAAAGCAAATTGAGATGCCTTTCTGATTGTTGTCATTGATATTATTCTTTTAGTTACATATAAGTGAGCAGACTTATAGTTTACGTCACCTTGTTTTATTATCAAAATTCTACATTTTTTGCTATGTATGGGTCTTCTTTTATTAGAAACAATCTTATTTGAGGTACTGTCTGACACTTAATATGAACATTTCTTTTATTGAGAATTTAAATGTTGATTCGTTACTTACTCCTTCTATCATACTAGAAAAGCCATTGGTAAATTTGACATGCCTGAAAGAAAAACAAGGTCCTGGAATACAATGAAGACCTATATATATAGGCCCTACAAAACTTAATAATAGAGACCTATATTGTGTGGATTTTCAGTCTGTGGTTCATCCTTGTGAGCATTTAATTATGTCGAATTTTCACCTAGTGATTCATCCTTTGAGGATTATTAATTTAATTCCTTCTTTTTCTAACACCAAATCTTTCAGCTTTCTTCAATTAAAGGGGTGTTTAGATATCTCTAGAAGTATTTTTAAAAGTATTTTTTCATAAATTGAGACACATTCTTTCACATATTTACTTTGTATATCATAAAATTACTTCTGAAACTATGGTTTGATTTCTATTCAAAGACTCTAAATCTTTGTTGGGACCGCTTTTTGGTGTGCAATATTGGAGGTTGTTTCATGATCACTCAAACTAGGACAAAATTATTGCCAATCATACCTGTATCATTGCTTGTTTTACGTATTTTAAGTGATTATAATTTATATCAATTTTAAATCAAGTAAATCATAAAGGCCTCCGAGATTAAGGTCAATGCGCAGCAATCTCCCCCCCCCCCCCCCCCAAAAAAAAAAAAAGAGATGGCCACCCTGAATTCACAAAATTCCTTCTCACTCACAAACCCAAACTTGCCCTTGGGTTTGACGTCCACATCGTGAAGGAGTTATTGCAAGCTTGTGACCAATTCCATTGCATTATGCAGTTAAAAGAGGAAGAATAAATGTCGCGTTAGAGCTAATTAGTGCAAAGCCAGAGTCATTGCGGACCCTCGATCAGGGGAAAGCTCTTTTCCATTTGTGTGTACACAGTCACTTAGATTTTGTAGGAAGGATAAATTTTGGATAAATTTTATTGGTAAAATAAATTTTCTTCAGTATGATTCAGAAAATGATTATAAAATTGATTTATAACAATTGATTGTCTGAAACTTTTTAATTAACAGCTTATGGCGAAAAGAAAATGTTAACTCAAAAATAGATTTTATCATTAAGAGGGGTGCATAGATCATCTTTAACAAAAACAAATTAAAGTTTAGCTGGATAAAATTTATTATAAACTCATTGGCAAAAAGAATATTATAAACTCAATCCAAACAGGCATTTATAAGAGTCAAAATTATGGTTTTATTAAAAAAAATATACCAACATTCTTATACATGCAAAATCAATTATGAACTCAAAATCTACATGTCAAAATTAACCATGAATCAAAAAACTATGATTATCTTATTAATGATTATACATTTATATATGCCAAAAATCAATTATGATAGTTTACTTTTATAAATCGGTACGTATACCCATGAGCTTCTAGAAGCTAACTAACATTCATTTTGTTTATCTTATGGATAGCCAAGTTATTCTCTTGGCAAGATTGTGGGGTATTTTTCATAGTTTACTTTTATAAATTCACATTATTGTGGGGTTTGTCTATAAAAAGACCCACCAAGTAATTATGGTAAAGAGGTTAGGCATAGGAAAGCAACGAATTGAGACAGCCATGTAAGTATGCTAAACTTTTCCATTACTTCAAAAAGTAAATTCTCAGTTTTAAAGAACATGTGTCACTTCTTTGTTAAATCCCACTTGGACGAAAACAATACCCACTATTGATGGCCAAAAAAAAAAAAGGTAAAACAATAGCACTATTATAATAAAAGCATTTTATCGAAGAATATTTGGAGGTTCCGAATTCTGGACTATTTAATACTACTTCCTACCCTCAATATAAGAGTTAGTTGACTAATTTAAATAAATTAAAAAAAATTAGTTAAATTAGCTATTTGTGATAATAGATGTCGTCTTTCTTAAAATATCCTTACGAATTAAATATATTGGCTAGGCCTACTATTATTACAAGGATTATCTTAAAAAAATAGATAAATATGAGAAATAAAGTGGATTGAGATTTTATATTTAGGATCAAAATAAAAGTCAAATGAGGTCTAATATTAAGGATCATAGGCAGTATACTCCACTGGTAATTTTCATTTAACATAATTTTCAGACAATATGTTTATTAGAAAATACGACAGATTTAAAAATTTTCAAGAAAGAAGAAGATAACTTGGATCGTCTCTTTCTCTTTGTGGATTTTATTTTCACTTCAAGACGTTCCGGATAAATCAATTAATCCTCAAATTATATAATGTAAATGATTTCTCAATTAAACCGCGGTGAGTTTCATGTGCATTAAATTATTAGAATTAATGTTTTGGTGGAAATTCCCTTATAATAAATAGAAATATTTTAAAAAAAAGATAAAAGACAAAATGAATTGAGATATTATATTTAAAAGCAAATCAAACTCACAATTACCTCTTATGTTAAGTAATGGGGTAATATTATTGTTGAGTAGCGGCGTGAAGTCCCAATCGTGCTGAGTTTGCTAGCAACCTTTTCATGTCAAATTGTTATTGGTAAGAGAAAATGTAGATAAGAAGAGAAATCACAAATAAAGGAGAGATGAGGACAATAAAATGAGACAAAGAAGAAGAAGAAAAAGATGCACATCCCTCCACAATTACACCCTGATCATAACAAGAGTCAATGTCATAGGTGGTATTCATTTAAGAAGAATTACAATCAGGTCTTAAAGAATAGATTTAATTGCTCTAAAATCTACCAACAAGTGAAGAATATACAATGACAAGTTTTAAAATAAGAAATGACAATAAATTTAGGATAGTCACTTGTCATTAAGATGATTTGGTAATTAAATTTCTTTTTTAGAATCTTTTAGTAATTTTTCCTGCTAGTTATTTTTGAATATGATTGAGGTGATGCCATCGTGTGAGTCATGTAAATGATGTAATACTAACGAACTAGGACGCTGCTGTCTATTTAGACTTTTGACAAAAGATCACTCTATGGTCATTGATCAACACTTATAATTAGTTTGAAACTACTTGGAAGATGAAGTGAACTTGCATTAAACCTTGGTTATATCCAACAATCATATCCCTTTCACGCAAGAAACAGAGAAGACGACAAAGAAACTTGTTTTGTATTTGTGTGTGATGCGTTTTTTTTTTTGGGGGGGGGGGTGTGGGAACGGGTGATTGATACCGTGACATTACCAACCGACTTGATCCTTCCCGAGGGCTCTTACACTGTCATTTAGACTTAATATTAGTCCCATCTCTAACAAAATGGTTATCTTCATAAGTTTCTGACAAACTCAATTATTTTTATATATTTTGATATCTTTTATATGGGTTTTGTCAACTTAATTAGTCCTTTTGGCCTTAATTGATTGTTAATTGATTTAATATGTTTTATTTTGAATTATTATTTTATAGGGGCAAAATTATCATATTTTGGTTTAATTGTGACTAATTGATTTTTAAGGACAATTAATGCTACCCTATTCTTGAATTTTGGTTGCAGGTTTTTGGGAGATTTAAAAATAATAATAATAATAATAAAATAATAATAATAAATAAATTAAAAAGAAAAAAAATAATAAAAGAGGGAGCAAAGCGTTGCGTTTTGCTCCTACCCTAAAACATTAATCATCATCGTCTTCTACGGGAGGCACGAGCATTGGGGAACCGGGGACTGGGGGCGTGAACGAAGAACAGAGGGAGGAGACCTAGTGAGAGATGAGAGGAGTGTGCACGACGGCATGAGGCAAACTCTTCCATCATCACCATCGCCTTCATCTTCCTCTTCTTTTCACCGCGACAACAGAACCAGTGAGGACCAGAGGATCAGAGGACAGTGATAAAGACCAGAGGAGGCAGAGCGAGTCAGCGTCTTATAGTCTTCCCCACCACTAAACTCTGTCTGATTCTCCATCAAATTTCATCATCATCTTCGATTTCTGTTTCTAGTTCCAGGGAGAGAGTGTTCGACAATTCCTCACTACTTCTCTCTCATCAGCCGAAACACATCCTTCAGCGTTCATCTTCATTGTTCTTCATGGCTAAACCGAATTGGTTTGTTGGAGCTATGGTTGTGATGGTTAGGAGCAACTAAATCCTCCAATTCTCTAGAGCAATGTTTATGGCTTGAACTTGGAGCTTCAAATGGGAGTTTTAGCTCTTCTAATCTTTACTTCTTTCATTGTAATTATAATTTATAGGTCTTGGAATGAATTTTACAATATTTGAATGTGCTGTGATGATTTATATTTATATTAAGATAGGTTGTAGTTGTTGGAATCTTTGATTAGCATTTAACATTATGCTATGATAAACTTTAATTTTTTTACATTATACTGGGTCAGACTATGTTTTGAAATTATTGTAAATATTTAGTAATAATTTAAAGTGGTTTGGTTATTGGACTAAAAATGTTAATTGCTTTTCTTTTATTCTCTTTGGCTAATTATGCTAAAGCAGTTTAATTGTAAGTAATTAATATACTAGGTGGCTTGATATTAATTATTTTAATTAAACCGAGTCTAAGGCGTGGCTCTTGAAGTCTTTTGAATTTAGCTAACTCCCAAATTAATTGAAGTAATGATAGCCTTAATCATTGTGCTAGATGATTGTTTTTCCATTTGTTGTTACTTGTTAATTCTCTTTGTCACTTGTTAATTCTCTTTGCTTATTTCATTCATATCCATTTTATAGACTGAAAATCTAAAAATTATTTACTCATTTTGTATCCTTTTAAATTTTGCCAATTAGTTAGTTAAAAATAAAATCAATTTCTTTCCAAGTCAATTTTTTATTTTTGATACTTAGTTTGCTTAGTATTTCAAATAAAGGCTCCTCAAAGTGAAACGACCCGAGTTTTGTACTATATTGCATTGCTTAGATTTATTTTGTATCAGGAATCCCAAGACGAACGACAAAAGCTTTCATCAGTTTCACAGCAGCACACATATAAAGGCTACTGAAACAGCGGAAGAAAAGAATAATTAGTTTTAATTCATCAACTAATTCGGTCATTTTGACAGCATCACTTAAAAATCTGAAATTCCATCTTCATGAGTATCAATTCCAACTATCATCTTAATGCCTCCAAGCATAAATTAATCATCTAAAATGGTGGTCTAGCATTTAAAGTCACTGAACTGTAGCATGTATATTTCAGCTTCAAGGGCCGAATTAATTAAGCCACAACGTCACACAACCATATAGAATACCAGTTTTCTTTTTCTGAGATTACTTTCCGGCTTTTAAATAAAAATCAGCATTCCAACACTTACAGCATAAATTTAACCATTTAAAAACACTTGCTAAACATTGAAGAATAGCAAACAGCAAGTCCTTAATAATTTCCCACCTCCAAAACTTTAATTCATCAATCACCATCCAACCACACACATATGGGTAAACATATGTACATTCACATATCAGATTTATGAATCTTGCTTCTTTCACCTTTTCCTATGAGAACACAAACCCCTATTTCAGAGGTCATCAATCAAACACATGAAGTAATTGTCTTTAATTTATCGCTTTGGGGTTACTCTAAAAATTAACCGAATTAATGCAATATAGTGTACAATTTGGGTCGTTCTCACTTTGAGGAGCCGAAAATGAAATTAAATCCTAGTAAATAAATGCAAGTAACCTGAACTATAAAAAAGGATTTTTAATTTGATAATTGCTAATTAAACACCATGAATTAAATTGAAATTAAAATATTTTTTTTTGTTTTTATATAAAAATGATTAAAATGAATGAAGATTAAAGAAATGAAAATGAAACACATAAATAACAATGATAATAATCAATCCTCCAATTCAACAACACACGCAATCCTCACTCCAAAAGATATGAGAATTAAAATAATAAATTTAGAATTATAATTAAGCTTTTAATCCAACAACCGAGTCACCTTGAATTGTCACAAAATATTTTTCTATTCCCAACTTACTAACTGCAACTAGAATAGTAAAATGGGATTAAGGATGCTAAAAACCAATGCTTAATTAGAACTCTTAAATCCAAAACAACAGAATTAAAGCTAGCAAGAGACAATATGATCCAAGATTCCAAACCATCTCAGAAAATCACAATATATTAACTCCAAAATCAATACAAATGTCATAACCACAACATTATAATTGAAATTAATTAAAACTATAAACAGCCCAATGTCAAATGCTAAACAATAATCCAGTCACAATAATCTCTAAATATAATCAAATTAAACAATAAAAATTTTTCACTAATCAGAATAACTATCTAAGACCTAGAAATTGTTAAACAATTATTGGACAGGAAATTAAAGTGACTAAACTCCCCTTTGATGATTTGAGCTCCTGCCATTGTTGAATTAGAGAATTACAGAGCCACGGTTTGCCATAAAAAATGCCACAATCAATACTCTATCACAAGCTTCCATGGAAGAACACTGTTCACGCTGGATCTTTCACGTCGCTCGCACTCTGTTTTCTGCCCCTGCTCGTGGCTGGCTCTGTCACGCTGAGGAGAAGGAACAAAGAAGTCGACGATAATGGATGGAAAGGAGGAATTCGCCGTCTACCTTCTCCTCGCGTCCTCTGGTTCAAGAATGAAGATGAATAATGCCGTCACACTCACCTTCCGCCAAGCGCCACTCGCGTCTACCTCTCTTTTTCGTTGTCGGCCCCCCTCCTTCTTTTCTTTCTTTTTGCCGCCAGCTCCCGTCTGCATGTCCTCCTCGTCCCAAATATCATGGTGGTGATAATTGAATTGATTATTAGGTTGGGGGCGGCAAAACGTTGCGTTTTGCTTCCCTTTTTATTATTATATATTTATTTATTTATTATATTTATTTATTTATTTTTATTTTAAATCTTCCAAAAACCTGTAAAAAATTCAAGAGTAAGGTAGCATTAATTGTCCTTAAAAATCAATTAGTCACAATTAAACCAAAATATGACAATTTTATCCTTATAAAATAATAATTTAAAATAAAGCATACTAAATCAATTAAAGACTAATTAAATTAAGTTAATAAAACCCATATAAAAAATATCAAAATATATAAAAATAATTGAGTTTGTAAACACAATAATCAACATGCAGTCATATATTAGGCATCAAAACAGCCGCAGGTCGCTGATTTTATATCTATTGCCAAGCTACCGTTTTCCTTGGCGCTAAATTCACAGAACCCGAAACCACACAGATTAGAACAGCAAATTGGAACTGAAAAGAATTCCTTGCTTCAAACAATTTCATCATGCAGCAGTATATATGTTTTTGTGTGTGTGTGTGTGTGTGTAAACTTTTTCAGTTGCTTCTTCCTCTCCACTCTGTACGCAATTAACAGAGCCAGAGATAGAGGACACTTAAGGAAAATTAACTTAACCGACTTTCTCTCCAGTCAGCGCAAGTTCCTCCCCTCTTCGCCTGCGTCGATATCCACGACTCACTCGTAGCGTTTGCTTTCTCTCGCTTTCTCTCTCGTTCCAATCTCTCAGATCTCTTTTTCCCTTGATCTGCTTTCCCCCTCTTACTCCATCTATCCGCCCTTCTCCATTATGAGTATATCACGGCTTAGCTTCTTTGATAAATGCCGTATGAGAGGGAGAAGAGTGCGTGTTCGCATTGGGCGAGGAGAGGAGCACAAGGGCGGTGGCTGATGACTAGAGGGGAGGGGAGGACGTGTGTGATGTAGGTATATACTGTACTTATCATTCTTATGGGCATTTTTATCAAAATGCTATACGCACGGTGAAATAAATTACCATGATCTATACTGTGAAAAGTATTTCCCTAAATGCTATTGTTAAACTCGTTTACTAAGAACAAGTTTGAATTTTTAAAGAAGTTGTTCATGAGGAGAATAAGTTTCATGTTTGACAATTTTTCTTAACAAAATTGAAAACTCGTTCAGGGCATGAACTAAACTAGTCTCTCAGAGCACACAGTAGCGCACATTGTAGCGCCACTGTCACCACTGCCTCTTCTTTTTCTCTTTCATTTCAGCAAAATTTACAAACAAATACTCATTTTATCAATACTTTCTCCCTTTTTCTTTAGACGTTGGAGAGAATTGCAATCAATAATCCCACTCCTTTCCAACTGCCTCTTTCATTTTTTTCCTTTCCCCTTCATTCTATATTTCCAACAAAATGAAACAATACTATTAGGTTTTATATTTTACAAGATATAAAAAAATATCAATGAATTTTACTTTATATCCTAATAATTAAATTTTAAAAAATATATAAAATAAATTTATTGAATATAAATTATCTATCAATATGATATGATATATGCAAAATTTACATCTATTTAATATAGCCAATGGACGGATCCAAGGTCAGAGATTATGAGGGAATGAGTGGTGTTAAAACTTATTAAAATTAAACACTAGAATAATTATGTGCAACCGCCTTGTAGCATTCTCGTATATAAAATTTCTTTTACAGAAATATGTACATTTATGGAACAATTTATGAAAAATAACAGAATATGCACATGTTTGGTTTCAAATTTTCAAGTTTAAATTAAACCAAACATAAGTTTATTGAAATATAATTTATATTTGAATATTTTTTCTAAAAAAAGTCAGTTTAATTTAGCATATTGCAACTTGTTTACATATATGATGAATCAAAATAGATCACATTAAGATGTGTAACTATTTAGTAGGGGCACAAATTTTAACAATATTCATAATCTAATTTTGGATCTGTCTACTGGCTAAAAATTAAATGTGCTTGAATTAATATAATTAAATGTTCATTAAATCATGACAAGGCTGTCTTGATACATGAGGCATCTAAGTATATATTGTAAACATTTGTTTACAAGATATAATTTTAGCCAGTATCAATTTCTAAGTTTCCTCTAAAATTTTTATAGGTTAACCAGCCAAAATCTGAAAATCTTGAAAATATATTCAATAACGTCATTAACTTATATTAACAAAACTGCTGAGGATTAAGTACAATAAAATGACGACATAATTAGTTAACCCTTTATTATGATTAATATGATTAATAAAGAAAGTAACAAACGATTTACTAACATCATTTTTATACAATCCAAAATAAAATGTTCAATTCAGTTTTATTGAAAAATATTTTGAAATTAAAATAACCTGTCTTACTACACAGTACTCACTAATTAGTGAGCCACCTAAAGCAAGCTAGCTCAGTTGATAATAGTTAAGAATTCAAAGTTTATATATTTTTTAAAATTTAATTATTACGATATAAAGTAAAATTCATTCATATTTTTTTATATCTGGTAAAACATAAAATCTAATAGTATTGTTTCATTTTGTTGGAAATATAGAATGAAGGGGAAAGGAAAAGAATGAAAGAGGTGGTTAGGAAGGAGTGGGGTTATTAATTGCAATTCTCTCTAAAGTCTAAAGAAAAAGGAAGTAGTTGTTGATGGAATGGGTATTTGTTTGTAAATTTTGCTGAAATGAAGGGGGGAAAAAGAAAGGAAAGGCGATGGTATCAGTGGCAGTATGTGCTCTGACAGGCTAGACTCATTCATGCCTTGAACGAGTTTTCAATTTTGTTTTAAAAAAAATTGTCAGACATAAAACTCGTTCTCCTCCTAAACAATTTCTTTAAAAATCCAAGCTCGTTCTTGTAGTGAAAGAGTTTAGCTATAATATTTAAGAAAATACTTTTCATAGTATAGCATCATGGTAATTTATTTTACAGTGTATAGCATTTTGATAAAAAAGCCCATTCTTATCTCGACTTTTTTTTCCCTGACCAGCCATTCTTGTCTCGACTTTCCCCTTGGTAAATTTCTCAAAAAAATAAAACTTTAATTTAGAAACTTGCTTTTAATCTATTTTTGCTATCTTTTTTTTAGAAAATAAACTCCCATGAACTCCTTATTTCTCAAAGTAATTATCTAGAAATTTTCTTTTAATTTTCTTGAATTTCTTACTCAAAAATAGGCTTTTATTGAATAATTATTTCTTTAGGCATTCCCATCTTCAAAATTTGTGACATTACATCTATTTCTAAATATAAGAAGTAGACCAAAAATTAACTTTGATCTTAAATACTCTTCTGGTCCTAAATATAAGATCTATTTTATAGTACAAATTATACGATAAAATGGGTTTTATATTTAAGACCAAAGAAGTATAATATCTTAATTTACTTTCCCTCTCAAATTTATAACTTTTTATCCAATAATGCTTGATATGATCTCAATCAATTCATGCCTCTTTGGTGTGTGCCAAGGAAATGGGGAAAAATTAAATATTTCTTAATTTTCTTACTAAATCACATGTTTTAGGCCAAAATATCCTTATTCGCATAAACGTTGTGTAAAAATTATTTAGGAAGAAGCGGAGAAATTAACTTCTTAAAAAACAGACACAGATTAAAGTAGAAGTGGATAAATTAACTGCTTAAAAACCAGAGATTCCACCAACCATGCACGGCTTCCAATTCCCTCGTATAATCCAAGTTTGACATTTGCTACTCCACTCGCAACAAACTCGCCTGAGTTTCAAGGCTACAACGAAGAAAGAAGGAGAAGAGAATAAGAGTAAGGAGAGGCAAGGAGCTTCTGTTCGCACCGCAAGTGTATGGGTCGTCACAAGTAATAAAGTGATAAATACAGTATCATTCTCACGAGAATTCGGTTTCAAAACCCAGTCAAATATTGGTTATCATACTTTCGCTTAATTTGAGTCATACAAATATCAAGAGTGAAAACAACTATTTATAAAATTAAAAATAAATAAAAACAAAAAGTGATTCTTCAATTCTAATGATTCAAAGGGACTGGGATTATTTATCCCCCTTAGATTTCAAAAGTACTCAATTAAATCCCCATTATATTTGCTTCTTAGTTATAAATTATGTTAGCCAATGATACTAAATTACCTATAAGTGCTCTTTCAAGTCTCCAAATAGGTGTTTAGCTCAATTAATTCCTTAATCTCTTAATTAATTAATTAAGCCCCAATTTTAATTGCAAATCTTATATGACTATGTGAGGTTAATGAGTATATCTCTATCTCATTAACAAAATCATCCATCCAACTTGCGAATTTCAAGTTCTCACACGATTAAACTCAAGCTCTACACTCAACCTTGTCCTCTTAAGCATCAATCAAGTGAACCCAAAAATCTTATCGGTGGCCAATCAACAAGAAGCATTAAGCATAGAGTAAAATCTACACAACCATATCATTAATCACAAATATAAAGGGGAAATGAGTACTTAATCCATACAAGAGTTCAAAATAATCCTAGAATCAAAGTATTTAGCCACCCATACTCAGAAAATCCATGAGAATATATATCTACATCAGCACAAACATGAAACAAGAGTAGAGAAAGCAAGATGGAGAGGAAAAACTAAGGAAAGAAGCCCAAATCTCTTCAAAGCTCCAACTCCTAGCTCAATCTCCTCCAAGAAGCAAGCTCTAGCACAGCCAAAGACTTCTAAGAACCACCCAGAACTGAAAAATGGCGGCCAAGGTCGAGTTTGGGATCTTAAAACTTAAAATTTTCGAGCTAAGTTGAGCTGTGCATTTTTCTGTCAGTGACTGCGCCACAGCTCAAAAATTTTGTGCTGCAACCAAGTTTTCCTCTATTTCACTTGAGCCGTGGCTAGGTCAGAGTGGGGTGCAGCTCATTTTGCCTCTGGAAAATTTTGTACTTCTAGCTCACATGAGGAGTTATACCTATGATTTGGCCTCTATTTGTTCTTCTTTGATCACCATAATATAATTCTTAAGAAACCTTGATCTTTAATTCCTTCTGAAGTACTTCCAAGTGGCTTGAAACTTTAAGTCTTAGACCAAAATAACCTTGCAAAATTGACAAATTTTATAAGCTCAAAAATAACAAGGATAAATGCCAAAATATGAACAAATATATCTAAGAATACATAAAACTTAAAGAAAAAGTACTGAAATGACATGAAATTCTAGAGATTAACAGCTTTCGAATCCCTATGTTTCATTGGAAATCTAGGGATTAATGCTACTTTCTTTTCACAATCTTCTTATTCCTACCGTCTGTGTATAAGGGAAATAGAGACAAGGGGAGAGGATAACAATTTTAATGAGTTTAATATAAATCATTGACGAAGTGAGATTAAACACTTTTAGTCAATTTTTATCATTTTTTTTAATGTTACATCGTATATTTATTAAAATTTTATAACTCTACTTCTTCAATTATTTAGATTGAACCCATTAAGATTTTTTCTTCTCTCCCCTTCCTTTTATTTTTCTTGTACCAAATATAGGGTAACTGAACATTTTGTGCGGAAAATATGTTTGTTTGGCTTGACAGGAGGGAGAGGAAGGGAGATATCTTGATAATCTCGATGTTGACTAGATGAAGGATTGATTGGATGGAAAGAAAATAATTTTAATGATATCTTGTTTGATTTAAAAGGAAAGCAAACGAAGAAGATTAGAGTATTTTATGAGCAACATGTCAAATTTATCATAATTGAATTAACTTACATAATTTTCTTAATCTAAGCAAATTAGTTAAATAAGTCTTATATTAATAACTAGAAGAGTGAGCCTGTTTGAGTCAGCATTTGCGGGCCCAAACGTGGCTTAAAATAGGGAGAAGCCTGATTCAAAATGAAGGTGTTGTTTGGAAGAGCTTACATTGTATTGGGCTTATGAAAAAATAAGCTACCTCACTGTGCGTTCAGAATAAGCCAGAGAATGAAGTTTATTTTTCAAATATGAAGAGCTTATTACTGTTATGAGGTGTTAGACATATTTTATTCCCTCTTTCTCTCCCTTCTAACAATTATTTTCCTGTGAGTTCTTCACTTGTTTTCTTTATTCAGAGTAGTCACCCACGAGCTGCGAGTCCTTGTGCCATTGTGACCATATTGACCCTCTGGAGCCTCTTTGAAGATTTTCAAGCATTTAATGACAGGACATGACATAAAATTAAAAAACAAGTTGGTATATTCATGGAGTACTAGAAGTAGTATTCGAAATATTTAAAATATTTTTATCTCAATTCTTTTTTTTATCTTTCACTTTATATTTAAAATATTTTTCATGATTTCTCTAAAAATTTAAAATTTAATTCACTTATTAAATTTGACTTCTTCATATTAAATTATTTTAATTTCATTGTGTTTTGTGAAATCATTTCTTTTTATCATATTTTATTATTTATTAAAACTCATATCTATTTTGGTCATTTTATAACCAAACTTACTTTTACTCAACTATAATCCAAACAACCTTTTACCAACATCACTTTTACAAATGAGCTTTTTTGAACTCTAATCCAAACACAATTTAGGGTGTGTTTGGGATAGCAGTGACAGAAGTAACTTTTTTTCAATCTGACTTTTACATAAGCCAAATTGAGTAAAAGTCAGATAGGGTAATGTGCTTTATATTTGGATTGGGTTTTGAAAAAAAGTCAGTTTGAGAAGTTGGAACTTGTTTGGATGATAAATGTAAAAGTAAGTTTGGATCTAAAATGATTTAAAAGGACATGAATTTTTATTAAATAGCATATATTTATATTATATGTTTATAATGTGATAATTGTAACATTAAAATTAAAATTATAAAAATAAAATAACTATTTTTTAAAGAATAATAAATTTATTTTTAAAAAAATGATTTTATTATTCAAAAAATAATTTTTTTAATATTAAAAACCAATTGGCTGGATTTAAAGAGGAAAAAAAAGAACTCACATCATGCATTCTCTCTCCTCTCTCACTCATGGGCCCCACGAAATGTGTAGTGGAGAATTTTGTTTTTTTTTTTACCACTCGTAGTGGAGAAGCTGAAAGCAAGAGCTTCCGAAAAAAAAGTCCGTTTCTGGTATAAGTCCATCTCTCTTCACAATGAATTCAAACATCTCTTTTAAACAAAAAGCTACTTTTACCTGTGAAAAAGCCAGTTTGGAGTCCTTACCGTGATCCCAAACACACCCTTAACTTATCCAATTTAGCTTTTACCCAACTTCACTTCTTCATAAGCTACTTTTTCAATAAGTTACTTTTTCAATCGTTGATCCAAACGGACCCAATATCTACTTCGGAGATCACCACGTCCCGCTTGCTCGAGTATATCACTTTGCTTCATTAATTAAACCCTCTTAGGAATTGTATATGCAAGATGCCAAGTGCATATTAAGAAAGTTGTAAGAACGAGCGGGGATATTTTACATTAGGAGGGTTTAATTCCTTAATCTCTGTTCACTCTTTAATTTACCTTATTATTTTCGCCTGACCTAACCCTAAGTGATCGGGTGTAAGTAGTTCTATAAAATTTGCTTTTGATTTTTATTACAAAGAAAGAAAATGTATTCCTTTAGAAAATTACAAGTCAACGGTATAGGCAATTTAGATCCCGTTTATTTAATATTAAAATATAAGTGATTTTTCGATTTTTATAATTAAATTTAATAAAAATGATTTGTAGTGTAGCGATTTATAAAATTAATATTTAAACTATTTTGTGTTTAGTTATAATAATAGTAGTAGCAAATAAGGAAAATTGACAGAAAAATGATTGTTGAATTTAAAAAAAAAATTCTCAAATAGTCACTTGAATAAGAGAAATATTTTTTTTAATCATTATACATAACCAAATATGAATTTTATAATTTGACAAAATAATTATGTTGTCCCTATGATCTTTTTTTTTTTGAAAAAAATCTTAAGTAAAATCTTAAGTCCCCCTCACCGGATGATCAGCTTTAAGATGATAAAATGCTCATATGTATTTATTTTGCCAACCTCCTACACACACACACACACACACACATATTATTTCTAAATTTAAAAAGCATTTATTCAACAAAACGCTCCCAAACATCTTGTTAATTCTGCAACCGGAACCTTTCCTCTCCGACTTGTCTTCATTTCACGTAAAATAATTGCTTTTATAAGCATTTTTCCTAAAACTAGCTCTCGTTCTTCATGTAAAAATTAGATAAAAGATAATATAATATCTCAATTTATTTTGTTTTTAAAATTTATAATTTTCTCTTCAAAATATCTCTATTGATTGTACTTGTTAAAAGTTTCCATCATGAGATAATTCAAATGCTAATAATTAACAAGGGCATTTAACAAAAACTAACATTTATTTGTTACAAATTACTAACTAATTTTTTTAATATCCTTAAACTCCAGAAATAACTCGATTATTGTCATAAGTTTCCGAAAGTAGATTTTTAAATCAATTATTTTCACGAAGCAACCTCTCCACTTAGCCACTGCAGAAGGCCACGTACATCGATAAGGTATATTTGCATAAACTTTAAAAATTAAAGTCAACCGTGTCCAAACTACCGTATGGGTATTTGCATATATTCAACAATTATAGCCTTGAACTTGTTTACAGATCTAGTGAATTTGAGTTTGCGTCTGCAACATAATCCCATCTCCCATTCTTATATGTGCGTGCGTGTATTCTCTTGAATATTGGCTATAACTGACTGTGGGGGGGCAATTTTGCAGTACGTTTGTAGGGATCGAATACTTGCGGAAGCTAATAAACAAATAAACAAGGATGACTATTGTTGTCACATTATCAATTTTTCTGTCGTTCAACTCTGCATGATTAATGATTATAACTGGAAGTTGTAGGTGCTAGCCATTTACTACCTCCAGTTCTTAATATAAAAGCTAGTTGACTAATTTGAATAGATTAAAAAAATTAGTTAAGTTACTTGTTTGTAACAAATAGGTATTGTCTTCTCTAAAATACCATTGCACATCAAAATCATTTGATGAAACATTTAATACGTGCAACTACTACAAAAACTACCTTGAAAAAAATAGATAAATATGATAGACAAAGTGAATTGGAGTCTTGTATGGAGGACCAAATTGAAGGTCAGACATCCCTCCATAGCGCATTGGAAGCATCTCAAATTATCATCTTTAAATCGTTGGGACTGATTAAAATATGTTGTAGCTTCTTCACATATAATATGTGCCAAAGCAGAACTCTTGAATTAAATAATCCCATTCAGCAAATCCAAACTGTACTCCTGTTCTGAGGACAATTATTTATTAATATTATTAGTATAAGCATGAAAATAATTAAACTCTTGACAATTTTAAAACCTATGCATAATTTAAATCGATCCGTGTATGATGTAATAAGTGAAAAACTTCATTACTTTTAATATGTTTATCCTCTTCTACCGTTTTTTTCCCCCAAGAAAAACAAATGTCGAATTGGTCCGAATCGGCCTAAAGAAATACAGCTCCAGGTGTGATATATTTGGATTGAAGGTTAATTGGGTGATGAGAGTATTATTTGTGTAATGATGAAATTCACAGGTGAAAATTTGGAAAACGATATTTTCAAATAGCATTGCCGATAAAGTATTGATTTATTGTTCATATCATGTGATGTTACTTTCACAAACTGAGTCGTGTGGACGACGGTTTTACATAATTCAACAGAAAGTTGAACATTAAGCAATCGTACGCAACATACTTTGACAGATTCTTTCAAAATGATGTGTCTATATATAATGAAGAATGCTTACAACTTCCGCATTCACGCAAGAGAGACTATAATAATCAAAGTGGGGACTTCTCATGGTGAAGAACAGATTGAGCGTTCTTTATGAAGCATCACGCAAAGGGTCTGTATCAACTTTGAACTCATTTTTACAGAAAGAACCATTAATCCTCCACAGGATCTCACAAAGTGGCTTCAACGAAACTCCCTTACACATATCAGATTTGCCTGGTGTAATATCCCAAATTTTATGGATTTGAGTAAAGCATGATGAAGGAGAAATTTTTAGAGAAATTGTTGAGATTGAGACCTTTAAAATATGGTTTAAAGAATTATAAAGTTAATTTCAGGAATTTAGGACCTATTTTCTTGGAAATTCAAGGAAAAATAGTTAGAGGATAATTTTTAGGAAAATTATTTCATGGACTAAAGCTAATGGAAGAAGAAAATTCATATAAAATATCCAGGTTTGATTTCTGGAATCATCTGATTATCCTGGAAAAATAGAGAATGATCAAATTGAAGGGAAAATAAAGACCAAAGGGTATAATAGTCATTCTACACCCCTCACCGACTTAATCTACCCTAACATCTTCTCCCTTCTTATTTTCCCCTGCTGCACGACTGAAACAGAGCAAGAGAGAGACGGTGGACTAGGGGAAGAACGAGGAAGAAGAGGAGGTGATTGAAGGAGACGATCGGTTCGTTCAAAGGAGGAAATCAAGCAAGGTAAGCCTTGTGAACATTCTCCTACTCTTCTTTCTCTCAACCGTTGCAACTTTAGAAGAGGAAATGGCAATTTAAAACTCTGGGTTATGGAGGAAAAATCAGTATCTAAATGTAACAAAAGTAGTAAAGTGTAGATAGAGGCTTGATCAAGTAAGTTATGGGGTTGTATATGTTGTTGATTTGCTTTTGGAATGTTTGAATCGAGGCCCTGTTCTGCTTTTCTGGTGTGAGCGTTAGGTTTTATGAAAGAGAAGATGATGTTGTGATGTAGATATATGTGTGTGTGTGCGCGCGCGCGCGCGATGGCATGATGTTTACTCTTTCTTTTTTGAGATTTCGGTGACTGGTTTGGAAGTACACTTGGTATCTGGAAAAATTTTCAGATTTGCTGTTCAATGTAGCGTGATATGTAGGAGAGGAAGAGAGATGATTAAAGCCCAAAGTGAAGACATAAAGGAATATTTTGGAAGTGTGTATCTGTATGAATATGTTGTGGTTGAAAGTGAAATTGTCGTGTAAGAGAAGTGGGCCCGTTGGATTTAGTGGAAAGGGAGATGGTCAAAAAGTTTGTGGATAGATTTATATATGTGTGTGGCTGGTTATGCGTGTGAGAATCTGAAATTTTTGAAGATAGAAATTGATGAAAATTTTGTGGATATGCTAGGAAACGTTGGCATTGAGTTAATGCTTTAAATATTTATAATTCTGGAAAATTCTATAGATTAGGAAGAGTTGTTGAAATTAATTGAGTACTCATTCTTTAATACATTTTAATGTTGAATATTGATTTGGGAAGGCAAAATCCAGATTTGGGACATTAAAGTAGTGGATAGAATGATGTTTATGAAGCTGGGATTTCAAGACAGTATGGGTGAAGCGTTGTTACTGTTATAAATATTAAGTAGGATCTTGAAAATATTCCAGGGTACATATTCATTTTTGAAAGAATTGGAATAAATAATCTACTTTACATATACTTATATATATGTATGTATATATATTAATCTACCACTCCCTATATAATTTACAGGATTTGATATTTGTTCAAGTCCATTAAGAAGGGAGCCAAGGAAGAAGCAAGGGGAAGTTAGTACAGAAGAAAAAGCAAAAGGCAGTAACTCTTTTCCTTATATGTGATTGTGTATTGATTGCCACATGTTTGGATGTGCCTTTATGCTGATTGTGCATGAGAACATGTAAGTTGCCTTTGCATGATAATAATTGTCATGACAATATGCGCTGGTTTCCATTTATTTTGGAATGTGGGTGCAATAGATAGCGATTGGCTATATGGGTGTATGGTGTATGTGCATCATTGATTATATTTGGATGCAAGGTGTTGTTCTCTTTGGCCTATGTAGCATGTTGTTTGTGATCTTGTATGATTACGTGAAGGAAATTGTTACTACTGAGATTCTTTAGAATCTCACCCCTTCTTCCATGTAATACAGCAAGAGCAAGTACTCCTAAGGGCAAGGGAGTAGTGATCGGTGGAGTTTGAAGGTGCAGGAAGTTGGTGATCTTTTGTATATATATTTTGCTTAAAATGCATCTTATTTTGAAGTGAAGATATATTGTATATCTATTGTGGTATGTAAATATTCCTCCATAAGGAGGTGACTAAGGGCAGATAAACCATGGTAACTGCTATTGAAGGAATTGATCAATATTTTGATATAGATATTGTTTTATCTAAAATTATGTATCTGTATATGTAACTCGTTGTAGGAGTCTGTGGCTAGAATGTTGAATGTTAGATCCTACTGGCTATAATTGATTTGATATGGGATCTAAAAGGTTGGATAGAAAAAGAATGGGTTCGATGGTTGAATACGAACCATGGGTCTTAAGACGGTTTTTACCGTTTTTATGAAAGGGTTACAGTGGGTACTTGAACCACTAGACAGGTTACTTGAAAGTGAATTTTGAAAGGTTTAAAACTTTTCAGAAAATCTCATTCTTTGAACAGGATCAGACTTTGTATTTGGGAACTAAAAAAATAAAATTGTCTTCCCAAGGATTGGAACCTAGCTTTTAATGATTCGAGATTAAATAAAACAATTATATTGGTGTATAAAGGAGAGTCTTGACACCTGGCCACCTTGAATTCACCAAGGCGCTTCTCGCGCACAAACCCAAACTAGCCATTGAGGTTGACTCTTCCGAGAACACACCCCTCCACTTGGCTTTTGCAGAACGGCACATCGACATCGTAAAGAAATTGCTTGAAGTTAACAACCCATGCTTGTTTCCTAATGAAGAGGGCAAAATTCCTTTGCACTATGCAGTTATCAAAGGCAGAATAGAGGTTGTGAAAGAGTTGGTCATGGCGAAGCCTGAGTCTGAGTTTTCTTGATAATGGAAACACTGTATTTCACTTGTGTGTGATGCACAATCATTTGGAGACTCTCAAGGGTTTGGTGGAATTGGAACTTGCCATTTATGGGGGGCTTCTTAACTTTACGATTTCTGATGGAGTGGGCAACACCGGTTTCCATTTAGCAGTCGCGTCCAAGCAAGTTGATGTACGATATTCTTGATATAAAGAGTTTTCTTGTTACGTAAACGGGTTATACTTTTCGTGAATTATTGGGTCTAATTTGTTTTACCCCAAAATCATGACACTTTCCACAATATATTAACATGCAAGTTTATTATTTCAGACTACAAGGTACCTCCTATCAATCCCAAAAGTAATAGAAATGACAAGCTTGAAGAACAGCATAGGCCTCACAGCCTATGACATCCTTAAACGTAGTGCAAAACATTTTAAAACCATAGAAATACAAGTCATGCTGATGGACTATTCTAGAGTCAGAACAGAGAAGAACGAAATCCACACGCATTCACACTCGTCAACACCAATTGCAAGACCAAAACCTTGAAATCAAAAGAAGAGAAACTGCTTCCTAAGGATTTCGAAATGGATTGGGGGTTGGTTCAAACAAAAGGGTGACTGGGTAGCAGAAATGAGGGGAAATCTGAGTTTAGTGTCTACTGTTATAGCCACCATAACATTTCAATCATTAATTAACCCACCTGGTGGCTTCATCCAACAAGGTTTATCTCAAGGCTCATCCAATATTGAAGCCCTAAAGTGCACTATCCTTCCTAACAACGTGTCTTATCGTCCTGGGGAAGCTGTCTCATCTTTTAGTTTCCAAGATCTGCTTTTGGAGTATGTAATTTACATCACTATCTCTTTCATTTCATCGCTTAGCGTCACCTTCTTGCTTGTGAGTGGAGTTCCTATGAAGAACAACGCTTTGCTATGGCTTTTATCCATGGGCATGGGCATCAACTCTCACAACCCTAGCCCTTGCCTACTTAACTGCTTTTTGTATGGTGATGCCAAGCCATTTTCTTGGGAATAATAAAGCAGGTTGGACCACCCTTGAAGCCTCAATTTGGGCCTGGTCTGGATTGCGTGTGCTGATTGTTGTGTTAATCACACTGCGGTTTATAATTTGGATCGTGAAGAAATGTGCCAGACTAATCAGAAAGCTGTTGACATGTGGAATTAGAGAAAGTTGATGCTGTTTCTTTATATATCTCATTTCAACTAATGCTATTCATTGTCTGGCCGGTCACAAGTGGCATGGGTTGCTTTTAGGATCATAATTCATGGTATATCATGGTTACATGTTTCTCTTATATATTTAGATCTGATCTGTTCTAAGCTTGTACTTTGTAACAAGATTATATTTGGATGATTTAAAATTATTGTCATCTCAATCTACTGATTAATTAAAGTTTTCTGTCAAACTAAGATGTGTTTGTGTAGAAGTCATGTTTAGGAGCATTTGGCATCAAAATAGGGAAGAAAGGAGAATTGATAAAACCCATACACGCCCAGTACCGGAAACAAAGTGCCAAAATGTTGGAAGAGAAATTGTTTCATAAAGATTTTAAAATAAATAGGAATTTGGTTTAAATATAAGGATGATTAGTGGGTATAAGATATGCGAAGAAATCTGAGTCTGGTGATCAACCGTTATATCAATTACCTTTCAAGCTTTAATTAACCCACTTCGTTGCTTCATTCAATAAGTTTATCGATCTCATCGTCAAATGTTTTGTGCTAGAGAAGAAATCTCATCCTTTCGTTACCCGTGGTCTTGTATGGCCTGAGCTGTATTGCTTGTTCTAGTTGTCCAGTTATAATCGTGAAATTTATTTTTTTATGATCTTAGAGCATATAATTAATGATCAGAGTATTGTAATTTTTGTTTTAATGAGTTGAAATTCACATAATAAGTACCTAAGTTATTTTTCATCATAATAATGTGTGTGTGTGTATAGTAAGTAGCGTATAAACGAATCATATGTGCAAGAGAAATGAGAACTTTATGTGATAGCGGCAAAATGAGAGATCTTTGAGAGACATCACTTTTTTGTTGGGGGGGGGGGGTTATCAATTTTGAACTCATTGGTACAGCAAAACCCGTTAATCCTCTTCAAGATTTCAAGAACTGCCTTCAGTGAAACTCCTTTACACATATGATCATTGCTAGGTCATGTTTAAGTTACAAGGGCCCTTCTCAAGCACAACTCAAAACTCGCCATTGAGTTGGACTCTTGTCAAAGCACAGGCGTCTGCAGAGGGTCATGTCTACATTATTGTGAAGGACTTCACTTGCTTCAAGTTTTTGACGAAGCATGCTTGGTTCGTGATGAGGAAGGAAGAATTCCTCTACACCGTGCAGTTATGAGAGGACGATCGAATAGAGATTGTGAGAGAGTTGGTAAAAGCGAAACCAGAATCCCTGAGTTATAGTGTTAATGTGGAAACCATTTTTTTAACCAAAAAAAAAAAAAACTATTTGGAGACCCTCCAAGCTTTGGTGGAACTGGGGTTGGCCGTCACCGGCGAGCTTATCAGCTTCACAAGCTCTGATTAAGCCGGCTTTTTATTACATGGCTTTGTTTTGAATTACTCTTTAGAATTTATTTTTCTTTTTTCGTCTTGAAAGACGTGTGCCTCAAAACCTTCAATTTTAAGTCTAGGGCTGGCAACGGCAAGGATCTCTTTGGCAGGGGTCTGTTTGTTTTGTTCCGTACTTTTTAATATTTTTTCTTATGGGCAAATGAGAAATAAAAAAAATTTTGTAAAAAAAAAATCCGCTTGGACCATATTGACTGCGACTTGCTCCTTAAATCCAAGAAATTCGATCGATTAGAACATGTAAATTTTACCTTTCTGTTTTGATACTGAATAGTTACATCGACTATATATATTTTAGCTAGACTTTTCACAACTCGGGAAGACGGGAACTCAATTCTTGCCCATCGATCCTATACCCAAGCAATACACCGACTTGTTTTTATTTTTTTTGGTTTAGAGCGTGAGGTAACCCTTTTAATTCGTACTTGAATCGAACACAAAGATGTATAATATTATTCATTGTGTTTTGTTCTTCTAGTAGTGGAATGCAATAGGGTTAATTTGCATGCTTTATTATTTCTGGAATGCTCTGTTAATTAGTGTCATTTAAATTTAAATCTGCAATAAAGATAAGAAAACAAAGATGAAAAAAGAAAAGAAATATTAATGTTCCTATCTACTTTCGTGTGCTTGAGTTTTCGTTGATGGCGGAGGAGTGCAACCATTGGTTATATTCATAATTTAGGGAATTGATGCTGGTGATCAAATAGGGTAGAACATTATAATTAATAAATTATATACAGTTGAAGTAATAAACTTGGTTATTATTATATCAAGTCATTGTATTCCAAGCTATCTATAATTGGAAGATTTAATATAAAATAATAATAGTAATAATAATATATAGGAAATCGATTACCAACTGCAAGTGCTACCTGGGTTACATAATTTTTTTGCCCCCAGCTGGCCTGGGTAACATAATGACGAGTGTTTTATTTTTGGACGTTTAATATGTATACATTTGAATTGGTCCAATTGAGACACGAGAACTCAGCCCATAAGATAAAGACCATCAATCTTTTCGTGTTATACTACCACTATGCTTAATATTAGTATGATTTTTAATTTGTTTCAAAATATAATATGTTAATTTATTTTATTTTTCATATTTATTTATTTTTGTAAAGTAATTTCTACAATTGTTCCACATAGTAAATATCTTATTAAATGATAGTTTTAGTCAATGCACATTATTAATATAGATATTTTAAAGAAGATAAAATATATATTTATTATAAATAACTAATTTAGTTAATTTTTTTAATTTTCTCAATTAGTTAACTAGGTCTTATAATAAGAACTGGATGTAGTATAAGAACTAGTTTGACATTCCATTTGGTCCTAAATATAAGGCCCCAATTTATTTTGTCTCTCATATTTATTCACTTTTTTTAAGGTAATCCTAATAAAAGTTGCATGTGTTAAATGTTTCACCAAATAGTAATTCTAACTAATACACATTATTAGCAAGTATATTTTAGAAAAGAAAATATCTCTTTATTATAAATAACTCGCTTGATTAATTTTGTTAATTTATTTAAATTAGTCAACTAGCTTTTATATTAAGGACCAGAAGAGTATTATGTGTGGTTTTTTTTTTTTTGGGCAATTTTATGTGTGGTTTTTGACTGAGCCATCTAACTTCGTTAGTGTTTTTTCAAAGAATATTTTGTTAAATTACCTTGAAATTGTCACAAAAAACGAAAAAGACGGCAGAGAAAAAAAAAACAGAAAAACTGGATACTCTATCCATAGATCCAATTTAATCGCAAGCCGATGTATGTGATTAAATTATATTGTTGGCTCGGCCACGTACTCATTGCTTGTCAGAATTTAGCTATTACAAGGAACATATCGGATCTAACATCATTATGTATTGCAATGAGCGCGCGCGCGCGCACACGCGCATTTGTATGCTTCTCCTGTTTTTATATTGTTCATTTTTCTTTAAACTGGGTCATTGTATTTAACTTTTATTGAACCGTACAAGTCAACATGTGAGGATACTGTTTTTAATACTCCCTTCGTTTCTTATTATAAGAGACAAATAACCAAATTACATTGATAAAAAAACAGTTAAAATTAGTTGATAGCAATTAATATGTAAAAAGTATAATATTTTTTTCCAACAATGCCCCCATTAATAAGGAGAGAGAATATGAGAGAGAACAATTAAATTATTAAAGAAGAGAAGTGGGAGGGAGAGAAAGTATGAGTTGGAGACAAAATAATAGGGGTAAAATAGGAAATCAATACAAAAAAATAGAGACAACTTTTAAGTATCTCTTATATATGAGAATATGCTATAAGCATCAAATGTCTTTTATAATAAAAAACGGAAGGAATAATGATTTGCCTGTGGTGTACAGTTGGAGGCCATCGAATTCTGGCAAACTTCTCAACTTATTAAGACCGATGGAAGGCCCAAAAAGAACTTGTTCCTGATGGGTCAGACCATAAAATTACAGTAGTACTGTTGTTCTAGCCCTTTCATTTACTTTCGTTTGGAATTATTAACTAATCTTAACTACGCGCATATGACATCAACCTGATGTGTCGGACAAATTAATTATATGAAATGTTGGCCTAGAGGAACCATAAAAAAATATTAAACCAGACAACACGGAAATACTATATATAGAGGTATTAACGAGAAAGAAGGTATGGTTAATTAATTATCTCTCTCTTTCTCTCTCTTTTTTAAATGACAAACGAAGAATGTTGGATGGATCAAACATGCCCACAGAAAAAGGTCCTCCGAAAGAAAACTAATTCCATGTGATTGAAATAACGCAGAAGCTAGTTAATTCACATATACATTGTAAAATACAAATCGAATAAATTGAGGGGCCAGAGATCAACAGCAACTATAAATTGGAGAATGAGTTATCGTGAACTTACGTTTCTAAGTATATTCTTCTTAACTTGGTGTAAAGCAAATAGTAGATTCTAATAATTTGCCGCGAGAGATGGAACTCGTGAAAATCGAAACTACTCATCATCATCAGGACGATGACAGAATGAGAGTTCTTTACGAGGCATCATACGAAGGAAGCGTTTCAACTTTGAACATGCTTATACAGCAAGATCCATTAATCTTGCACAGAATTAGCTCGCGAACCATCCTTATTGAAACCCCATTACACATATCAGCTTTACTCGGCCACCTTGAATTCACCAAAGCCCTTCTTGCTCGCAAACCCAAACTAGCCCTTGAGCTTGACTCCTTCCGAAGCACACCTCTCCATGTAGCTTCTGCAGAAGGCCACATCGACGTTGTGAAGCAGTTGTTGCTGTATTATGACGAAGCGTGCTTCGTTCGTGACCAAGAAGGCAGAATTCCCTTGCACTACGCTGTTATAAGAGGGAGACCAGAGGTTGTGAAAGAGCTAATTAGAGTAAAGCCAGAGTCTTCGAAGACTCTTGACAAAGGGAAGACAATTTTTCACTTGTGTGTGGCGTACAACCACTTGCAGATCATGAAAGCTTTGATAGAGTTGGCTATTGATGACACCTACGAACTCCTAAATGAGAGAGACTTGGATGGAATGAACACTATTCTCCATTTGGCTGTCATGTTGAAGCAAGTTGAGGTACTTGTGACATAATTTTATAATATAATTCTGCTAATAACATAATTCTGCACTACATTGATTGGCTTGAGTTTCACATATATGTAGCTAGACGCAAAGAAAGTCCGCACTAAATTAAAATTTTGCATCACGAAAGAAGGATCATGAGAAATATTCTCTGGGACCAACTACCAATTATTATTCTAGTCGCTAATTTTGTCAAAACAAAATTTAAATGAGAGCTCCATGACGAAAAACTTTGATCTTGATACCTGGTAAACCACTTCAAATGCAAGAGTTTACTTTACTTTAACATCTCAAGTAGACCGCATATAGTTGACTGCCCTATTAGCGCTTATATTTCAATTAATCTTTTATCTAAACTGTCATACCTCAAAAGCATTAAAAATATTTATATATTTACATGATTATTGTCTAGACTGTGAGGTACCTCATGTCAATTCCTGAAATAAGACAAGCGTCAGACTTGAAGAACAACATGGGTTATACTGCCCACGATATTCTTCAGCGAATTCCGCAGGACTTCAAGTGCCTAGAAATACAAGCTATACTGATGAACTACCCTGGCATCAAAAGCGAAAATGTACAAATGAACACTACTCCTGAAGCACTGACGACTAATACTAATGTTGTGGGCCAACAAGAAGTGAGACCTCGGAAGAAGTTTTGGAGAAATATTTTAAAGCGTATGGGAAAATGGTTCGATCATAATAGCGACAATAATTGGTTAGAAGATATGAGGGGAAATTTAAGTCTTGTGGCTACTGTCATGGCGACCATCACCTTTCAAGCTGTATTTAACCCTCCAGGAAATGTGATTCAACAGGGTATATTAGTCAGTTCCAACAGCACCATCAATGAAGGAGACAAAAATTTTATAGCTTTTATAGAATCAAGTCCCCTCGGCTGCTTGCCATTCAAGAGTTATGATAGTCGTCACGACTTTACTCCGCATGCATGTCCTGGAGAAGCTATGCTTGCTTCTCGTAAGCCAGATCTCTTTCAGGTATTTATAGTCTGCAATACCACCTCTTTTGTTGTGTCTCTTTGCGTTGCCCTTTTGCTAGTAAGCGGAGTTCCTCTCAAAAATAAACTTGTTATGTGGATATTGTGTATAGCCATGTGTGCTGCTCTCACATTCCTAGCAAGTGCCTATTTTATCGCCCTCTTTCTGATCACTCCACAAAAACCTTGGTTGACGCCCACTGATTTGGCGTCTGGCATAGCCAGTTTCATTTGGTATGGATTGCTTTTACTCATTAGTTTGTACATCATAACCCTCTTGGTTATCTGGCTAGTAAAGATAAAAAAGCATCGGATGAGAGGAGCAGAAACGGAAATAGCTTTTGCTTGATGTGATCTCAATCAATGCGTGTGCTCTTGAGCCATTGCGAAGTTAACGTTTGCAGAGGCTTTTCAAGATTATTGTAGTTGGTGGTGTGTCAGTGCGTTTGTATTCTCTGGTATGCTTTGTTAATTAGTGTCGTTTAAATTTTAATTTATAATAAATGTTGTCTCCCTGCCAAAAGAGAAAACAAAGATGTAAAAGAAGAAGAAGAAGAAGAAAGTATTGTTGTTCCTATATCTATGTACTTTCGTGTGTGCCTGAGTTTTCATTGATGAGAGAGGATTACAACCCTGGCTTTCCCTTATTAGTTGATCTTATTATATTCATAATTTTGGAAATGGATGTTGGTGATCAAATAGAGTAGAAAACTATATCTAATTAATTATATATAGAGTAATCTAATTCAGTATATGTATAATTAAAAAAAACAGTTGAAAACTAAAGATGTTTAATATTATATACAGTCCTTTCATGGTCATAAGATTCTAATAAATACAACTTGATTATTGCCGTGTATTCCAAGTTTTCTATAACTAAAGGATTTGATATAAAATAACAAATAGTACTTAATAATACCTCAGCTCGCTTAGAATTTAAAAAGTGATAAATAAAATAATATATCTAACGTATGCATTAATATAATTTACGAACACTAGTGTGACGCAAGTGATAATTTAGTTAATCAGGTAATTTAATATTCAAAGTTCGCTTTCTCGGCAAGACGTTTAATAATATTACGCATTATTGCATGTCAAATGCGGAAAAATTGGCCCATGAGAAAAGATGATCATTGACCTATTGTACGCCTCTATCCATAGATCCGTATTAATCACAAGTCAACTCTCTCTCTCTCTCTATGTATATATAACTAAGCTATTGTTTGCATTATTACCAGCATAAACATGGAAATAAACTCTAAGAATTCTAAAAATTATATATACAAACCTATGTACTAATATGTATCATTAGGTAAACGATGTTAGTGAAACTTTACCACTTATAATATGTTTTCCCTCTTTTGCAAATTTTCGTTTCGGGGGAAAAAAAATACAGAGGTTGAATTGGTCAGAATCGGCCAAAAGAAATACAGCCTACTTCTTTGGATTGAATATGGTCAATTAACTGGGTGATGAGAATATTATTAGGGTAATGATAAAATGGACAGGTCAACATTCAGAAAACAATATTTGTAAATGACATTGCTGGTAAAGTATTAATTTATTATTCCGATGGTGTGATGTTACTTTCACAAACTGAGTTCTCGACAATGCTTTCACATAATTCCACAGGAGTAGAAAATACTTAAGAGGATTCGCCATATCAAATTGTTTTTAAAAAAAACATACATAAAACAATAGTTTAGTAGCCCAATAAATTCCATCTTTCACTAAATAAGAAACTCAGTGAATGTATTCTTTAAAATAAGGTGATGAAATATAAATATATTTATTATATCTTCTAATTTTCGCAACCCTGAAGACTATTCAACTATATGACACTACAAGAAAATATAGTTTTTATCTCCCTCATTCATGTTTGTTTATGAAAACGAAAGCAAAAAAATAAGTATTTTTGTCTGTTTGAGCAAAACAGACAAGAATAAGCTCCATATTCTCGTTTGTTGTGGACAACAGATGAGAACATAGAGCTTCTCGTCTATTCTATTAGTAACAGACGAGAAGTTCTCATCTGTTACTAATGAAATAGACGAGAACAGGCTCCTTCTCGTTTGTTTTAATCTTGTTTTATTAAAACAAACGAGTCTAAATTTTTTTTAAAAAAAATTGCCCTAGTTAATAGCAGCCCACGGACATCTCCCTCCCATCCCATTTTCATTCCTGCAACACTCTTCCTCCCATCTCCACTGCTCCCCTCGGTGACCATAACTAACGCTTGCAGTCTGTCATCTCTTCCTCTTATCTCTACAGCGAATGAAGGTTGCAGGAGCTGCATCTCCACTACTGTAGCATTTCTCTCCTTTGCAAGACGATGACGAGCTGTTAAATAGGGATCTTTGAAGGGCCAACAACGAGAACGACTCCATCAGTGACGATCAATGTTCGTTCACCTTCTAACTCTGTTCTTCTTTTCCTTGCGAATTCAAGATCTTGCGATACTATTCTATTCCGATGACTATCTTGGTGATAGATTTTCAATTTCAGTTTGGGGGAGGCTATAAATCTTCAGTATTGTTATGATGAGAGTGAAGCAAAAGTAGATGAGTTGGGGTTGGGGTTTAATTCTCTGGATAACACAACGCGAATATTTTTTTATGGTAGGGGAAGAAGTGGGGTTTAGATGAGAATTGGTTCACATGTCAACAAGGGTTTTATGAAGAACAGCGAGACTTAGAAATTTAGGATAGGGGATTGGGGAATGGAGAAGGCAGTTGAAACTTTGTTATTTCGGGTTTGAGCTGATTATCAATTAGAAGACTCTATTTCATTTATTTATCAATATGTTTTGTGGAAACACCTGATGATGGTTAGAGATCATGAATCTGAAGCTGCTATTAGGACTCTACCCTTACACCCTATTCAACCGAGGTAACAGCTTTATGCAATGAATTCAACTACTCATGTGTTTTTGTTCATATCGCCTAATAAGCAAGTTGGATTCTTTCACTAAAATAAGTAAAATTAAAATTAGAGGTTACAGCCTGCTACCGGGGACTTATTTTTCTAAAGGTATAGATAGATCATAGACATATCTCTTATATGAATCTTGGGGAAAAAGTAGGCGCCTAAAATAGATACTCGCCCGTTTTGATTAGTAGAAATCAATTAGATAATACAGTATTAGTTATTATCAGTATATAGCCAAGTAGTCGTTCTGTATTTATTTTGATTCTGAGGCACTCGTGCTAGAATATCTAACCCATTAGTTACATTAAGAATGCAAGAAACAAGGTTATGGCACAAACGTAGTAAATGTTTCACAAATAACCTAACATTATAAATCATCTATGATTATGATTTTTCAATCGCGAGTCCGTAATCTCTTGTATATACAATTCATATTATAAGTTGTGTTCAAATGTTGCACATGGGGATGTGGACACTTGATGACAAATTTCTTGTTTCTTTTTCTTTTAATTTGATTGGAGGTGGCTATGCTAAGCAGCTGCGCTCTCCATATTCAGTGGAGTTAGTTGGGTATAGTGCAGACCAGCAGCACAGATTATTGATATTCAAATTCATTCCTAATGGAAGGGTGCGTTAGAAACTGAATCAAAAGGCAAGCATGATGCTTAAGTTAGATACCCATTTATGTATCAGTTTATTGTTTAGATATTTTGTTTCATAAAGAGAAGTTAATCATTTTTGCTTGTATTTCTTTTTTTGTTATCTACTCTTTTATTATTCACTTTTGTTCTCCTAATTTTGAAACAAAATAATGGGAAGCTAATAATTATTACATGAGAAAAGGGTGGTACTAGTGTCCTAACTAATAAGAAGGGCAAAGAAAAGGTCGAGGTATTGTGTTATCTAGCAATCCTGTTTTCCCTATTACTTGACATATATTAAAATGATTTTTTCTCATACAGAAGAGCTTGCAGCTAGTAAATCTAATTGTTAGTTGTTGGTCAAAGATATGACTAAGTCATTCATTCCTGTTTACAGTGATTGAGTAGAGGCTTTATAGAAGCTTCCTCAAGTTTTGTTGTTATTACTCCCAAGTGGTAAGTTTCTTCATTTTGTCTTTTCTTAATTACTATTGTATCTATATTCCTTGGGTACTAATTGAAAAAGATTTTATTGTTGTTGTTTACTTCTTTTTTCATATAATAGTATTTTTTATCACATGTTTTCAGGTACCAAATTTCGATAATTTAATCTCTTGTTTCAATTTTTTTTAGTGTCTCTTCAATAATGAAGGCAACTTCACCTATATTGTATAGCCGGTCCGGATAAAGGAGGAGGGTTGTGTTAGGCCCTCAACAGTCAACGTAAAAACCCGCGAATCTCATGAACATAGATCAACGAAGTAATTATGCTAATACTAGGTCGTTGCCCAGAAGTGACACGCTATATGGCTCGAGTATAGTGAGAAGTGAGCTAGAGCTGCTGCATCATCGCCCGGAGGTAGTGTTAAATGAGCAAGGGCTACCACACTCTCTTAGATGGAGGTGGCTAAAGACGTTAGCTCATGAGACTAAGATTAGATTTGGCACTTGAAATATTAGAACGCTGAATGAGAAAACTATGGAGGTAGTAGGAGTTATAAGGGTCAGAAGGATTAATATCTTATGCCTCCAAGAAACCAAATGGACTGGAGAAGTTGCCAAGGAACTTGGAGTGTATAACCTTTGGTACACAGGAAAGGTGAGTGCAAGGAATGGTGTTGGTATCATAGTTGATGAAACATTAAAAAAAATGCAGTAGAGTTTAAAAGGTTTGAGGACAAAATAATATCTTTAAGAGTAGTTGTTGGAAAGGATACTATCAATATCATTAGTGCTTATGCACCTCAGGTTGGGGCAGAGACATACCTTAAAGATAAGTTTTGGGAAGATATGGAGGGGTTAGTTCAAACTTCAAAGCATACCACTCGAAGAAAAAATTTTTATCGGTGGGGGGGATCTTAATGGACATGTTAGTAAGGAAGCAGGACAATTTAGCGGGGCTCATGGTGGTTTTGGTTTTGGGGAGCTTAATAGTGGAGGACAATCTATTCTTGATTTTTCTCTTGCATACAATCTTAAGATTGTCAACACTTGTTTTAAGAAGCAAGATGAGTATTTAATCACGTACAAGAGTGGTGCCTCAAAATCACAGATTGATTTTTTTTTTGGGTTAAGAATCCAGACAGAAGATTGTGTACTAATTGCAAAGTGATTCCTAGAGATGGGGTGACTGCCCAACATAGAGTACTTATCCTTGATGTACGTTTTAAGAGTACCAGGCAAAAGTACCATTAAGTGGTAAAACCCAAAGTTAAGTGGTGGCAGTTAAAGGATGAGAAGTGGGAGTTATTCAAAAGGACCCTTTTGGAGGAAGAGATTTGGGAGTTGCAGGGACATGCAAACATGACGTGGGAAGAGATAGCTACAAGGGTTCGTATGGTAGCTAAAACAATTTTGGGAGAATCTAAAGATCCTGGTTAGAGAGATAAGGAGACTTGGTAGTGGGATAAGAGTGTGCAAGAGAAAATCAGACAGCAAAGAGATTGTTTTAAGGCCATAGTGTAGAAAATCGGGAAAAGTATCAATTGGCTAAGAAACAGATGAAGAGAGTAGTGAGAGAAGCATGTACTAAAGCTTATGAGGGTTTTTATTAGGAGTTAGGAACAAAGGTGGGAGAAAGAAATGTTTACAAGATTGCTATCAACTTAATTGGTCTCTTTTTGCTTTAATTGATTGTTAATTGATTTAATATATTTTATTTTGAATTATTATTTTATAGGGGCAAAATTGTCATATTTTGGTTTAATTGTGACTAATTGATTTTTTTTAGGACAATTAATTCTACCTTATTTTTGAATTTTTGCTTGCAAATTTTTGGAAGATTTTGAAAAATAAAAATAAAAAAAAGAAAGGGAAAAAAAATAAAAAATAATAATTTAAGAAAAAGGGAGCAAAACGTTGCGTTTTGCTCCCCCAACCTAATATACTAATCTTCTTCATCTTAGGAGCTGGGCGGCAAAAGAAAAATTGAGAGAGGACACGAGAGGCACAACAGCGTGAACAGGGAGTGACGGCGGAAAGAAAGAAGGGGAGGTCCAGTGTGCGCGAGAGGGACTTTTGACTAAGTGTTAAAAATAAAGAATTAAGTTGAAAAGGAATTGATTTTCTTTTTAATGGAAAATTTTAAAAGGATGCAAAATGAGTAAATAATTTTTGGATTTTTAGTTTATAAAATGGATATGAATAAAATAAACAAAGAGAATTAACAAGCGACAACAAATGGAAGAGCAATTCTCTAGTACAATGATTTAGGCTATTATTACTTCAATTAATTTGGGAGTTAGTTAAATTCAAAAGACTCTAAGGGCCACCCCTTAGACTCGGTTTAATTAGAATAATCAACACCAAGCCACCTTGTATATTAATTACTCACAATTAAACTGTTTCAGCACAATTAGCCAAAAAGAATCAAGGAAAAGCAATTAACATTTTTAGTCCAATAACCAAGTCACCTTGAATTACCACTGAATATTCACAATAATTTCAAAACATAGTCTGATCTAGTACAATGTAAAGAAATTAAAACTAATCACAGCATAATATTAAATGCTAATCAAAGATTCCAGCAGCTACAACCAATCTCAATACAAATATAAATCATCACAGCACATTCAAACATTATAAAATTCATTCTAAGACCTAGAAATCACAATTACAATAAAGAAGTAAAGATTAGAAGAGTTGAAACTCCCTTTTGAAACTCTAAGTTCAAGCATAACCATTGCTCTAAAGAATAGAAGGATTTAGCCAAGCTCCTGCATCACTGAAGCTCCACCATATGCTTCAGCGATTAAAGCCATAACAGACAGCACAAACGAAGATAAAAGAGACGATGATGATGATGAATGGGCTTCCTGTCTCGCGGCGTGGCACTGAGGATGGAAGTAATTGAGGAGGAAAGTGGCGATGGTGTGGAATTGGATTGATGGAAGATGGTGGAATTGGCCGAAACTCAAGAATATGGAGCGAAGAATGGTTCAAAAGTCCCTCTCGCGCACACTGGACCTCCCCTTCTTTCTTCCCGCCGTCACTCCCTGTTCACGCTGCTGTGCCTCTCCTGTCCTCTCTCAATTTTTCTTTCGCCGCCCAGCTCCTAAGATGAAGAAGATTAGTATATTAGGTTGGGGGAGCAAAACGCAACGTTTTGCTCCCTTTTTCTTAAATTATTTTTTTTATATTATATTTTATTTTTGTTTCTTTTCTTTTTTTTTCTTTTTCAAAATCTTCCAAAAACTTGCAAGCAAAAATTCAAAGATAAGGTAGCATTAATTGTCCTAAAAAAATCAATTAGTCACAATTAAACCAAAATATGACATTTTTGCCCCTATAAAATAATAATTCAAAATAAAATATATTAAATCAATTAACAATCAATTAAGGCAAAAAGGGACCAATTAAGTTGACAAAACCCATATAAAAGATATCAAAATATATAAAAATAATTGAGTTTGTCAATTGTGAAGCAAAAAGAGAGATCTGGACCAAGTAAAGTGTATAAGAGACGAAGATGGTAAAGTGCTAATTACTAATAGTGATATTAAGGACAGATGGGAGGCTTACTTTTACAAGTTGTTTAATGAGGGAAGCAATTATATGCGACTCAGGACTTACAAGACTTGCTAATTAACGAAGATGATCAAAATTTTGCTTTTTACTATAGGATCCATATCAGAGAGTTAAGGCAACTCTCAAGAAAATGGACAATAGTAAAGTCGTTGGGTTTGATGGTATCCCTATTGAAGTTTGGAAATGTTTAAGCGATGAGGGTGAGGTGTGGCTAACCAAGCTTTTTAATAAAATTTTACGCTCTAAAAATATACAGGATGATTGGAGGAGAAGCATTTTAGTTCCTATTTACAAGAATAAAGGAGACATTCAAAACTGTGCAAGCTACAGAGGGATAAAACTTATGAGTCATACAATGAAATTGTGGGAAAAAGTAATGGAATATAGGTTAAGGTTGGAGACTTCTATTTCGGAAAACTAATTGGATTTATACCAGAGAGATCTACATTGGAAGCTATCTATGTGCCAGGAAGATCCACATCAGAAGCTATCTATTTACTAAGAGGGTTAATGGAAAGATATAGGAGTAAAAGAAGGGATTCACATATGGTTTTTATTAACCTAGAAAAGGTTTATGATCGTGTGCTAAGAGAAGTAATGTAGAAGGCTTTAGAAAAGAAAGGTGTACGGGTTGCTTATATCAACACCATACAAGATATGTATGAGGGGGCAACTACTAGTGTAAGAACGCCTGGAGGTAAGACAAAGGACTTCCCCATTAAGATTAGCCTACATCAGGGATCTTCTTTGAGTCCATACTTGTTTAATATTGCTCTGGATGTTCTAACTGAAACTATTCAAAAAAGAATCCCTAAATCCATGCTCTTCACAGATGACATAGTTCTCATGGCAGAATCAAAAGAGATTAACAGTAGATTGGAGTTATGGAGAAGGACTTTAGAGTCGAAAGGTTTCCGTTTGAGTAGGAACAAAACAGAATATATGCATTGTAATTTTGGGGAGAGGCAAGACAATAGGGATTCGAAGGTGAAAATGGGGGATCAAATCATTCCTCAAGCATCAAAGTTTAAATATCTAGGATCCATTATATATGAGAATAGGGAAATTGATAGAGACGTCTCTTATAGAATACAAGCTGGTTGGTTAAAGTGGAAGAAGGCTACCGGAGTTATTTGTGATAAAAAGGTACCTGAGAAGCTTGAAAGAAAATTTTTTCGGACTGCTATAAGATCAGCTATGTTGTACGGTAGTGAATGTTAGGCAATAAAGAGAAAAAAGAGTACAAAGTTGGGGTAGCAAAAATGAGGATGTTGAGATGGATGTGAGGTCATACAAGAAAAGATAGGATTCAAAATGAAAATATTAGAGCAAGAGTCGATGTGGCACCTATCTAAGAGAAAATGATTGAAAATCGCTTAAGATAGTTTGGACATGTGCAGAGAAGACCATTGGAGGCCTCGGTGAGGAGGGTAGATCAAACAATATAGAGTCCCATAAAAAGGGACAGAGGAAGACTGAGAAGAACACTTAATGAGGTCATTGAACGAGACTTCCTGGTCAACAACATATCTAAGGACTAGGTTGTTGATAGAGCATGATAGCGTCGTGCGATTCATGTAGCCGACCCCACCTAGTAGGATAAGGCTTGTGTTGTTGTTTGATTATGAAGGCAGAACAATTTGGTTGTCTTTATGTTATTGTTATGCAAATTAGGTCGGTTGTCTTTTCTGATTTTGAGTCATAACTGATAACAACCCAGTCCCCTTCTTTTCTCTTCTTGTTTTTTTTTTTCAAATTAGATTTTGAATTTTGAATTTCTCTGCATCACGTTTGCCCTCTGCCTGGACATGCTTAGCATATAAGTCTTTGATAAGTCTCTGATAGCAGAATTCATTTATTAGTTTAAATAATCCTTTTGCATGTGTGTAGGCTGTTAGGGAAAATATAAATCTTGTTATATCTATGGAAATTCATGCTGAAAATTTAATTCACTCCTTCTTGACTTTCAGTGTCAAATGTTGATTGAAGAAATGTTAGCACAATACTCTACGGGTTTGCAGCAGTGAGCCTATATATGAATTGCAAGCTCTTGTTAAGTTGGACAAACAAGTTGGCTGTGATGCCACAAGATGCAAGCTGTGAAGGTAGTGAGATTATTGTTAATTCTTGAACCTTCTCGTATGAATTATGCTGTGCATTGAAATTGTACATTATGGGTTCTGGGCCATGAGTTGAAATTACTTTCAAGCTGAAGTTTTAAATTGTAGTTTGCACTAGTGTAAGTTCATTTGTTTTCCTAATTCTAAAATACTCCTTTCCTTCATATGTAGTTTACATTTCAAAACCATGAAAACTATGGATTTGTAAGGAACAAGTTGTGAACTGTGGATTTTGAAGAAGAGCGATGGATTCTTCCCAGACTGTGGATTTTGAAGAAGATCGATGGATTCTTCCCATAAGTATCTGTCAATACTCACTTTGATCTCAATCAGTCCTTTCTAATGGCCTTGTGATTTTACTTGTACTAGATACTTTCACGTTACATTATTATTGTGACTTTTGAGTCTTTATATAACACTACAATTAATGTATATGTTGTGATTTGACTTATTATGTTTTTATTTATAAATCTTCTTTATATAGTGACTTTTGAGTATATGACATTTTTTGGTTGGATTGGAAGTGATTTAGAGATTTAGAGTTTCGAATCCAACAAAAATGCCTCTGTTTTTTTTTTTATAAAAAAAAACACTTTTGACTTTTGTAAGAAAAGATTGAAACCAGTAAGCACTTGAGAAACCAGAGTGGTCGCTTGGGTATCGGATGGATGTAAGAAAAGATGATGATTTGCGTCGATCACTGGAACATTGGAGGTCATTTTCTCTGTCATTGTAGCGAGTTCTTGAAGGATCTTGAGTCCGATTACAAAACTTGATTAGTGAGACGAGGACAAATCTGGGAAGCTGTAGCGAGTCGCTTGCGTAACAGATGATAATCACGAACTTGTTGAAATCTTCAGAGTCGCTGTGGCAATAGATAGCGGATTCTTGATTTACTTCAATGAGGAAACCGTAAAATGATTGAAATGGCGGTTTCGCGTACTGTTCTGGGTGGGCCGTAGCTTTGTGAAAACGGCGAGATGAATATTGATTCAGAAGGAATTGTGAAACCCTGTTAGATCGCGATCTTGACTTTGCATTCTGCAGATGGTGTTTCTAAAACGACAGCGTTGCAACTCTGCAATGATTTCTACAGGTGAGGAGATACTGGGGCTTCGACTTTCGCCTTGGACATGGACTCAATCACTGGACCTGGCTCTTGGTACCATGTGAAGAAGAGCATAACGACAATCTGGATTTGATGAACAATACCAAAGCGAATATTATTGATTAAACTGCCGGCGTTTATAATGCAATGCATGGACCCATAATGGGCTAAGTATCTTGGGCTTACGGCCCAGTACACTCAACTATAATCTCTTAACACTTCCAATCGGAAGTTGCCATTTCTGGGAAGCTTCTTAACTTTGCAATTTTTGATGGAGTGGGCAACGCCGTTTTCCATTTAGCAATCGCATCCAAGCAAGTTGAGGTATGATATCCTTCCTGACATAAAGAGTTTTCTTTTTACCTGAACGAGTTATATTTTTCGTGAATTTTTGGGTCTTTTTTTTTTCCTACCACCCCGAAGTCATATATGACACTTTCCACAATATACTAACATGTAAGTTTATTATTTCAGACTATAAGATACCTCCTATCAATCCCAAATGTACTAGAAATGGCAAGCTTGAAGAAGGATATGGGTCTTACAGCCTATGACATCCTTAAACGTAATCCAAAAGATTTCAAAACCTCAAAAATACAAGTCACGCTGATGGACTATTCTGGAATTAGAATTGAGAAGAACGGAATCCACACGCATTCACACTCGTCACCATAAGTTGCAAGACCAAAACCTCAAACTCGAGAGAAGAATAGAAACTGCTTCATAAAGATTTTGAAATGGATTGGTGGCTGGTTCAAACACAAGGGTGGCTGGGTAGAAGAAATGAGGGGAAATTTGAGTTTAGTGTCTACTGTTATAGCCGCCATAAGATTTCAATCATTGATAAACCCACCTGGTGGCTTCATCCAACAAGGTTTATCTCAAGGCTCATCCAATATTGAAGCCCTAAAGTGCACTTTCCTTCCTAACAACGTGTCCTATTGTCCTCGGGAAGCTGTCTCATCTTTTAGTTTCCAAGATCTGTTTTTGGAGTTTGTAATTTACAACGCTGTCTCTTTCATTTCATCACTTAGCGTCACCCTCTTGCTTGTGAGTGGAGTTCCTATGAAGAACTAAGCTTTGATGTGCCTTTTATCCATAGGCATGTGTATCACTCTCACAACCCTAGCCCTTGCCTACTTAACTGCTCTTTGTATGCTGATGCCAAGCCATCTTTGGAATAATAAAGCAGGTTGGAGCACCCTTGCAGCCTCAATTTGGGCCTGGTCTCGATTGCTTGTGCTGATTGTTGTGTTAATCACACTGCGGTTTATAATTTGGATCGTGAAGAAATGTGCCAGACTCATCAGAACGCCGTTGACATGTGCAATTAGATAGAGTTGATGCTTTTTCTTTATATATCACATTTCAACTAACGCTATTTATTGTCTCGCCGGTCACAAGTGGCATGGGTTGCTTTTAGGATAATAATTCATGGTATATCATAGTTATACGTTTCTCTTATATACTCCGTCATAAATATAAGACCCATTTTGTACTATAATTTACACTACAAAATGGATCTTATATTTAGGATTGGAGGAGTAGTTTGTACTTTGTAATGAGATTATATTTTGATAATTTAAAATTATTTTCATCTCAATCTACTGATTAATTAAAGTTTTCTGTCAAATTAAGATGTGTTTGTGCAGAAGTCATGTTTATGAACGTTTGGCTTCAAAATAGGGATGAAAGGAGAATTGATAAAACCCATACGCGCCCAGTACTGGAAACAAAGTGCCAAAATGCTGGAAGAGAACTTGTTTCATAAAGATTTTAAAATAAATAGAAATTTGGTTTAAATATAAGGATGATTAATGGGTATAAGATATGCGAGGAAATCTGAGTCTGGTGATCACCCGTTATATCAATTACCTTTCAAGCTTTAATTAACCCACTTCGTTGCTTCATTCGATAAGGTTTATCGATCTCATTGTCAAATGTTTTGTGCTGGAGAAGAAATCTCATCCTTTCGTAACCCGTGGTCTTGCATGGCCCTAGCTGTATTGCTTGTTCTAATTATCCAGTTGTAATCGTGAAATTTGTTTTTTATAATCTTAAAGTATATAATGGTCAGAGCATTGTAATTTTTGTTTTAGTGAGTTGAAATTCCCATAATAAGTACCTAAGTTACTTTTCATCATAATAATGTGCGCGTATATATAATAAGTAGCGTATAAACGAATCATTTGTGCAAGAGAAATGAGAACTTTAGGTGATAGCAGCGGCAGAATGAGAGATCTTTAAGAGGCATCACTTAGAGGGGGGGTATCAATTTTGAACTCATTGGTGCAGCAAAAACCGTTAATCCTCTTCAAGATTTCAAGAACTGCCTTCTGTGAAACTCCTTTACACGTTCGAGCTTGCTAGATCATGTTGAATTCACAAGGGCCCTTCTCATGCACAACTCAAAACTCGCCTTTGAGTTGGACTCTTGTCGAAGCACAGTCCTCCATTTGGCTTCTGCGGAGGGTCATGTCTACATTATTGTGAAGGAACTTCAAGTTTTTGACGAAGCATGCTTGGTTCGTGATGAAGAAGGAAGAATTCCTCTACACTGTGCAGTTATGAGAGGAAGATCGAATAGAGGTTGTGAGAGAGTTGGTAAAAGCGAAGCCAGAATCCCTGAGTTATAGTGTTAATGTAGAAACTGTTTTTCACTTGTGCATAAAGTAGAAACATTTGGAGACCCTCCAAGCTTTGGTGGAACTGGAGCTTGCCGTCATGGGCGAGCTTATCGACTTCACAAGCTCTGATGACGCCGGCAACACCATTCTCCGCTTAGCTATTATGTTGAAGCGACTTGAGGTACAGTTTATCAATAAAACTTTTATTACATGGCTTTGTTTTGAATGACTCCTTAGAATTTATTTTTCTTTTTTCGTCTTGAAAGACATGTGACTCAAAACCTTCAATTTTAAGTCTAGGGCTAGCGACAGCAGGGATCTCTTTGTCAGGGGTCTGTTTTTTTTGTTCCGTATTAGGCTAAAGTATACATTTAGTTTTTTAACTTTACGTAAAGTTTCAGTTTGGTTCCTTAATTTTAAAAAGTATACTTTTAATCTTTTAATCCTAAAATTGTTACTCTTAAATGATAACATTTTGTAACAATTATGTTTGCTTTGAATATTAAATTTAATATGTTTGCATTTAATAATATTTTATTGGTATTCAAGAGCTCAATATTATCATTTCTTGTTAATAGTTTTAGGGTTAGAGGACTAAAAGTTTAGTTTTTAAAGTTAATGAACCACAATAAAACCTTGTGTAAAGTTAAAGGACTAAAAGTATACTTTAACCTATTTTTCAATATGTTTTTTTATATGCAAATGAGAAATAAAAATTTTGTTGTGTAAAAAAAAAAAAAACTTACGCTTTGACCATATTAACTGGGACTTGCTCCTTAAATCCAAGACATTCGATCGATTAGAACATGTAAACATGACCTTTCTGTTTTGATACTTAATACAGTTACATCGACTATATATATTTTAGCTAGACTTTTCACATCTCGGGAAGACGGGAACTCAATTCTTGCCCATCGATTCTATACCCCAGCAATACACCGACTTGTTTTTATTTTTTGGTTTAGATCGTGATGTACCCCTTTTAATTCATACTTGAATCGAACACGAAGATGATGTTATTTATTGTGGTTTGTTCTTCTAGTAGTGGAAGGCAATAGGGTTAATTTGCATGCTTTATTATTTCTGGGATGCTCTGTTAATTAATGTCATTTGAATTTAAATCTGCAATAAAGATAAGAAAAAGATGAGAAAAGAAAAGAAATATTAATGCTCCTATCTACTTTCGTGTGCTTGAGTTTTCGTTGATGGGAGAGGAGTATAACTATTGGTTATATTCATCATTTTGGGAACTGATGCTGGTGATCAAATAGAGTAAAACATTATACTTAATTAATTATGTACAGTTGAAGTATAAACATGGTTAGTATTATATCAAGTTATTGTATTCCAAGCTATCTATAATTGGAAGATTTAATATATAATAATAATAATATCTTTTTTTTTTGGCTCCCAATTGGGTAATATAATGACGAGCGTTAATTTTTTGGGACGTTTAATAGATATACATCTGAATTGGTCTAATGGAGACACGAGAACTCAGCCCATGAGATAGAGACCATCGATCCTTTTGTGTTGTGCTACCCCCCTTAGTTTACATGTGATTAATATAAAAGCTAGTTTAATTTTTAATTTGATTTTAAATATAATATTCTGATTTATTTTGTTTTTAATATTTATTTATTTTTCTAAAGTAGTCTCAATAATTGTTGCACATATTAAATTTTTTATTAAATGATAATTTTAGTCAATACATAATATTTAGTAAAGTATTTTAAAGAAAATAAAATATATTTATTATAAATAATTAACTTAACTAATTTTCTTAATTTTATCAAATTAGTCAACTAAGTCTTATAATAAGGACCAGCTTTAGTATAAGAATCAGTTTAAAATTCAATTTAATTCTAAACATATGACCCCAGTGTTTATTATGTTTATTCTTTTTTTTAAGGTAATACTTGTAAAAGTTATACATGTTAAATGTTTCATCAAATAGTAATTCTAGCTAATATATATTATTAGCAAAGATATTTTAAAAAAGACAATATTTATTTATTACAAATAGCCTACTTAACTAATTTTTTTAATTTACTTAAATTAGTTAACTTATTCTTATATTAAGGACCGAAGGAGTATGATGTATGGTTTTTGTTTGAGCCATCTAACTTCATTAGTGTTTTTTTTAAAAGAATATTTTGTTAAATTAATTGAAATAGTCACAAAAAACGAAAAAAAAAACAGAGGGAAAAAAAAAAACAGAAAAACTGGATACTCTATCCATAGATCCACTTTAACCCATCATATTGTTGGCTAAGCCACGTACACATTACTTGTCAGAATTTAGCTATTACAAGGAACATATCGGATCTAACAACATTATATGTTACAATAAGCACACACATATATATAAATGTACATATTTGTATGCACATCTACTAAATTATATCTCTCCTGTTTTTATATTATTCATTTTTCGTTAAACTGGGTCATTGTATTTAACTTTTATTGAACCGTACAAGTCAGCATGTGAGGATACTGTTTTTAATAATAATTTGCGTGTGGCGTACAATTGGAGGCCGTCGAATTCTGGCCGAACTTCTCAACTTATTAAGCTCCAACTTGTTCCTGATGGAAGGCCCATAAAGAACTTGATCCTGATGGGTCAGACCATAAAATTATAGTAGTCTTGTTGTTCTAGCCCTTCCATTTACTTTCGTTTGGAATTATTAACTGATCTTAAGGACGCGCATATGACATCAACCTGATGTGTCGGACAAATTAATTATTGTGAGATGTTGGCCTAGAGGAACTATAAAAAAAAACAAGATAATAATATATCAAACTAAACAACACGGAAATACTATATATAGAAGTACTTAACGAGAAAGAAGGTATGGTTAAATAATTATCTCTCTCTTTCTATCTGTTTTTTAAATGACAAACGAAGAATGCTGGATTGATCAAACATGCCCACAGAAAAAGGTCCTCCGAAAGAAAACTAATTCCATGTGATTGAAATAACGCAGAAGCTAGTTAATTCACATATACATTGTAAAATACAAATGGAATAAATTGAGGGGCCAGAGATCAACAGCAACTATATAAATTGGAGAATGAGTTATCGTGAACTTACGTTTCTAAGTATATTCTTCTTAACTTGGTGTAAAGCAAATAGTAGATTCTAATAGTATGCCGCGAGAGATGGAACTCGTGAAAATTGAAACTGCTCATCATCATCAGGACGATGAGAGAATGAGAGTTCTTTACGAGGCATCATACGAAGGAAGCGTTTCAACTTTGAACATGCTAATACAGCAAGATCCATTAATCTTGCACAGAATTAACTCGCGAACTATCCTTATTGAAACGCCATTACACATATCAGCTTTACTCGGCCACCTTGAATTCACCAAAGCCCTTCTTGCTCACAAACCCAAACTAGCCCTTGAGCTTGACTCCTTCCGAAGCACACCTCTCCATGTAGCTTCTGCAGAAGGCCACATCGACGTTGTGAAGCAGTTGTTGCTGTATTATGACGACGCGTGCTTCGTTCGTGATCATGAAGGCAGAATTCCCTTGCACTACGCTGTTATAAGAGGGAGAACAGAGGTTGTGAAAGAGCTAATTAGAGTAAAGCCAGAGTCTTCGAGGATTCTTGACAAAGGGAAGACCATTTTTCACTTGTGTGTGGCGTACAACCACTTGCAGATCATGAAAGCTTTGATAGAGTTGGCTATTGATGACACCTACGAACTCCTAAATGAGAGAGACTTGGATGGAATGAACACTATTCTCCATTTGGCTGTCATGTTGAAGCAAGTTGAGGTATTTGTGACTTAATTTTATGATATAATTCTGCACTACATTAATTGGCTTGAGTTTCACATGTATATAGCTGGACGCAAACAAAGTCTGCACTAAATTAAAATTTTGCATCACGAAAGAAGGATCATGACAAATATTCTCTGGGACCAACTACCAATTATTATTCTAGTCGCTAATTTTTTCAAAACAAAATTTAAATGAGAGCTCTGTGATAAAAAACTTTGATCTTGATACCTGGTAAACCACTTCAAATGCAAGAGTTTACTTTACTTTAACATCTCATGCAGACCGCATATACTTGAATGCCCTATTAGCGCTTATATTTCAATTAATCTTTTATCTATACTGTTATACCTCAAAAGCATTTAAAATATTTATATATTTACATGATTATTGTCTAGACTGTGAGGTACCTCATGTCAATTCCTGAAATAAGACAAGCGTCAGACTTGAAGAACAGCATGGGTTATACTGCCCACGATATTCTTCAGCGAATTCCGCAGGACTTCAAGTGCCTAGAAATACAAGCTATACTGATGAACTACCCTGGCGTCAAAAGCGAAAATGTACAAATGAACACTACTCCTGAAGCACTGACGACTAATACTAATGTTGTGGGCCAACAAGAAGTGAGACCTCGGAAGAAGTTTTGGAGAAATATTTTAAAGCGTATGGGAAAATGGTTCGGTCATAATAGCGACAATAATTGGTTAGAAGATATGAGGGGAAATTTAAGTCTTGTGGCTACTGTCATGGCGACCATAACCTTTCAAGCTGTATTTAACCCTCCAGGAAATGTGATTCAACAGGGTATATTAATCAGTTCCAACAGCACCATCAATGAAGGAGACAAAAATTTTATCGCTTTTATAGAATCAAGTCCCCTAGGCTGCTTGCCATTCAAGGGTTATGATAGTCGTCACGACTTTACTCCGCATGCATGTCCTGGAGAAGCTATGCTTGCTTCTCGTAATCCAGATCTCTTTCAGTTATTTATAATCTACAATACCACCTCTTTTGTTGTGTCTCTTTGCGTTGCCCTTTTGCTAGTAAGCGGAGTTCCTCTCAAAAATAAACTTGTTATGTGGATATTGTGTATAGCCATGTGTGCTGCTCTCACATTCCTAGCAAGTGCCTATTTTATCGCCCTCTTTCTGATCACTCCACAAAAACCTTGGTTTACGCTCACTGATTTGGCGTCTAGCATAGCCAGTTTCATTTGGAAAGGATTGCTTTTACTCATTAGTTTGTACATCATAACCCTCTTGGTTATCTGGCTAGTAAAGATAAAAAAGCATCGGATAAGAGGAGCAGAAACGGAAACAGCTTTTGCTTGATATGATCTCAATCAATGGGTGTGTTCTTGAGCCATTGCGAAGTTAACGTTTGCAGAGGTTTTTCAAGATTATTGTAGTTGGTGGTGCGTCAGTGCGTTTGTATCCTCTGGTATGCTTTGTTAATTAGTGTCATTTAAATTTCAATTTCTAAAAAAATGTTGTCTCCCTGCCAAAAGAGAAAACACAGATGTAACAGAAGAAGAAGAAGAAGAAAGTATTGTTGTTCCTATATCTACGTACTTTCGTGTGTGCTTGAGTTTTCATTGATGAGAGAGGAGTACAACCCTGGCTTTCCCTTATTAGTTGATCTTATTATATTCATAATTTTGGAAATGGATGTTGGTGATCAACTAAAGTAGAAAACTATATCTAATTGATTATATATAGAGTAGTCTAATTAAGTATACTTATAATAAAAAAAACAGTTGAAAACTAAAGATGTTTAATATTACATACAGTCCTTCCACGGTCATAAGATTCTAATAAATACAACTTGATTATTGCCGTGTATTCCAAGCTTTCCATAAGTAAAGGATTTGATATAAAATAACAAATAGTACTTAATAATACCTCGGCTCGCTTAGAATGTTAAAAATGATAAATAAAATAATATATCTAACGTATGCATTAATATAATTTACGAACACTAGTGTGACGCAAGTGCTAATTTAGTTAATCAGGTAATTTAATATTCAAAGTTCGCTTTCTCGGCAAGACGTTTAATAATATTACGCATTATTGCATGTCAAATGCAGAAAAATCGACCCATGAGAAAAGGTGATCATTGACCCATTGTATGCCTCTATCCATAGATCCGTATTAATCACAAGTCATCTCTCTCTCTCTCTCTCTCTCTATGTATATATAACTAAGTTATTGTTTGAATTGTTACTAGCATAAACATGGAAATAAACTCCAAGAATTCTAAAAATTATATATACAAACCTATGTACTAATATGTATCATTAGGTAAACGATGTTAGTGAAACTTTACCACTTATAATATGTTTTCCCTCTTTTGCAAATTTTCGTTTCGGGGGGGAAAAAATACAGAGGTTGAATTGGTCAGAATCGGCCAAAAGAAATACAGCCTACTTCTTTGGATTGAATATGGCTAATTAACTGGGTGATGAGAATATTATTAGGGTAATGATAAAATGGACAGGTCAACATTCAGAAAACAATATTTGTAAATAACATTGCCGGTAAAGTATTAATTTATTATTCCGATGGTGTGATGTTACTTTCACAAACTGAGTTCTCGACGATGCTTTCACATAATTCCACAGGAGTAGAAAATACTTAAGAGGATTCGCCATATCAAATTGTTTTAAAAAAAACATACATAAAACAATTGCAACATCCCATTTATGGTTTAGTTTAGTAGCCCAATAAATTCCATCTTTCACTTAATAAGAACCCAGTGAATGTATTCTTTAAAATAAGATGATGAAATATAAATATATTTATTATATCTTCTAATTTTCACAACCCTGAAGACTATTCAACTAACTACAAGAAAATATACTTTTTACCTCCTCATTCATGTCTGTTTATAAAAACAAAAGAGAAAAAATAAGCATTTTTGTCTGTTTGAGCAAAACAAACAAGAATAAGTTCCATGATCTCGTCTGTTGACGAGAACATAGAGCTTCTCATCTCTTCGATTAGTAACAGACGAGTTCTCGTCTATTACTAATGAAATAGACGAGAACAGGCACCTTCTCGTCAACAGACCAGAAGGGGTCTAAATTTTTTTCAAAAAAAAAATTACCCTAGTTAATAGCAACTCGCGAACATCTCCCTCCCTTCTCATTTTCATTCCTGCAGCACCTCTTCCTCCCATCTCCACTGCTCCCCTCGGGGCCTGTTTGGTTTGAGGGGAGGGGAGGGGAGGGGAGGTTTCATCCTCACCTTATTTGGTTTGATTAAAAAGGAGAGAAGGGAAAGATATTTAATGATCCTTTGTTTGGTTCAAGGAGAAGAGGGGAGGGATAGTAATAATCAATTTACCATTTTACCCTTACATATTAGTTTATGTTTTTTATTGATATATTATATAAATTAATTTATATCTTAATTTAAATCATATAATTTAATAAAAATTCAGTCTTATCATGTTAATATGTGTATTAAAAAATTGGTACAGTAATTTTTTATTCTAATTAATATAATAATATATTTAAAATAATCAAATTAACAAATTTTATATTCTCTAAGAAAAATGAAATTTTATTCTCTTTAGGCTATCTTTTTTTCCAGCTTTAAAATATATTTATAAAAAACAATTAATTTTATAATATTATAATTTTTTATTTTTAAATAATTTTTTATAATATATTTTTAATTATAATAATGTATATATTTTTTATTTTTTTACTTAGGATAATATATTTTTATTTGAAATAAATATTATAATAATATATTTTATGAGTAGAAGTGGAATATTAAAAAATCTATAAGGACATAATAGTTCAAAAATTTGACTCCCCTCCAAAAACTTCCAATTTAGAAGGGAGCTAAAATGAGAAGAGGAAGGGGAGGCAACATTTTAACTCTCCTCCCGTCCAAAATTTTTAACCAAATGAGAGGAGCCCTCCCCTCCCCTCCCCTCCCCTCCCCTCACCTCCAACCAAACAAACCCTAGTGACCATAACTAACGCTTGCAGTCTGCCGTCTCTTCCTCTTATCTCCACAGCGAACGAAGGTTGCAGGAGCTGTGTCTCCAGTACTGTAGTATTTCTCTCCTTTGCAAGACGACAAGGAGGAGCTGTTAAATAGGGATCTCCGAGGGCCAACAAGGAGAACGACTCCATCGGCGATGATCTCAATGTTCGTTCACCTTCTAACTCTGTTCTTCTTTTCCTTGCGAATTCAAGATCTTGCGATACTATTCTGTTATGATGACTATCTTGGTGATAGATTTTCAATTTCAATTCGGGGGAGGCTATAAATCTTCAGTCTTGTTATGATGAGAGTGAAGCATAAGTAGATGAGTTGGGGTTTAATTCTCTGGATAACACAACGCGAAGATTTTCTTATGGTAGGGGAAGAAGTGGGGTTTAGATAAGAATTGATTCACATGCCAACAAGGGTTTTATGAAGAACAGCGAGACTTAGAAATTTAGGATAGGCGATTGGGGAATGGAGAAGGCAGTTGAAACTTTGTTATTTCGGGTTTGAGTTGATTATCAATTAGAAGACTCTGTTTCATTTATTTATCAATATGTTTTGTGGAAAAACCTGATGATGGTTAGAGATCATGAATCCGAAGCTGCTATTAGGACTCTAACCTTACACCCTCTTCAACTGAGGCAACAGCTTTATGCAATGAATTCAACTATTCACGTGTTTTTGTTCATATCCCCTAATAAGCGAGTTGGATTCTTTCACTAAAATAAGTAAAATTAAAATTAGAGGTTACAGCCTGCTACCGGGGACTTATTTCTCTGAAGGTATAGATAGATCATAGACATATCTCTTATATGAATATTGGGGAAAAAGCAGGTGCCTAAAATAGATACTCGCCCGTTTTGATTAGTAGAAATCAATTAGATAATCCAGCATTAGTTATTATCAGTGTATAGCCAAGCAGTCGTTCTGTATTTACTTTGATTTCGAGGCACTCGTGCTAGAATATCTAACCCATTAGTTACATTGAGAATGCAAAGAAACATGGTTATGGCACAAACGTAGTAAATGTTTCACAAATAACCTAACATTATAAATCATCTATGATTATGATTTTTCAATCGCGAGTCCTTAATCTCTTATATATACAATTCATATTATAAGCTGTATTCAAATGTTGCACATGGGGATGTGGACACTTGCTGACAAATTTCTTGTTTCTTTTTCTTTTAATTTGATTGGAGGTGGATATGCTAAGCAGTTGCGCTCTCCATATTCGGTGGAGTTACTTGGGTATAGTGCAGACCAGCAGCACAGATTATTGATATTCAAATTCATTCCTAATGGAAGGGGTGCGTTAGAAACTGAATCAAAAGGCAAGCATGGTGCTTAAGTTAGATACATTTATGTATCAGTTTGCATGTTTAGATATTTTGTTTCATAAAGAGAAGTTAATCATTTTTGCTTGTATTTCTTTTTTGTTATCTTCTTTTTTATTATTCACTTTTGTTCTCCTAATTTTGAAACAAAATAATGGGAAGCTAATAATTATTACATGAGAAAAGGGTGGTACTAGTGTCCTAACTAATAAGAAGGGCAAAGAAAAGGCCGAGATATCATGTTATCTAGCAATCCTGTTTTCCCTATTACTTGGCATATATTAAAATGATTTTTTCTCATACAGAAGAGCTCGCAGCTAGTAAATCTAATTGTTAATTGTTGGTCAAAGATATGCCTAAGTCATTCATTCCTGTTTACAGTGATTGAGTAGAGGCTTTATAGAAGCTTCCTCAAGTTTTGTTGTTATTACTCCCAAGTGGTAAGTTTCTTCATTTTGTCTTTTCTTAATTACTGTTGTATCTATATTCCTTGGGTACTAGTTGAAAAAGATTTTATTGTTGTTGTTTACTTCTTTATTCATATAATAGTATTTTTTATCACATGTTTTCAGGTACCAAATGTCGATCATTTAATCTCTTGTTTCAATTTTTTTTTTAATGTCTCTTTAATAATGAAGGCAGAACAATTTGGTTGTCTTTATGTTATTGTTATGCAAATTGGGTCGGTTGTCTTTTCTGATTTTGAGTCATGACTGATAACAACCCAGTCCACATCCTTTTCTCTTCTTCTTCTTCTTCTTTTTTCAAATTAGATTTTGAATTTTGAATTTCTCTGCATCACGTTTGCCCTCTGCCTGGACGTGCTTAGCATATAAGTCTTTGATAGCAGAATTCATTTATTAGTTTAAATAATCCTTTTGCATTTGCGTAGGCTGTTAGGGAAAATATAAATCTTGTTATATCTATGGAAATTCATGCTGAAAATTTAATTCACTCCTTGTTGACTCTCACTGTCAAACGTTGATTGAAGAAATGTTAGCACAATACTCTACGGGTTTGCAGCACTAAGCCTATGAATTGCAAGCTCTTGTTAGGTTGGACAAACAAGTTGGCTATGATGCCACAAGATGCAAGCTGTGAAGGTAGTGAGATTATTGTTAATTCTTGAACCTTCTCATATGAATTATGCCGTGCATTGAAACTGTACGTTATGGGTTCTGGGCCATGAGTTGAAATTACTTTCAAGCTGAAGTTTTAAATTATAGTTTGCACTAGTGTAACTTCATTTGTTTTCCTAATTCTAAAATACTCCTTTCCTTCATATGCAGTTCACATTTCAAAACCATGAAAACTATGGATTTGCAAGGAACAAGTTGTGAACTGTGGATTTTTAAGAAGAGCGATGGATTCTTCCCAGACTGTGGATTTTGAGGAAGAGCGATGGATTCTTTCCATAAGTATAACTGTCAATACTCACTTTGATCTCAATTAGCCCTTTCTAATGGCCTTGTGATTTTACTTGTATTAGATACTTTCATGTTACATTATTATTGTGACTTTTGGGTATTTATATAACACTACAATTAATGTATATGCTGTGATTTGACTTATTACGTTTTTATTTATAAATCTTCTTTATATAGTGACTTTTGAGTATAGGACATTTTTTTGTTGGATTGGAAGTGATTTAAAGAGATTTGAAGTTTCCAATCCAACAAAAATGCCTCTCTGTTTGGTTTTTTAAAACCACTTTTGACTTCTGTTTTTAGAAAAACAGAAGTCAAAAGTGGCTCTTTTCACTTCTGTTTTTCTGAAAACAGACATGAAAAGTAGTCCTTTTCATGTCTGTTTTTGAACAGATGAGAAAAGTGGACTTTTCATGTTTGTTCAAAACAAAAGTGAAATGTGGGTACTTATTTATGTCCCTTCTTTTTATGTCCCTTTAAAAAAGAAGTAAAAAGTCCTTCAGAACAAAAGTAAAAAGTCTCTGTTGTAGTACACACCGGATTAGAGTAATCACCAATTAGAACATTAAGAAATCAACGCAAGAAACTTTGACAGATTCTTTCAAAATGATGTGTCTGCATGTGTCTATATATATATATATATATATATATATATATATATATAATGAAGCATAACTACACCTTTGGCATTCACGCAAGAGAGACGATAATAATCAAAATGGGGACTTCTCGTGGTGAAGAGGACAGATTGAGCGTTCTTTATGAAGCTTCACTCAAAGGGTCTGTATCAACATTGAACTCACTTTGCATAAAGAACAATTAATCCTCCACAAGATCTCACAAAGTGGCTTCTCCAAAACTCCTTTACACATATCAGCTTTGCTTGGCCACCTTGAATCCAACAAGCCGCATCTCACATACAAATCCAAACTAGCCATTGAGGTTTACTCTCCCCAGAACACACCCCTCCACTTGGCTCCTGCAGAAGGTCACATCGAAATCGCGAAGGAACTGCCTAAAGTTAATAACAAGCCATGCTTGTTTCCTAATGAAGAGGGCAAAATTCCTTTGCATTATGCAGTTACCAGAGGGAGAATAGAGGTTGTGAAAGAGTTGGTAAAAGCGAAGCTGAGTCTCTGAGCTTTGTTGGTAATGGAAACACTGTATTTCATTTATGTGTGATACACATCATTTGGAGACTCTCAAGGGTTTCGTGGAATTGGAACTTGCCATTTCTTGGAAGCTTCTTTACTTCATGAGTTCTGATGGAGTAGGAAACACCGTTGTCCAAGCAAGTTGAGGTATGATTGATATTATTCTTCCTTCTATATCTGCGCGCACACAGTTTTCTTGTTACATGAAGAGGTTATATTTTCCGTGAATTATTTATTGGCTGAAACGTTAAATCTGGAGTATTGGTGCCATTTCCTTGTGTTATAAAGCATGACAGATGCTGTTCCCTTGATGATATTTTACAAACTGGGATAAAAATTGAATTAAAAAAAAAATACATATGTAAACTTTGCCATATAGCTAGCTAGTTTGCGAGTACTGATACGAAAAATGGCTATAATTTTCAGTTTATAATTTAGTCCCTCTAGATAGTATGCTGACTTTTCCCAATAGTTGAATGACCGGCAAATTAAGCCATTAGCCGCCGCCTGGTCAGATGGATGATAGGGTCAGTGGAGGAAAAATTGAAGAAATTTTGGGCCAATGGGTTATAAGGAAGGAAATGGAGCCCCATCTTCAAATGATCCCACCCCGGCCGGTTATAATTCTACAACAATAATTCATTTATTATTATTATTATTATTATTATTATTATTATTATTATTATACAGATAATTTGACTTTAACCTCAAGTTTGAAATATTTAAATAGGAGGAAAAGATGAAATTGAAATGCAAAGCTTCGACTTATGCTGTGATTGGTTGACAGAAGGAGATAGAAGACAGATATGGAAAGAGAGAAAGGACTGATGTTGATGAGGGAGAAGACAGAAGTGGAATGAAGAAGTGGTCATGGAGCAATGTTTTGGAAAGTATATGAATTAAGTGTAATGGAGATTGATTAGAAGACATGAGGGGGAATCTAAGTCTGGTGGTTACTGTCATCTCAACCATAACCTTTCAATCTGCATTTAACCCTCCAGGAGGCCTCCTCCAACAAAATATCAGATCCAGTGATGCTGATTTTAACCTCACTTCCAGTAACAATACTTCTCTCAATGGCTACGCACCTCTCGGCTCCTTGCCGGTCCAAGATAGATATTGACGTAATCGCTACTTATGTCCCGGAAAAGCCGTACTTGCTTATACTGAGAGACGTCGATTTGCCTATTTTATAAACTATAATACCATCTCTTTTGTGGCATCTCTGTGTGTTGCCCTCTTGCGTGTAAGTGGGGTTCCTCTCAAACACAGATTTGTGTTGGGGCTGCTATCTATAGGCATGCGTATAGCTCTCACCTGCCTTGTAAGCGATTATTTTGTTGGCCTCAGACTTGTCACCCCATACAACGTGCGTCTCGATAAGGGGGTGATGATAGTCACTCAAGTTTTTATTGGTTTGTATGCACTGATTGGTGTATGTATGGCGATGAAATTTGTTATACGAGTGGTGAAGAAATTTAATATTGGGTTTTTGGACGTATCTAGAGGTGATATTCGGTATGTTTTTTGCCTCTACGAAGTCTATTCATAGGTGTGGACACAAACTTATGGTTTATGGCAAACACACACACAGGAAGAGTTTTGGGAAGAAGTTTTTCAGGGGTGAGAAAGAGTGGTTACTCTGCAATTTTTTCTCATCATGCATATATCTTGATAGATATGCGCATACTCCTACTCACAAATAACTATTCCTACCAAAATTCAAATGAAGATTGGATATTTTACTAATATCTATCCTAATCTTTCAGTAAATTATAATTGGACCCAAAGTCTCTTGGGCTTGGGTTTAATCCACCAAAGGTGGATTAAGTTTTATTTTAACATCTCCTACTCACACTTAGTGAATTAATGGTTGTGGATCACCTTCTCTTCCTTCTTTCATACTAAGTGTTTTACCATAACCGCATGGGCAAGATGTCTTCATTTTAGTTGTTCATATTAGAAATCTCTTTTGCAAGATCAGCATGAGACAACATTCCTTGTGTAGCTTGTTCTCGTAGCATTCTGTTAAATTTTATTATACTTTAGATGTTCTAGATTTATTTGTATACACTTTCTTACAGCTAATCTAATTCCTCTTAAGCCAATATAAGACTCAGATTGCCTTCCTTGTATGCATAGTGTTCATTCTTATGAAACTAACAAAAATCATAAGGAACATGTCTCAGACACTAATATAGACATGTATATTTCAAGAAATCTTCCTTTTGCCCATATATCATTTCAGTATGCACTAGCGGCTTTCCTAGTATAATATCTTAGATCGCATCTATCATTATCATGGGTTGTATGCTAAAGTAGCAGATACTCAAATATATTTTTACGGTAATGTCAAAGTCAAAGGACATCAATAGAAGTATTACACCTTTTAGGGACTCACATAGCAATGACGCAAGGATCTTATCATTTGCAGATTTGTTAAGCACATGCGGTGTAAATTGCATGCTACGATGTTGCTCTTATCCTATAAGAGTGTAGTTGATTTGGAATTTATTATTAACATTGTACGAACTTAAGTTTAGATACTTCTAACATTCAAACCTAAATTCTTAATTTCACTAATCACGTATGACATTAATTTGTGAACAATTTAAATGTGTTTTTTCACTATACCAAACAATCAGGCTAGGCTTCTCTCCTTTTCTTTTTCTCTCGGCCACGGTCCGTTGCCCTCTTCTTCTTTTCCCCCCCTTTCTTTCTCTCCACCAAGCCTTACCATGCTGCCTCTTCCTCGCACTTTTTCCTTAACTTAAACAGCTCATCTATGCTCCCAAGACAATATAGCAAAACCCGGAAAAAAAATAAAGAAAAGAAAAGAAAAGATAGACACACAGGCATATCTTTATTTCTATTATCTTGATATAATTGATTTTATTTTTTAACCAAAAATTGATTTTATTGTTAATTCTTATCACTTTTTTTCATCATAAATATTAGTCCCTCTGTTCATAATCCATTAATTTTTTATGTTCAATATGTTAAGTTCTCTAACCACATATGACCATATGTCCTATTTCTAAAATATTAATATCTAATAATATTTAATTATAAATTCGTATAAAACAAAAAAAAAGGCACACAACCCTTGAAATAATAAGTATAAAGAACTTGAACTTGACCTAATTCTTTTCCTCCACAATTTACCTTATTGTTTTCATCACCTGAACTAATCCTAATTAATGACAAGGTGTAAGTAGTTCTATAAAATCTTTTTTTCTTTTTATTAAAAAGAAAGAAAAAGTGAAAAAAAATCATAAAATAGACTTTAGAAATAAAAAAAATTATAAATAGGAGCCCATTACAACATTAATATTGGTTTTGACAATAATTGATAAGCAATTGACAATAATTTTTGTGAACAGGTTCTTGTATGTAATTTTTTAATTTTAATGGTCTTTCATTGTGATTTTTCCAAAAAACTATGCCTTCGAAAGTTTATTTAATATTGAAAAAATAAATGATTTTAAGATTGTTTATAAATTTTATAAGAAGTGATTTGTAGTTTATCGATTTTACCAAATAAATATTTAAATTATTCTTTGTTTGCTTATAATAATAAAGAATGTTTTATTATTCAGTGATTTTTAAATTTTATGTTATCTTTATTTATCTTTGTACTTTCATCAATATTCTTTCTCATCGTTTTCACTATTACAAAAAACTGAGATATAATGTTGCAGCCCCAAAAAAAGGGGATCTTTTATGGTATTCACATAAGCAATTTTTATAATAATGGCTCGGTCGGTGAAAGCATTTATATACCCCTATCATGCAGTTGAATGACTAGACTTGTGGTGGATAAAATATGTACTGCTTGGATTCATGATTTGGTAATTTAACTTTTTGTATAAAAAAACCACTTTAAGTGAAAAAATAAAAAGTAACTTTTGTTTTTTATTTTTTGTTTTTGAAAAGTAGAGAGAGAAAGTTAAAAAAGAAGTGGATCCTATTTTTAAAAAATTTACTACTTTTTCTTGTTCATGTTATAGGCTTTAAATAATTAATTTACGGATAATAAAAAATTAGTTAAAATTAATTAACTGTAATAACTAGGTTATAAGTATATTCTCTTTGGTCCATAATAAGTCATTTTAATTAATTTGTCAAGTGATTTATATTCTCAACCATGTCATTCTTCTAGAAGTGATTATATTGTGGTCTAGAGAGAGTATTTTTTATTTCAAATATACTTTTATAATAAATAAAATAAAGGAAAATATATGAAGCAATGTAAGTAGAGAGTATAGCATAAGAGAGAGAATAATATATATTATTTGATAACATTTATATTTTTTTATTATTTTATAATTAAACTTATTTTTTTCAATAATAATCCAAACAATTTTAGTTTTATAAATTGACTTATTTACAAAAACCCTTAATGAAACCAAGTTTGTTTGTACCTTGTAAGGCCAAACACCTAGCACGGCTCCAAATGAGGTACTTATTGGAACCAGTAAGCACTTGAGAAACCAGAGTGGTCGCTTGGGTGTCAGACGGATGTAAGAAAAGATGATGACTTGCATCAATCACTGGAACATTGGAGGTCATTTTCTCTGTCATTGTAGCGAGTTCTTGAAGGATCTTGACTCCGATTACAAAACTTGATTAGTGAGACGAAGACAAATATAGGAAGCTGTCGTGAGTCGCTTGCGCAACAGATGATAATCACGAACTTGTTGAAATCTTTAGAGTCGCTGTGGCAACAGATCGCGGATTCTTGATTTACTTCAATGAGGAAACAGCAAATAGATTGAAATGGCGGTTTCGCGTACTGTTCTGGGTGAGCCGAAGCTTTGTGAAAACGGCGAGATGAATATTGATTCAGAAGGAATTGTGAAACCCTGCTAGACCGCGATCTTGACTTTGCGTTCTGCAGATGGTGTTTCTAAAACGACAGCGTTGTAGCACTGCAGTGATTTCTACAGGTGAGGGGATGCTGGGGCTTCGACTTCCGCCTTGGATACACCGAACCTGGCTCTTGGTACCATGTGAAGAAGAGCATAACAACAATCTGGATTTGATGAACAACACCAAAGCGAGTATTATTGATTGAACTGCCAACATTTTTAATACAATGCATGGACCCATAATGGGCTAAGTATCTTGGGCTTACGGCCCAGCACACTCAACTATAATCACTTAACAGTTCCAATCGGAAGTTGCCATTTCTGGGAAGCTTCTTAACTTCGCAATTTTTGATGGAGTGGGCAACACCGTTTTCCATGCATTTAGCAATCGCATCCAAGCAAGTTGAGGTATGATATCCTTCCTGACATAAAGAGCCTTCTTTTTACCTGAACGAGTTATATTTTTCATGAATTTTTGGGTCTTTTTTTTTTTTAACCGCCCCGAAGTCATATATGACACTTCCACAATATACTGACATGTAAGTTTATTATTTCACACTATAAGATACCTCCTATCAATCCCAAATGTACTAGAAATGGCAAGCTTGAAGAACGATATGGGTCTTACAGCCTATGACATCCTTAAACGTAATCCAAAAGATTTCAAAACCTCAAAAATACAAGTCACGCTGATGGACTATTCTGCAATTAGAATTGGGAAGAACGGAATCCACACGCATTCACACTCGTCACCACCAGTTGCAAGACCAAAACCTCAAACTCGAAAGAAGAATTGAAACTGCTTCATAACGATTTTGAAATGGATTGGAGGCTGGTTCAAACACAAGGGTGACTGGGTAGAAGAAATGAGAGGAAATCTGAGTTTAGTGTCTACTGTTATAGCCGCCATAAGATTTCAATCATTGATAAACCCACCTGGTGGCTTCATCCAACAAGGTTTATCTCAAGGCTCATCCAATATTGAAGCCCTAAAGTGCACTTTCCTTCCTAACAACGTGTCCTATTGTCCTGGGAAAGTTGTCTCACCTTTTAGTTCCCAAGATCTGTTTTTGGAGTTTGTAATTTACAACACTATCTCTTTCATTTCATCACTTAGCGTCACCCTCTTGCTTGTGAGTGGAGTTCCTATGAAGAACAAAGCTTTGATATGGCTTTTATCCATAGGCATGCGTATCACTCTCACAACCCTAGCCCTTACTTACTTAACTGTTCTTTGTAGGGTGATGCCAAGCCATCTTTGGAATAATAAAGCAGGTTGGAGCACCCTTGCAGCCTCAATTTGGGCCTGGTCTCGATTGCTTGTGCTGATTGTTGTGTTAATCACACCGCGGTTTATAATTTGGATCGTGAAGAAATGTGCCAGACTAATCAGAAAGCTGTTGCCATGTGGAATTAGAGAAAGTTAATGCCGTTTCTTTATAGATCACATCTCAACTAATGCTATTTATTCTCAGGCCGGTCACAAGTGGCATGGGTTGCTTTTAGGATAATAATTCATGATATATCATGTTTATATGTTTCTCTTATATACTCTCTTCGATCCTAAATATAAAACCCATTTTGTAGTGTAAATACTCCTTCCAGTCCTAAATATAACTACATACTAAATGTAAAACTCTAGTCCTACTACAAATCTGTATAAACATGAAATAAGGAGCTAAATGATATTAGAAATATATATCAAATAATCAATAAACCCAACAGCTACCCATAAAAACATCAAGAGGAATGACCACAAAGCTTAGCACAATGACAAATAATTTCCCACTCTAAAGTTCATGGAGAAAAAGCTCATTGTACGGCCACCAACCTATTACGAATGCTCAAATTTATTCACCAACTTAGCAGGGACTTAAAACTTAAATTTAGAGAGGTAAAAAGGAACAAAACAACATTCAAACACCACAATTAATGTAAACATTATTCATCGAGTATATCTTAGGAAATATAAACATGGGTTTGATATGATATTATGTTTTAGATTTGACAGAGTAACAATACATAAACAGTGCATAACCAAGAAAAAAACAAATGAGTGTAAGTTACATTCATATAAGTCCTTTTTTTATGAAACATAATTCATGCAAGCTAACCAAGAAAAAACATGCACCATTTCATAGTCAGAATTGCACCATGGGTGTGCAATTCCTTAAAAATAAAAAGGTCAATAACCAACTTTAAGGAACACATGAATCAAAAATAATGGTGCACATTTAGCAACCATAACACAAATGACCATGACTATGTAAATGTACTCCACATATTGCATGGCAGACATTGCCCAAGAGCTTCACTTGTCCTCTAAATATATATATATATATATATATATATATAAACTTTGCTCTAACAATACTATGGGTAGTTAGGTTTCCATTCTCAAGTTTTATGCAATCAATATATAACGACGGAAAAATTGAGGAATTAATGCCTCATTTCAATTTAGAGACTTGCATTTCTCAAACTTGGTTCATACATTATGCATAACTTCAATTTTATGAGTAGAAGTTATGGAGAATGATGAATGAATGAAAACTTTGCAATAGTTAATGCAAATAATTGCTTGTCGTTCCAATTTATTTACCTGCACTTATCAAACTTCTATCACAGCTGTGGACAAATCTATTGCCTTGTTTCAGTGTCACCTAAATAAAGAGTTTCCTTCTTATCAAAAATAAATAAATAAAGAGTTTCCTTATTATCAATTATTAGTATGACTTATTCAATATACCTTAAAGCTTATCAGTTAGTATTTGATTAATATGTGAACAAAATGCAAGGATAAATCCAATCAGCAAAACACGAAAGATTGGTTCCTAAGCAAACCAACTTGGAACAAAGGACGATAAACCACTTTAACAAAATATATAGATGCCTATTGACATAGAATATAAGAGAAAGAACTTAAATATTTCAACTGTAGCAATATGAGAATCAATGGCTATCTTCTTTTTGACGCAATTAGGAGACTAATTATAAGATTATTGAGAACATTATAGATGGATAGATAAAATCACCAACTGAGAAAACAAAAACAACTAATTAATAACTTAGAGATTAAAGCTATTGACTTCTTAGAGAATTTTTGACAGCATAGACGCGGTAATGAAAAATTAACAGCTGACAAACTCAATTATTTTTATATATTTTGGTATCTTTTATATGGGTTTTGTCAACTTAATTGGTCCCTTTTTGCCGTAATTGATTTAATTTATTTTATTTTGAATTATTATTTTATAGGGGCAAAATTGTCATATTTTGATTTAATTATGACTAATTGATTTTTGAGGACAATTAATGCTACCTTATCCTTGAATTTTGCTTGCAGGTTCTTGGAAGATTCAAAAATATAAAAAGAAAAAAAATAAAGAAAAGAAAAAAAGAAAAAGGAAAGAAAAATAAAAAATAAAAAATAAAAAAATAATAATAATTAGGGGGGGCAAAACGTTGCGTTTTGCCCCAACCTAATATCCATCTATTCTTCATCTTTTGAGGAGGCGGGAGACGCAGGCGGCCGAAGACACACACGCAAGCGGCGCGGAAAACACACACATACACGGAACACACACACGCGACGCCGAACGAAAAGAGGGAGCTGGGCGCGGCTGGAGAAAGGACCAGAGAACGAACACGACGGCGGCTGCGTTCTTCCATGGGATCCTGTAGCAAAATACTGATTGTGGCATTTCTTATGGCAATCCATGGCTAGAGCTTAATAATCCTCTAATTCAACAACAATGGCAGGAGCTTAGATCATCAAGGGGGAGTTTTAGTTGCTTTAATTTCTTACTCAATAATTGTTTAACAATTCCTAGGTCTTAGGATAGTTTTTCTGATTGTTGGGATAATTGTATTGCTTAATCTGATTATATTTGGAGATTATTGTGATTGAATTATTGCTTAGTATTTGACATTGGGCTGTTTATAGTTTTGATCTCAATTATAATGTTGTGGTTATGACATTTGTATTGATTTTGGAATTAATATATTGTGATTTTCTAAGGTGGCTTAGAATTTTGGATCATATAGTCTCTTGCTAGCTTTAATTCTGTTATTTTGGATTTAAGAATTCTAATTAAGCATTGGTTTTAAGCATCCTTAATCCCATTTTACTATTCTGGTTGCAGTTAGTAAGTTGAGATTTTAGGAAAATATTTTGTGGCAACTCGAGGTGGCTCGGTTGTTGGATCAAAAGCTTAATTATAATTATTAATTCATTGTTTTTAACTCCCACATCTTTTAGAGTGATGATTACCTGCGTTGTTGAATTGGAGGATTGATTTTTATCAGTGTTATTTGTGTGTCTCATTTTCATTTCTTTTATTTTCAGTTATTTCAATCATCTTTTATATAAAAGAAAATATAAAAAAAGTATTTTAATTTCAATTTGATTCGTAGTATTTAATTAACAGCTTTTCAAAATCAAAAATCTCTTTTTATAATTTAGGTTACTTGCATTTATTTACTAGGGTTTAATTACGTTTTCGGCTCCTCAAAGTGAAACGACCCGAGTTTTGCACTATATTGCATTAATTCGGTTAATTTTTGGAGTAACCCCAAAGCGACAATCAAAGGGAAGTTCAACTTCAACAGCACATTATTTCAACTCATCGATACTTCAACTCAGCTTAATTGTTCTCGAGAATTACTCATTAGAATGGACATAGGAACCAAATATGACTACAGTTGAATATCTTTGGGCAAGTTGGACCCACTAATTCTAAGTTTTTTCAACTTCTCCAATGTCTCATTTGAAGATTTGGTCAGCAAACCACTCCATGCTAAAAAAGCAAGACACTTACCCATCGTTGTTTCTCTCTCCACTGATCTTCAAATCCGTTAATCTCTCTATTTCCTTCAATTCCAAATCACATCCCGTAGTTGTAACCTTATCTAACAAAAAGGAAGAATACACATTCAGTCAGTTGTTTCATCCATCTCTACTATGCGATTAATTCAATCAATGAGGCCCTGCATACTATCCCTAATTTACGCTATAGCAGGAGTCAAAAGTCAAATAGAATATATATATATATATATATATATATATTGATAGAGCGGAGATGTGATTCGAAATTCAGTTTTTTATACATCAACCACAATATTGATTAGATCATGAGATTTTAGATTTAAGAACAATTTAAAGATCATCAAAGTTTTTCGGTGACATAAAGATTAGCAACTTTAACTAACATGCAGCCATGAGATATGGATTTGAATGGAGAAGGCTTTAGAAACAAAATGCACCAGGGGTAATGACCATATGATGTTGAGGCACCAAATATTAGGGAAGGCTGAATTCACACCATATTCTGAGGCAAGAATGTAGAAATCATCACTGTCCCTTCCTCTGATGAAACTCCTAAATAAAAGATAGTGGATAAAAACTGATTATGAAAACATAGACTTATTAAAACCAACAATTAAGAGATTCAAAATATAGGAAATGATGGATAAGTTGCTAGACCATAACACACTTCCTGGAACTATAACTCACAACGCATTGTCCATTACCAACCGTTGCACAAGTGGAGAATATTTAGTAATAAAATTGCACTCACGGTATTGACCAAATCCCAGTTTTCTTGTCACCATACCGTGTGATGGCAAAGATTTTTTGGAAGATCTTGTGAAAAAAGAAAATCCCGGAAAACATCAAGAGGGCAAAAATATTTATAATAAAAATCCAAACAACTGAAAATGCATAATAATCCAAAAACCCAAAAGAAATCTTGCTTGGATTTACCTAGAAGAAATATACTTGGTAGCATGGCCGCTCAAACCACTGCTACTTAAGCCATCAGGTTTATAGTTTTGGCATATCCACTCTCTGCCTTCTATCATAGTCTGCATTTTAAAAGCATGCTGAACATCGTTTTGAATGAAGAGCAGGGGAGATGATGAATCCATGGTAAGAGAGAGCCAAAAGAGATGAAAAGAAAGCGAGGGAGAACGGAGATGTGTACCTGAATGGATAAGAAGGAAACAAATCTCTCTTGATGAAAGGAGATAGAGATGAAGAGAAAAGAAGAAAGAACGGAGACGACTCAAGATGAAAATGAAAAAAATGTAGAAAATGAAAGAGGGAGAAGAAATAATGAATCAATGAATATGAGCATGGAGGGAATTTCAAAATTTAAAATTCAAAAGAGATAATTTTACGGGTAAGTTATACTGCAACAAATCAAAGAGAAGTCATACCTTGCACAAAGCCCAAAGAAGCAGCCAGTACTGTTCATAAAGCCAACACTGTTCATAGAACAGTAAAATGAGTGAGGAGCCATTGTGGACAGAAAAATGGCTCGGCTATACTCTGATTTTTATTTATTATGTATATAGATGAAGCATAACTACGCCTTTGGCATTCACGCCAGAGAGCAAGAAAGACGACTATAATCAAAATGGGGAATTCTCATGGTGACGAGGACAGATTGAGCGTTCTTCATGAAGCGTCAACCAAAGGGTCTGTATAAACGTTGAACTCACTTTGCATAAAGAACAATTAATCCTCCACAAGATCTCACAAAGTGGCTTCTCCGAAACTCCTTTACACATATCAGCTTTGCTTGGCCAGCTTGAATCCAACAAGCCGCATCTCACATACAAATCCAAACTAGCCATTGAGGTTTACTCTTCCCAGAACACACCCCTCCACTTGGCTCCTGCAGAAGGTCACATCGAAATTGCGAAGGAACTGCCTAAAGTTAATAACAAGCCATGCTTGTTTCCTAATGAAGAGGGCAAAATTCCTTTGCATTATGCAGTTATCAGAGGGAGAATAGAGGTTGTGAAAGAGTTGGTAAAAGCGAAGCCTGAGTCTCTGAGCTTTGTTGGTAATGGAAACACTGTATTTCACTTATGTGTGATACACAATCATTTGGAGACTCTCAAGGGTTTGGTGGAATTGGAAGTTCCCATTTCTTTGAGGCTTCTTCACTTCAAGAGTTCTGATGGAGTGGGAAACACCGTTGTCCAAGCAAGTGGAGGTCTGATTGATGTTATTCTTCCTTTTATGTCTGCACACACACAGTTTTCTTGTTACATGAAGAGGTTATATTTTCCGTGAATTATTTATAGGCTGAAACGTTAAATCTGGAGTATTGGTGCCATTTCCTTGTGTTATAAAGCATGACAGATGCTGTTCACTTGATGATATTTTGCAAACTGGGATAAAAATTGAATTAAAAAAATACATATGTAAACTTTGCCATATAGCTAGCTAGTTTGCCTATTTAATTTATTAACGAGTACTGATACGAAAAATGGCTATAGTTTTCAGTTTATAGTTTAGTCCCTTTAGATAGTTTGCTGACTTTTCCCAATAGTTGAATCACCGGCAAATTAAGTCATTAGCAAATGGATGATAGGGTCAATGGAGGAAAAATTGAAGAAATTTCGGGCCAATGGGTTATAAGGAAGGAAATGGAGCCCTATCTTCAAATGATCCCACCCCGGCCGGTTATAATTCTACAACAATAATTCATTTATTATTATTATTATTATGATATTACAGATAATTTGACTTTAACCTCAAGTTTGAAATATTTAAATAGGAGGAAAAGATGAAATTGAAATGTAAAGCTTCGACTTATGCTATGATTGGTTGACAGAAGAAGATAGAAGACAGAAGACATACGTGGAAAGAGAGAAAGGACTGATATTGCTAGGGGAGAAGAAAGAAGTGGAATGAAGAAGTGGTCATGAAGCAATGTTTTGGAAAGTACAGACAAATGGATTAAGTATAATGGAGTTTGGTTAGAAGACATGAGGGGGAATCTGAGTCTGGTGGCTACTGCCATCTCAACCATAACCTTTCAAGCTGCATTTAACCCTCTAGGAGGCCTCATCCAACAAAATATCAGACCCAGTGATGCTGATTTTAACCTCACTTCCAGTAACAATGCTTCTCTCAATGGCTACGCACCCCTCGGCTGCTTGCCGGTCCAAGATAGATATTGGCACAAGCGCTACTTATGTCCCGGAAAAGCCGTACTTGCTTGTACTGAGATACGTCGATTTGACTATTTTATAAACTATAATACCATCTCTTTTGTGGCATCTCTGTGTGCTGCCCTCTTGCGTGTAAGTGGGGTTCCTCTCAAACACAGATTTGTGTTGGGGCTGCTATCTATAGGCATGCGTATAGCTCTCACCTGCCTTCTAAGCGATTATTTTGTTGGCCTCAGCCTCGTCACCCCATACACCGTGCGTCTCGATGAGGGGGTGATGATAGTCACTCAAGTTTTTATTGGTTTGTATGCACTGATTGGTGTATGTATGGCGATGAAATTTGTTACATGAGTGGTGAAGAAATTTAATATTGGGTTTTTGGACGTACCTGGACGTAGGTGATATTCGGTATGCTTTTTGCCTCTATGAAGTCTGTTAATAGGTATGGACACATACTTATGGTTTATAGCAAATGCACAGAAGGGAAGAGTTTTGGGAAGAAGATTTTCCGGGGTGAGAAAGAGAAGTTACTCTGCAATTTTTTCTCATCATGCGCATATCTTGATAGATATGCGCATACTCCCACTCAACAGTTCCCACCAAAATTCAAATAAAAATTGGGTATTATACTAATATCTATCCTAATCTTTTAGTAACTTACAATTGGACCCGAAGCCTCTTGGGCTTGGGTCTAATCCACTAAGAGTGGATTAAGTTTTATTTTAACATCTCCCACTCACGTTTGGTGGATTAATGATTATGGATCACCTTCTCTTCTTTTTTTCATACTAAGTGCTTTGCCGTAACCGCATGGGCAAGACGTCTTCATTTTAGGTGTTTGTACTTGAAATCTCTTTTGCAAGATCAGCACGAGACAACATTCTTTGTGTAGCTTGTTCTCGTAGCTTTTTGTTAAATTTTATTATACCTCATATGTCCTAGATTTATTTGTATACACTTTCTTATAGCTAATCTAATCCCTCTCGAGCCAATATAAGACTCAGATTGCCTTCCTTATATGCATAGTGTCCACACTTATGAAACTAACAAAAATCATAGGGGACATGTCTCAGACACTAGCATAGGCATGTATATTTCAAGAAATCTTCCTTTTGCCCATATATCATTTCAGTATGCACTAGCAGCTTTCCTAGCATAATACCTTAGATTACATCAATCATCATCATGGGTTGTATGCTAAAGTAGCAGACACTGAAATATATTTCTATGATAATGTCAAAGTCAAAAGACATCAATAGAAGTATTATACCTTTCAGCGACTCACACAGCAATGACGCAAGGATCTTATCGTTTGCTTACTATTTGCATATTTGTTAAGCACATGCTGCATAAATCGCATGCTACGATGTTGCTCTTATCCTATAAGAGCGTAGTTGATTTGGAATTTATTATTAGCATTGTACAAACTTACTTCTAACATTCAAACCTAATTTCTTCATTTCACTAATCACATATGATATCAATTTGTGAACAATTTAAATGTGTTTTTCACTATACCAACCGGGCTAGGCTTCTCTCCATTTCTTTTTCTCTCCGCCACAGTCCGTTGCCCTCTTCTTCTCTTTTCCCTCTTTCTTTCTCAACTCTCCACCAAGCCTTACCAGGTTGCCTCTTCCTCACACTTTCTACTTAACTTGAACACCTCATCTATGTTCCCAAGACAATATAACAAAACCCGGAAAAAAATAAAGAAAAGAAAAGGTAGACACACAGACATATCTTTACTTCTATTATCTTGATATAATTGATTTTTTTTTTCCAAAAATTGATTTTATTGTTAACTCTCATCACTTTTTTCATCATAAATATTAGTCCCTCTGTTCATAATCCATTAATTTTTTATGTTCAATATGTCAAGTTCTCTAACCACATATGACCATGTGTCCTATTTCTAAAATATTAATATCTAATAATATTTAATTATAAATTCATATAAAAAAAAGGCACATAACCCTTGAAATAATAAGTATAAAGAACTTGAACTAGACCTGATTCTTTTCCTCCACAATTTACCTTATTCGTTTCATCACCTGAACTAATCCTAATTAATGACAAGGTGTAAGTAGCTAGTTCTATAAAATCTTTTTTTTATTAAAAAGAAAGAAAAAGTGGGAAAAAAATCATAAAATAGACTTTAGCAATAAAAAAATTATAAATAGGAGCCCATTACAACATTAATATTGGTTTTGACAACAATTGATAAGCAATTGACAATAATTTTTGTAAACAGGTTCTTGTATGCAATTTTTCAATTTTAATGGTCTTTCATTGCAATTTTTCCAAAAAACTATGCCTTCAAAAGTTTATTTAATATTGAAAAAATTAAATGGTTTTTAGATTGTTTATAAATTTTATAAGAAATGATTTGTAGTTTATCGAGTTTACCAAATAAATATTTAAATTCTTCTTTGTTTGCTTATAATAATAAAGAATGTTTTATTATTCAATGATTTTTAAATTTTATGGTATCTTTATTTATCTTTGTAATTTCATCAATATTCTTTCTCATCCTTTTCACTATTACAAAAAAATAAGATATAATATTGCAGCCCCAAACAAATGGGAGCTGTTATGGTATTCACATAAGCAATTTTTATAACAATGTCTTGGTTGGTGAAAGCATTTATATACCTCTATCATGCAGTTGAATGACTAGACGTGTAGTGGATAAAATATGTACTGCTTGGATTTATGATTTGATAATTTAACTTTTGTGTAAAAAGCCAGTTTAAGTCAAAAATAAAAAGTAACTTTTGTTTTTTGTTTTTGAAAAGTAGAAAGAGAAAGTTAAAAAAGAGGTGGATCCTATTTTTAAGAAATTTATTACTTTCTCTTATTCATGTGATAAGCTTTAAATGATTAATTTACGGATAATAAAAAATTAGTTAAAATTATTTAAAAGTAATAAATAGATTATAAATATATTCTTTGGTCCATAATAAGTCATTTTAATTGATTTGTCAAGTAATTTATATTTTGAATCATGTCATTCTTCTAGAAGTGATTTATATTGTGGTGTAGAGAGAGAACTTTTGATTTCAAATATACCTTTATAATAAATAAAATAAAAGAAAATATATGAAGCAATGTAACTAGAGAGTATAACATAAGAGAGAGAATAATATACATTCCTTGATAACATTTTTTTTGTTATTTTATAATTAAACTTACTTTTTCAATGATAATCCAAACAATTCTACTTTTGTAAATTGCCTTATTTACACAAACCCTTAATGAAACCAAGTTTGTTTGTACCTTGTAAGGCCAAATGCATGGCACGGCTCCAAATGAGATAATTATTGGAACCCGTAAGCACTTGAGAAACCAGAGTGGTCGCTTGGGTGTCAGACAGATGTAAGAAAAGATGATGATTTGCATCGATCACTGGAATATTGGAGGTCATTTTCTCTGTCATTATAGTGAGTTCTTGAAGGATCTTGAGTCTGATTACAGAACTTGATTAGTGAGACGAAGACAAATCTGGGAAGCTGTCGCGAGTCGCTTGCGTAACATTTGATAATCACAAACTTGTTGAAATCTTCAGAGTCACTGTGGCAACAGATCACGGATTCTTGATTTATTTCAATGAGGCAACTGCAAAAAGATTGAAATGGCGGTTTCCCATGCTGTTCTGGGTGAGCCGAAGCTTTGTGAAAACAGCGAGATGAATATTGATTCAGAAGGAATTGTGAAACCCTGCTAGATCGCGATCTTGGCTTTGCGTTCTGCAGATGGTGTTTCTAAAACGACAGCGTTGCAACACTGCAACTATAATCTCTTAACGGTTCCAATCGGAAGTTGCCATTTCTGGGAAGCTTCTTAACTTCGCAATTTTTGATGGAGTGGCCAACACCGTTTTCCATTTAGCAATCGCATCCAAGCAAGTTGAGGTATGGTACCCTTCCTGACATAGAGAGTTTTCTTTTTACATGAACGAGTTATATTTTTCGTGAATTTTTGGGTCCCCCCCCCCCCCACCACCACCCCGAAGTCATATATGACACTTTCCACAATATACTAACATGTAAGTTTATTATTTCAGACTATAAGACACCTCTTATCAATCCCAAATGTACTAGAAATGGCAAGCTTGAAGAACGATAGGGGTCTTACAGCCTATGACATCCTTAAACGTAATCCAAAAGATTTCAAAACCTAAAAAATACAAGTCACGCTGATGGACTATTCTGCAATTAGAATTGGGAAGAACGGAATCCACACGCATTCAACTCGTCACCACCAGTTGCAAGACCAAAACCTCAAACTCGAAAGAAGAATTGAAACTGCTTCATAAAGATTTTGAAATGGATTGGAGGCTGATTCAAACACAAGGGTGACTGGGTAGAAGAAATGAGAGGAAATCTGAGTTTAGTGTCTACTGTTATAGCCGCCATAAGAGTTCAATCATTGATAAACCCACCTGGTGGCTTCATCCAACAAGGTTTATCTCAAGGCTCATCCAATATTGAAGCCCTAAAGTGCACTTTCCTTCCTAACAACGTGTCCTATTGTCCTGGGAAAGTTGCCTCACCTTTTAGTTCCCAAGATCTGTTTTTGCAGTTTGTAATTTACAACACTATCTCTTTCATTTCATCACTTAGCGTCACCCTCTTGCTTGTGAGTGGAGTTCCTATGAAGAACAAAGCTTTGATATGGCTTTTATCCATAGGCATGCGTATCACTCTCACAACGCTAGCCCTTGCTTACTTAACTGCTCTTGTATGGTGATGCCAAGCCATCTTTGGAATAATAAAGCAGGTTGGAGCACCCTTGCAGCCTCAATTTGGGCCTGGTCTCGATTGCTTGTGCTGATTGTTGTGTTAATCACGCCGCGGTTTATAATTTGGATCGTGAAGAAATGTGCCAGACTAATCAGAAAGCTGTTGCCATGTGGAATTAGAGAAAGTTGATGCCGTTTCTTTATATATCACATCTCAACTAATGCTATTTATTGTCAGGCCGGTCATAAGTGGCATGGGTTGCTTTTAGGATAATAATTCATGATATATCATGTTTATATATTTCTCTTATATACTCTCTCCGATCCTAAATATAAAACCTATTTTGTAGTGTAAATACTCCCTCCGGGCCTAAATATAAGACCCATTTTGTAGTTGATGAGAGCCTTTTGTCGTTTGCCTTGGGGTTCCCAATCAAAAATAAATCCAAGTAATGCAATATAGTACAAAACTCGGGTCGTTTCACTTTGAGGAGCCTTTATTTGAAATCCTAAGCAACTAAGTATCAAAAATAAAGAATTGACTTGGAAAGGGATTGATTTTCTTTTTAATTAACTAATTGGCAAAATTTAAAAGGATGCAAAATGAGTAAATAATTTTTGGATTTTTTAGTTTATAAAATGGATATGAATGAAATAAATAAAGAGAATTAATAAGTGACAGCAAATGGAAGAGCAATCCTCTAGCACAATGATTAAGGCTATCACTACTTCAATTAATTTGGGAGTTAGCTAAATTCAAAAGACTCCAAGGGCCACCCCCTAGACTCGGTTTAATTAGAATAATCAACACCAAGCCACCTTGCATATTAATTATTCGCAATTAAACTGTTTCAGCACAATTAGCCAAAAAGAAAATCAAAGAAAAACAATTAACATTTTTAGTCCAATAACCAAGCCACCTTGAATTACTACTAAATGTTCACAATAATTTCAAAACATAGTCTGACCCAGTACAATGTAAAGAAATTAAAGCTAATCACAGCATAATGTTAAATGCTAATCAAAGATTCCAACAACTACAACCAATCTCAATACAAATATAAATCATCATAGCCCATTCAAACATTATAAAATTCATTCTAAGACCTAGAAATCATAATTATAATGAAAGAAGTAAATATTAGAAGAGCTGAAACTCCCCTTTGAAGCTCCAAGTTCAAGCCATAACCATTGCTCTAGAGAATTGGAAGAATTTAGCTACTCCTAACCATCACCACAGCTCCACCAAAATTCCAATTCGGTTCAGCCATGAAGAACAATGAAGATGGAATCTGGAGGAGTGATTTTGCCGTGAAGCTATGGTCCTTCGTTCTCTCTTCCTCGCTGCTGGTCTCCTTTTCTTTTCCTGCCGCCAGTCCCCTCTCCTTCGCGTGTGCGTCTTTTTGTTCAGCTTCCGCCTCCCAGGTCCTTTTTTGCGCCGCTCACGTTGAAGATCATATCAACAATAGGTTTAGTGGGGAGGGGGCAAAACGCAACGTTTTGCTCCCCCCTTTTATTATTTTAGTTTTTTTTTCTTTTTATTTATTTATTTTTTTTTTCTTTTCTTTTTTTTTTATTTTTATTTTTTCAAAATCTTCCAAATACCTGCAAGCAAAAATTCAAAGATAAGGTAGCATTAATTGTCCTCAAAAATCAATTAGTCATAATTAAATCAAAACATGACAATTTTGCCCCTATAAAATAATAATTCAAAATAAAATAAATTAAATCAATTAAGGCAAAAAGGGATCAATTAAGCTGATAAAACTCATATAAAAGATACTAAAATATATAAAAATAATTGAGTTTATCAGTAGTCTAATTTACACTACAAAATGGGTCTTATATTTAAGACCACAGGAGTATTTTAGATCTGATCTGTTCTAAGTTTGTACTTTGTAACAAGATTATATTTTCATAATTTAAAATTATTGTCATCTCAATCTTCTGATTAATTGAAGTTTTCTGTCAAATTAAGATGTGGTTGTGCAGAAGTCATGTTTATGAACGTTTGGCATCAAAATAGGGAAGAAAGGAGAATTTATAAAAACCCATACGCGCCCAGTACCGGAAACAAAGTACCAAAATGTTGGAAGAGAACTTGTTTCATAAGGATTTTAAAACAAATAGGAATTTGATTTAAATATAAGGATGATTAATGGGTATAAGATATGCGAGGAAATCTGACTCTGGTGATCAATCGTTATATCAATTACCTTTCAAGCTTTAATTAACCCACTTCGTTGCTTCATTCAATAAGGTTTATCGATCTCATCGTCAAATGTTTTGTGCTGGAGAAGAAATCTCATCCTTTCGTTACCCGTGGTCTTGCATGGCCTTAGCTGTATTGCTTGTTCTAATTATCCAGTTGTAATCGTGAAATTTGTTTTTTATGATCTTAAAGTATATAATGATCAAAGTATTGTAATTTTCGTTTTAGTGAGTTGAAATTCACATAATAAGTACCTAAGTTATTTTTCACCATAATAATGTGCGCTATATATAATAAGTAGCGTATAAACGAATCATATGTGCAAGAGAAATGAGAACTTTATGTGATAGCAGCGGCAAAATGAGAGATCTTTAAAGACATCACTTAGAGTGGGGTATCAATTTTGAACTCATGGGTGCAGCAAAACCCGTTAATCCTCTTCAAGATTTCAAGAACTGCCTTCTGTGAAACTCCTTTACACGTACGAGCTTGCTAGATCATGTTGAATTCACAAGGGCCCTTCTCATGCACAACTCAAAACTCGCCATTGAGTTGGACTCTTGTCGAAGCACAGTACTCCATTTGGCTTCTGCGGAGGGTCATGTCTACATTATTGTGAAGGAACTTCAAGTTTTTGACGAAGCATGCTTGGTTCGTGATGAAGAAGGAAGAATTCCTCTACACTGTGCAGTTATGAGAGGACGATCGAATAGAGGTTGTGAGAGAGTTGGTAAAAGCGAAGCCAGAATCCCTGAGTTATAGTGTTAATGTTGAAACTGTTTTTCACTTGTGCATAAAGTAGAACCATTTGGAGACCCTCCAAGCTTTGGCAGAACTGGAGCTTGCCGTCACCGGCGAGCCTATCAACTTCACAAGCTCTGATGACGCCGGCAACGCCATTCTCCGCTTAGTAATTATGTTGAAGCGACTTGAGGTACGGTTTATCAATAAAACTTTTATTACATGGCTTTGTTTTGAATGACTCCTTAGAATTTATCTTTCTTTTTTCGTCTTGAAAGACGTGTCCCTCAAAACCTTCAATTATAAGTCTAGGGCTAGTGACAGCAGGATCTCTTTGGCGGGGGTCTGTTTTTTTTTGTTCCATATTAGGTTAAAGTACACATTTAGTCTTTTAATTTTATATGAAGTTTCAGTTTGGTTTCTTAATTTTAAAATATATACTTTTAGTCCTTTAATTCCAAAATTGTTCCTCTTAAATGATAATTTTTTGTAACAATTATGGTTGCTTTGAATATTATATTTAATATGTTAACATTTAATAATGTTTTATCAGTATTCAAGAGCTCAATATTATCATTTCTTGTCAATAGTTTTAGAGTTAGAGAACTTAAAGTTAATGGACCAAAATAAAACCTTGTGTAAAGTTAAAGGACTAAAAGTATACTTTAGCATATTTTTTAATATGTTTTTTTATGGGTAAATGAGGAATAAAAATTTTGTTGTGTTAAAAAAAAAGATTGCGCCTTGACCATATTAACTGCGACTTGCTCCTTAAATCCAAGAAATTCGATCGATTAGAACATGTAAATTTTACCTTTCTGTTTTGATACTTAATAGTTACATCAACTATATATATTTTAGCTAGACTTTTCACATCTCGGGAAGACGGGAACTCAATTCTTGCCCATCGATCCTATACCCGAGCAATACACCGACTTGTATTTATTTTTTGGTTTAGATCGTGATGTACCCCTTTTAATTCATACTTGAATCGAACACGACGATGATGTTATATTGTGGTTTGTTCTTCTAGTAGTGGAAGGCAATAGGGTTAATTTGCATGCTTTATTATTTCTGGGATGCTCTGTTAATTAATGTCATTTGAATTTAAATCTGCAATAAAGATGAGAAAAAGATGAGAAAAGAAAAGAAATATTAATGTTCCTATCTACTTTGGTGTGCTTGAGTTTTCGTTGATGGGAGAGGAGTATAACTATTGGTTATATTCATCATTTTGGGAATTGATGCCGGTGATAAAATAGAGTAGAACATTATATTTAATTAATCATATACAGTTGAAGGATAAACATGGTTAGGATTATATCAAGTCATTGTATTCCAAGCTATCTATAATTGGAACATTTAATATATAATAACAATAATATATAGTACATCGATTACCAATTCCAAGTGCTAACTGGGTTGCATAATTTTTTTTTTTTTGCCCCCAATTGGGTAATATAATGACGAGTGTTAATTTTTTGGAACGTCTAATAGATATACATTTGAATTGGTCTAATGGAGACACGAGAACTCAGCCCATGAGATAAAGACCATCGATCCTCTTGTGTTGTACTTCCCCCCAGCCTATATGATTAATATAAAAGCTAGTTTAATTTTTAATTTGATTCTAAATATAATATTTTGATTCATTTGGTTTTTAATATTTATTTATTTTTTCTGAAGTAATTCTAATAATTGTTGCACATATTAAATTTTTTATTAAATGATAACTTTAGTGAATACATATTATTAGTAAAAGTATTTTAAAGAAAATAAAATATATTTATTATAAATAATTAAATTAACTAATTTTCTTAATTTTATCAAATTAGTCAACTAAGTCTTATAATAAGGACCAGTTTTAGTATAAGAATTAGTTTAACATTCAGTTTAATTCTAAACATAAGACCCCAATTCATGTTGTTTTTTATGTTTATTCAATTTTTTTCTAAGGTAATACTTGTAAAAGTTATACATGTTAAATGTTTCATCAAATAGTAATTCTAACTAATACACATTATTAGCACAGGTATTTTAAAAAAGATAATATCTATTTATTACAAATAACATACTTAACTAATTTTTTTAATTTAGTTAAATTAGTCAACTTACTCTTATATTAAGCACCGATGGAGTATCATGTATGGTTTTTGTTTGAGCCATCTAACTTCACTAGTGTTTTTTTTTAAGAATATTTTGTTAAATTAATTGAAATAGTCACAAAAAACGAGCAAAAAAAACAACAGGGAAAAAAAAAAACAGAAAAACTGGACACTCTATCCATAGATCCACTTTAATCCATTATATTGTTGGCTAAGCCACGTACACATTACCTGTCAGAATTTAGCTATTACAAGGAACATATCGGATCTAACAGCATTATATGTTATAATAAGCATATATATAAATATGTACATATTTGTATGCACATCTACTAAATTATATTTCTCCTGTTTTTATACTCCTCCGGTCTTTAATATAGGACTCAATTCTTGAGTTGGTTTTGGTCCTAAATATAAGACCCATTTATCATATTTATCAATTTTTTCTAAATTACCCATATGAATATTCCTTCAACCATAATTAGTAGAAGAGGGAGAGGGAGTATTAAGAAAGATGATTATGGTGTTTTAGGAAACATTTGTCATTTTTCTTATAATTAACTAACTTACCTAACTTCCTTAATCTAATCAAATTAGTTAAATAGATTTTATATTAAGGACCGGAAGAGTATTATTCATTTTTCTTTAAACTGGGTCATTGTAATTAACTTTTATTGAACCGTACAAGTCAACATGTCAGGATACTGTTTTTAATAATAATTTGCGTCTGGTGTACAATTGGAGGCCGTCGAATTCTGGCCGAACTTCTCAACTTATTAAGCACCAACTTGTTCCTGACGGAAGGCCCATAAAGAACTTGATCCTGATGGGTCAGACCATAAAATTATAGTAGTCCTGTTGTTGTAGCCCTTCCATTTACTTTCGTTTGGAACTATTAACTAATCTTAAGACGCACATATGACATCAACCTGATGTGTCGGACAAATTGATTATTGTGAGATGTTGGCCTAGAGGAACTATAAAAAAAAATTAATAATAATATATCAAGCTAAACAACACGGAAATACTATATATAGAGGTACTTAACGAGAAAGAAGGTATGGTTAAATAATTATCTCTCTCTTTCTATCTCTTTTTTAAATGACAAACGAAGAATGCTGGATTGATCAAACATGCCCACAGAAAAAGGTCTTCCGAAAGAAAACTAATTCCATGTGATTAAAATAACGCAGAAGTTAGCTAATTTACATATACATTGTAAAATACAAATGGAATAAATTGAGGGGCCAGAGATCAACAGCAACTATAAATTGGAGAATGAGTTATCGTGAACTTACGTTTCTAACTACCTTCTTCTTCACTTGGTGTAAAGCAAATAGTAGATTCTAATAATTTTTCGCGAGAGATGGAACTCATGAAAGTCGAAACTGCTCATCATCATCAGGACGATGAGAGAATGACAGTTCTTTACGAGGCATCATACAGAGGATGTGTTTCAACTTTGAACATGCTAATACAGCAAGATCCATTAATCTTGCACAGAATTAACTCGCGAGCCATCCTTATTGAAACCCCATTACACATATCAGCTTTACTCGGCCACCTTGAATTCACCAAAGCCCTTCTTGCTCGCAAACCCAAATTAGCCCTTGAGCTTGACTCCTTCCGAAGCACACCTCTCCATGTAGCTTCTGCAGAAGGGCACATCGACGTTGTGAAGCAGTTGTTGCTGTATTATGACGAAGCGTGCTTCGTTCGTGACCAAGAAGGCAGAATTCCCTTGCACTACGCTGTTATAAGAGGGAGACTAGAGGTTGTGAAAGAGCTAATTAGAGTAAAGCCAGAGTCTTCGAGGATTCTTGACAAAGGGAAGACTATTTTTCACTTGTGTGTCGCGTACAACCACTTGCAGATCATGAAAGCTTTGATAGAGTTGGCAACTGATGACACCTACGAACTCCTAAATGCGAGAGACTTGGACGGAATGAACACTGTTCTCCATTTGGCTGTCATGTTGAAGCGAGTTGAGGTACTTCTGACTTATTTTTATAATATAATTCTGCAGTACTATATTAATAGGTTGAGTTCATATATACAGCTAGACGCAAACAAAGTCTGCACTAAATTGGAATTTCGCATAATGAAAGAAGGATCATAACAAATATTCTCAGGGACCAAGTATCAATTATTCTATTCGCCAATTTTGTCGAAACAAAAGACTGTGATCTTGATACCTGATAACCCACTTCAAGTGCAAGAGCTTACTATTACATCTCATGAAGACCGCATATATCTGCTGCCCTATTCGCGTTTATATATATTTCAATCCTTTATCTGTACTGTTATACTACCTCCGGTCCTTAATATAAGACTCTATTTGACTTTTATTTTGGTCTTAAATATAAGACCCCAATCCACTTTGTCTCTTATATTTTACATTTTTTTCAAAGTAGTCCTTCTAACAATGATAGTTCTAATCAATACACTTGATTAGCAAAGATATTTTAGGAAAGAAAACACCTATTTAGGATAAATAACTAACTTGACTTACTTCCTTAATCTTCTCAAATTAGTCAACTGACTCTTATAGTTAGGACCGGAGGTAGTACCTCAAAAGCATTAAAAATATTTATATATATTCATTTAATTATTGCTTAGACTGTGAGGTACCTCATGTCAATTCCTGAAATAAGAGAAGCAACGAACTTGACGAACAACATAGGTTACACTGCCCACGATATTCTTCAGCGAATTCCGCAGGACTTCAAGTGCCTCGAAATCCAGGTTATACTGATGAACTACTCTGGCATAAAAAAAAATGGAGGAACGAACACTCCTGCAGCACTGACGAATAATACTAATGTTGTCGGCCAACAACAACTGAGACCTCGGAAGAAGTTTTGGAGAAATATTTTGAAGCGTATGGGAAAATGGTTCGATCATAATAGTGACAATAATTGGTTAGAAGACATGAGGGGGAATTTAAGTCTGGTGGCCACTGTCGTGGCAACCATAACCTTTCAAGCTGTATTTAACCCTCCAGGAAATGTGATTCAACAAGGTATATTAGTTAGTTCCAACAGCACCATCAACGAAGACAAAAATTTTACAGCTTTTATAGAATCAAGTCCCCTCGGCTGCTTGCCATTCAAGAGTAATGATGGTCACAACGTTACTCCGCAAGCATGTCCCGGAGAAGCTATGCTTGCTTCTCGTAATCCAGATGGCTTTCAGGATTTTGTATTTTACAATACCATGTCCTTCATTGTGTCTCTTTGCATTGCCCTTTTGCTGGTAAGTGGAGTTCCTCTCAAAAACAAACTTGTTATGTGGATTTTGTGTATAGCCATGTGTGCTGCTCTCACATTCCTCGCGTTTGCCTATTTTAACGCCGTCTACTTGATCACTCCACACAAACCTAGGTTTACGCCCGCTGATTGGGCGGCTAATATAGGCGGTGTCACTTGGTGTGGATTGCTTTTACTTGTTAGTTTGTACATCATAACCCTCTTGGTTATCTGGCTAGCAAAGATAAAAAAGCATCGGATAAGGGGAGCAGAAACGGAAACAGCTTTTGCTTGATATGATCTCAATCAATGGGTGTGTTCTTGAGCCGAAGTTAACGTTTGCAGAGGTTTTTCAAGATTATTGTAGTTGTTGGTGTGTCATTGCGTTTGTATTCTCTGGTATGCTATGTTAATTAGTGTCATTTAAATTTAAGTTTGTAATAAAATGTTGTCTCCCTGCCAAAAGAGAAAACAAAGATGTAAGAAAAGAATAAGAAGAAGAAAATATTATTGTTCATATATCCACGTACTTTCTTGTGTGCTTGAGTTTTCATTGGTGAGAGAGGAGCACAACCCTGGCTTTCCCTTATTATTGGATCTTATTATATTCATAATTTTGGGAATCAATGTTGGTGATCAAATAGAGTAGAAAATTATATCTAATTAATTATATATAGAGTAATCTGGTTAAGTATAATTGTAATTAAAAAAAACAGTTGAAGACTAAACATGTTTAATATTATATGCATGCTGTCCTTTTATGGTCATAAGGATTATAATAAATCCAACTTGACTATTGCCGTGTATTCCAAGCTTTCTATGAGTAAAGGATTTGCTACAAAATAACAAAGAGTACTAAATAAAACGTCAGTTCGCTGAGAATTTAAAAAATGATATACAAAAGAATATTGCTAACGTATGCATTAATATAAATTAAGAACACTAGAGTGACGTGAGTGATAATTTATTTAATCAGGTAATTTAATATTCAAAGTTCGCTTTCTGGGCAAGACGTTTAATAATATTACGCATTATTGTATTAGTCAAATGCAGAAAAATCGGCCCATGAGGAAAAATGATCGTTGACCTGCTGTATGGTACCGGTTTTGAGGAATCAAACGAAACTAAATTATTTAAATTTTAAAAAAAAATTATGGGCTCTATGCCTCTATCCATGGATCCGTATTAATCACAAGTCAACTCTATCTCTCTATATATATAATCAAGCTATTGCTTGAATTATTAGTAGTATAAGCGTGGAAATAAACTCTTGAGAATTCTAAAGATTATATATACAAACCTATGCACCAATTAACTTATATCATTAGGTACACGATGTTAGTGACACTTTAACACTTATAATATGTTTTCCCTCTTCTACAAATTTTCTTTCCAAAGAAAAAAAAAGGAGGTTGAATTCGTCAGAATCGGCCAAAAAAAAATACAGCCTACGCGTTTGGATGGAATGGTTAACATTCAAATAACATTGCCGATAAAGTATTAATTTATTATTCCGATAGTGTGATGATACTTTGACAAACTGAGTTCTGGAGAATGCTTTCACATAATTCCACAGAACTAGAAATTACTTAAGAGGATTCCCCATATCAAATTTTTAAAATAAATAAAACAATTGCAACATCCCATTTATGGTTTAGTTTATTAGCCAAATGAATTTCCATCTTTCACTAAATAAGAACTCAGTGAATGTATTCTTTAAAATAAGATGATGTAATATAAATATATTTATTATATCTATTAATTTTCGCAACCCTAAAAACTATCCAAGTACACACCTAATTAGAGTAATCAACGATTAGAACATCAAGAAATCAACGCAAAATACTTTAGCAGATTCTTTCAAAATGACATGCGCGTGTATCGTAACATCCTGAATTTTCTGACTCAAGATGAGCAGAAAAGAGAAAATTCATTAAAATTATTTAATAGCCCAATTACAATGGGGAAAAATTATGGAATATTGATTTTCAAGACCTAGAAATATTTTGAAAAAGTTCATTCCTCAAAAAGTGGATTAAATAATTTTAAAGCTATTTTCATAGCAAAAGGGGTTTTTTCTTAGAAAATTCCAAGAAAAATACTTAGAGGTTTCTAATTAACTAGAAAATTTTAGGGAAATTATTTTTATGAGGTAAAGAAGTTATTTGAGTCATAAAATCCTTAAAATGGGTTAAGGATTAATTTCTAGAATTGAAGGCTATTTCTTGGAAAATTCAAAAAAAATAGCTGGGAGATGATTTTTGGCCAAAAATTTTTATGAAAATTATTTTAAGGGTCACAAAAGCTATTGGATGAGGAAAATCCATATAAAATACTATGGATTAATTTTTGGATTCACAAATTCAGAAATTATGTGGAAGGGAGAATAAGAAAGAAGGAATAATTAAAGGCAAAATGGTCCATTGCCTTATGTGCACAGCCCGCACGTGTTGCTCCATCCTTATAAAACGGAGAGAGACCAGAGAAAAACGAGTGCTCGACGAAGAAGTGCCGGAGGTATTTGGGTGACATGCAAACCGATAAATTTTACAAAGTAAGCCTCCTGATCATTCTCCTACTCTTTTCTTTTCGGTTTTGTGCGTGGTTTGGCCGTAATGGAGGGGGGAGAGAGAGTTGGGGTGGAGAAGGAAGTGAAGGAAAGAAGAGGAGGACCGGTGAGTTCATGTTATATGGCAAGAGTGAAGTGTATGAAGTTAGTTTTTAAGCTTGCATGTCCTCCTTCTTGCTGTTGCTGTTGGATCCTGAAGTTGCATGTGTATGCTGTGTTTCTAAGCTTTGCGCGTGTGTGGCGGTTCAGTTATAAGAAGGTAAGAAATGAGAGGTATAAGCGTGAAGTGGGTTGCATGTCTGACTCGTTGCATGCGCTGCTTTGCTCTGTTTTGTTCGCCGAAAACAGGGGAAGTTTAGCTCTTTGATTCAAAGCTTCGGGATTTTGAGATTGAACTATAAGATTTTGATTGTTCAAGTGCATTTACAGCTACTCTGTTTTTGTTGCTTGAAACAGGGACTTTGTTGCTGGCCTTATGGGTCACTCGGGTTCCATTAGATGATTGGCTGTAGGAATTTTGGAGTTGAATTTTCTAACCTCCTTAAAGGAAAATGGGACGTACAAACATTGAAAAAAAGGATTAAATGCTCAGGTTTGATGTATAGAATTTTAAAGAGAAGAAGGGGGAAAAAAAAAGGAGATATCCATATACACGCACATATATGGCGGGAGGAAAGAAGGAAGCTAGATTAATATATGCATGTGCCGTTTGGTTGCTGTTGTCCGTGAGGTTAATTTGGTTAGTAACTGGAAGTTAGAATTTTATAGTTAATTAGGAGTACTTGTGAGTTTTGTGATTTATAGGAGAGGAGTGCTTGCTGTTTTATGGTGCAATGTAATAGCAAGAAAAATGGATAAAGCTAGGAAAATATAATGGATGGATTGTTGGTGTTTTTCAAAGTGCTGTATTGAAAGTTATTTTAGGACTCACAAGAGGGATAGTTTGAATTAGTGGGAAGAATTTAAAGTGTGTTGAGGACTCAAAGATGATAGATAGATTAATAATGATGGAGTTTGTCAAGATGAAAGTGGATTTAAATATACTTTGGTTTTGTCCGATTTGAGGTGCTAAACTTGTACATATAGATATTGGTATTGCATAAGAAAGTCGTTGATTAATGTTTGCAAGTGTTGGGAACCAGAAGATAAGGTTTGGGCGTTATCGTTCAATTTGGAAAATTAATACAGAATTAATTGAAAGGGGACATGGAGTTAAAGAGATTAAAATGAAGTTAGTTAGCTATGAAATGTGAATGAGTATTTTTCAAGAATTTAAGAGAGGGATGTAGAAGGAAATTGGCTAGTAGCTATAGAATAGAAATAATGGGAAATTTAGATATTGAATTTAACCAAAAGAAAAAAAGTATCTATGAATATTGTTGGATGTATAGGAATTAAATTTCTTAATGAACTTAAATGTTTGTGCTTGCTGACTCAAATTTAAGATAATTAAACTTAAGTTTTGATTACTATTGGAGATATTTGAAAGAGGTGTACCCAAATGATCTAGGAAGAGTATTCATATTAATAAACTAGAAATATATACCTGTTTAAATTGAAGTTAAATGTTGATTGAATATACGTATATTTTGTTCTATTTTTCCATGTCGACCACCCACTTGATAAAAGTGGAGCCACCTGGGCAGAAAGGACATGGCAATTGTCCTTAACTATAATAGACAAAAATAATTTTTTGACCAAGATGACTGGAAAGGAAAACCTTTCAAAAGTTATATTATGGGTATAGAAAATTGTCTAGGATGACCAACTAGTAAGGGCAAAGATTAAAGAAGATTTGGGATTTAAAGAGAGTTATTTAATTTATGAATTATAGTTGGATCAAATATTGATCTATCCTTACAAATATGATAGGTTTTTATATCTACTCAAGCCCAACAAGAAGCAAAAAGAAAGTAGAACGGTAAGGTTTGATTTGGAGGGAAGCAGTCCAGGTAGTAGTTCTTTTCTACCTTACACTTATGTATGATTACTGCATGTCTGTTTGTGCCATATTGCTTTTTTAAGGCATGAGAACATTTAACCCTTAATTCCTTGCATGGATTATTGAGCCATAATCACGTGTAGCTAATAGAAATGGGGTATTATCTGTCAATTATTTGGGTATTATTTATTCAACTTGTCCATCTGTCATTGCATATAAATGCTTAATTGCATTAGCTTGCAAGGTCATGTTCTACTTTGGCTTGTTTTGTATGCATTATGTAATCTGTATTGGTGTTTGCTGAAAATCACTACTACGAGGATTCTTTAGAATCTCACCCTCCCTTTCATGATATACAGCAAAGGTGCATAGCTCTAAGGGAAAGAAAATTGTAAGAGAAGAAGATGTGCAGTTATGAAGAGCAGGAATACTTGCATTATTTTGTATTTATATAGTAGCTTATTTTATTAACGATGTTAATTATACTACTATATATATATAATCATAGCAAGTAACCAATACTTGCTTTGTGTAGATATTCTCTTATACCCTCCATAAGTAGGTCTGTGTAAACGAAGTATAAGTGCTATCGATTGAGATGGCTTTGGTATAGCTATATATTTATATTCGTTACTAACCTTTGATCCCTGTTTCTACCTATGGATAATGACCTGTTAGTTAATTAAGGCTTCAGCTCTCTTACTAAGTTGTGTAAGAATAGGGTTTGCTTCTAGGTCATTGGTTGGGGTTTTCAAAAGTTTTGACTTTCTTTGATAGAGAATTCTAATGTGATTTACAGGTTCAATCTTGCATTAGAATTTTGTTTTGATGGTTCATGTGTTTTTAAAAAAAATTACCCCATTCTTCCTAGGATAAAACCCAATATTTAGTGATTCATAGACATTAGCAGGACCCTGTTAGTATATAGAAGTTAGGTGTTATATGTATGTATATAATGAAGCATACCTACACCTTTGGCATTCACGCAAGCAAGACTATCAATAATCAAAATGGGAACTTCTCATCATGAAGAAGACACATTGAGCGTTCTTTATGAAGCATCATGCGGAGGGTCTTTGTCAACTTTGAACTCAATTTTGCAACCAAAAAAAAAAAAAACCATTAATCCTGCACAAGATCTCACGAAGTGGCTTCACCGAAACTCCTTTGCACATATCAGCTTTGCTTGGCCACCTTGAATTCACCAAGGCGCTTCCCACATACAAACCCAAACTAGCCATTGAGGTTGATTCTTCCAAGAACACACCCCTCCACTTGGCTTTTGCAGAAGGTCACATCGAGATCGTGAAGGAACTTCTTAAAGTTAATAACAAGCCATGCTTGTTTCCTAATGAAAAGGGGGAAATTCCTTTGCACTATGCAGTTATCATCAGAGGGAGAATAGACGTTGTGAAAGAGTTGGTAAAAGTGAAGGCTGAGTCCCTGAGCTTTCTTGATGACGGAAGCACAGTATTTGACTTGTGTGTGAATCACCATCGTCTGGAGACTCTTAAAGGTTTGGTGGAATTGGACCTTGCCATTTCTGGGGAGCTTCTTTACTTAACAAGTTCCGATGGAGTGGGGAACACCGTTCTCCATTTAGCTGTCACGTCCAAGCAAGTTAAGGTATGATTGATATTATTCTTCCTTCTATATCTTGATACATATGTGTATACATATAGTTTTCTTCTTACAGAAAGGGTTATATTTTTCGAGAATTATTGGCTAAAAGCATAAATCTACTTTTGGTATCAGTTTACATGTTCAGATATTTTGTTTCATAAAGAGAAGTTAATCATTTTTGCTTGTATTTCTTTTTTGTTATCTACTTTTTTATTATTCACTTTTGTTCTCCTAATTTTGAAACAAGATAATGGGAAGCTAATAATTATTACATGAGAAAAGTGTGGTACTAGTGTCCTAACTAATAAGAAGGGCAAAGAAAAGGCCGAGGTATTGTGTTATCTAGCAATCCTGTTTTCCCTATTACTTGGCATATATTAAAATGATTTTCTCTCATACAGAAGAGCTTGCAGCTAGTAAATCTAATTGTTAATTGTTGGTCAAAGATATGCCTAAGTCATTCATTCCTGTTTACAGTGATTGAGTAGAGGCTTTATAGAAGCTTCCTCAAGTTTTGTTGTTGTTACTCCCAAGTGGTAAGTTTCTTCATTTTGTCTTTTCTTAATTACTGTTGTATCTATCTTCCTTGGGTACTAGTTGAAAAAGATTTTATTGTTGTTGTTTACTTCTTTATTCATATAATAGTATTTTTTATCACATGTTTTCAGGTACCAAATTTCGATCATTTGATCTCTTGTTTCAATTTTTTTTAATGTCTCTTTAATAATGAAGGCAGAACAATTTGGTTGTCTTTATGTTATTGTTATGCAAATTGGGTCGGTTGTCTTTTCTGATTTTGAGTCCTAACTGATAACAACCCAGTCCACATCCTTTTCTCTTCTTCTTCTTTTTTTTTTTCAAATTAGATTTTGAATTTTGAATTTCTCTGCATCACGTTTGCCCTCTGCCTGGACATGCTTAGCATACAAGTCTTTGATAAGTCTTTGATAGCAGAATTCATTTATTAGTTTAAATAATCCTTTTGCATGTGTGTAGGCTGTTAGGGAAAATATAAATCTTGTTATATCTATGGAAATTCATGCTAAAAATTTAATTCACTTCTTGTTGACTTTCAGCGTCAAACGTTGATTGAAGAAATGTTTGCGCAATACTCTACGGGTTTGCAGCAGTGAGCCTATGAATTGCAAGCTCTTGTTAGGTTGGACAAACAAGTTGGCTATGACGCCACAAGATGCAAGCTGTGAAGGTAGTGAGATTATTGTTAATTCTTGAACCTTCTCATATGAATTTTGCCATGTATTGAAACTGTACGTAATGGGTTCTGGGCCATGAGTTGAAATTACTTTCAAGCTGAAGTTTTAAATTGTAGTTTGTACTAGCGTAACTTCATTTGTTTTCCTAGTTCTAAAATACTCCTTTCCTTCATATGCAGTTCACATTTCCAAACCATGAAAACTACGGATTTGCAAGGAACAATGTGAACTGTGGATTTTAAAGAAGAGCGATGGATTCTTCCCAGACCGTGAATTTTGAAGAAGAGTGATGGATTCTTCCCATAAGTATAACTGTCAATACTCACTTTGATCTCAATCAGTCCTTTCTAATGGCCTTGTGATTTTACTTGTATTAGATACATTCACGTTACATTATTGTTGTGACTTTTGAGTATTTATATAACACTACAATTAATATATATGCTGTGATTTGACTTGTTATGTTTTTATTTATAAATCTTCTTTATATAGTGACTTTTGAGTAAAGGACTTTTTTTTGTTGGATTGGAAGTGACTTAAAGAGATTTAGAGTTTCCAATCGAACAAAAATGCCTCTGTTTTTTTTTATTTAAAAAAACCACTTTTGACTTCTGTTTTTCTCAAAACAGAAGTGAAAAGAGCCACTTTTGACTTCTGTTTTTAGAAAACAGAATAAAATGTAGCTCCTTTCACTTTTGTTTTTATGAAAACAGACGTGAAAAGTAGTCCTTTTCAGACTTTTCTCATCTGTTTAAACAAAAGTGAAATGTGGGTACTTATTTATGTCCCTTCAAAAAAGAAGTAAAAAGTCCTTCAGAATAGAAGTAAAAGGTCTCTGTTGTAGTACGCACCCGATTAGAGTAATTACCAATTAGAACATTAAGAAATCAACGCAACAAACTTTGACAGATTCTTTCAAAATGATGTGTCCGCATGTGTCTATATATATATATATATATATATATGTATATAAAACTAGCATTTACCCCTCGCGATGCGCGGATGCATTAATTTCACTAAAATCAATGATTATAAACAAATTTAAAGCAATTCTAGCAAAATCAGTAATTCTAAATAAATTTAAATCAACTCTAGCAAAATGTTATGTAATACTATCTCAATACTTAGGCCGATAAATGACATATCAGTTTGTGTTCCTAAACCTACTAATGCCTCCACATTATTTGAAACATAATGATCACAATTCTGAATTTATGAAACACCATAGCTTTGACAGAGTTGGAATGAGTTGGCAGCCCAAGATCTCACTCAAGATTGAGGATCGTCTTCTGGACTTCCTCTCAAATTTTATGATCCTTGATATAACTACATACTAAATGTAAAACTCTAGTCCTGCTACAAATCTGTATAAACATGAAATAAGGAGCTAAATGATATTAGAAATATATATCAAATAATCAATAAACCCAACAGCTACCCATAAAAACATGAAGAGGAATGACCACAAAGCTTAGCACAATGACAAATAATTTCCCGCTCTAAAGTTCATGGAGAAAAAGCTCATTGTACGGCCACCAACCTATTCACCAACTTAGCGGGGACTTAAAACTTAAATTTAGAGAGGTAAAAAGGAACAAAACAACATTCAAACACCATAATTAATGTAAACATTACTCACCGAGTATATCTTAGGAAATATAAACATGGGTTTGATATGATATTATATTTTAGATTTAACAGAGTAACAATACATAAACAGTGCATAACCAAGAAAAAAACAAATGAGTGTAAGTTACATTCATATAAGTCCTTTTTTTATGAAACATAATTCATGCAAGCTAACCAAGAAAAAACATGCACCATTTCATAGTCAGAATTGCACCATGGGTGTGCAATTCCTTAAAAATAAAAAGGTCAATAACCAACTTTAAGGAACACATGAATCAAAAAATAATGGTGCACATTTAGCAACCATAACAAAAGGGCCATGACTATGTAAATGTACTCCACATATTGCATGGCAGACATTGCCCGAGAGCTTCACTTATCCTCTAAATATATATATATATATATATCAAAACTTTGCTCTAACAATACTGTGGGTAGTTAGGTTTCCATTCTCAAGTTTTATGCAATCAATATATAATGACGGAAAAATTGAGGAATTAATGCCTCATTTCAATTTAGGGACTTGCATTTCTCAAACTTGGTTCATACATTATGCATAACTTCAATTTTATGAGTAGAAGTTATGGAGAATGATGAATGAATGAAAACTTTGCAATAGTTAATGCAAATAATTGCTTGTCGTTCCAATTTATTTACCTGCACTTATCAAACTTCTATCACAGCTGTGGACAAATCTATTGCCTTGTTTCAGTGTCACCTAAATAAAGAGTTTCCTTCTTATCAAAAATAAATAAATAAAGAGTTTCCTTCTTATCAAAAATAAATAAATAAAGAGTTTCCTTATTATCAATTATAAGTATGACGTATTCAATATACCTTAAAGCTTATCAGTTAGTATTTGATTAATATGTGAACAAAATGCAACGATAAATCCAATCAGCAAAACACGAAAGATTGGTTCCTAAGCAAACCAACTTGGAACAAAGGACGATAAACCACTTTAACAAAATATATAGATGCCTATTGACATAGAATATAAGAGAAAGAACTTAAATATTTCAAGTGTAGCAATATGAGAATCAATGGCTATCTTCTTTTTGACGCAATTAGGAGACTACTTATAAGATTATTGAGAACATTATAGATGGATAGATAAAATCACCAACTGAGAAAACAAAAACAACTAATTAATAACTTAGAGATTAAGGCTATTGACTTCTTAGAGAATTTTTGACAGCATAGACTCAGTAATGAAAAATTAACAGCACATTATTTCAACTCATCGAAAGTACAGAAAATTACTTCAACTCAACTTAATTGTTCTCGAGAATTACTCATTAGAATGGACATAGGAACCAAATATGACTACAGTTGAATATCTTTGGGCAAGCTGGACCCACTAATTCTAAGTTTTTTCAACTTCTCCAATGTCTCATTTGAAGATTTGGTCAACAAACCACTCCATGCTAAAAAAGCAAGACACTTTCCCATCATTGTTTCTCTCTCCACTGATCTTCAAATCCGTTAATCTCTCTGTTTCCTTCAATTCCAAATCACATGCCGTAGTTGTAACCTTATCTAACAAAAAGGAAGAATACACATTCAGTCAGTTGTTTCATCCATCTCTACTATGCGATTAATTCAATCAATGAGGCCCTGCATACTATCCCTAATTTACGCTATAGCAGGAGTCAAAAGTCAAATAGAATATATATATATTGATAGAGCAGAGATGTGATTCGTAATTTAGTTTTTTATACATCAACCACAATATTGATTAGATTATGAGATTTTAGATTTAAGAACAATTTAAAGATCATCAAAATTTTTCGGTGACATAAAGATCAACAACTTTAACTAACTTGCAGCCATGAGATATGGATTTGAATGGAGAAGGCTTTAGAAACAAAATGCACCAGGGGTAATGACCATATGATGTTGAGGCACCAAATATTAGGGAAGGCTGAATTCACACCATATTCTGAGGCAAGAATGCAGAAATCATCACTGTCCCTTCCTCTAATGAAACTCCTAAATAAAAGATAGTGGATAAAAACTTATTATGAAAACATAGACTTATTAAAACCAACAGTTAAGAGATTCAAAATATAGGAAATGATGGCTAAGTTGCTAGACCATAACACACTTCCTGGAACTATAACTCACAACACATTGTCCATTACCAACTGTTGCACAAGTGAAGAATATTTAGTAATAAAATTGCACTCACGGTATTGACCAAATCCCAGTTTTCTTGTCACCATACCGTGTGATGGCAGAGATTTTTTTGAAGATCTTGTGAAAAAAGAAAATCCTGGAAAACATCAAGAGGGCAAAAATATTTATAATAAAAATCCAAACAACTGAAAATGCATAATAATCCAAAAACCCAAAAGAAATCTTGCTTGGATTTACCTGGAAGAAATATACCTGGTAGCATGGCCGCTCAAACCACTGCTACTTAAGCCATCAGGTTTATAGTTTTGGCATATCCACTCTCTGCCTTCTATCATAGTCTGCATTTTAAAAGCATGATGAACATCGTTTTGAATGAAGAGCAGGGGAGATGATGAATCCACTGTAAGAGAGAGCCAAAAGAGATGAAAAGAAAGCGAGGGAGAACGGAGATGTGTACCTGAATGGATAAGAAGGAAACAAATCTCTCTTGATGAAAGGAGATAGAGATGAAGAGAAAAGAAGAAAGAACGGAGACGACTCAAGATGAAAATGAAAAAAATGTAGAAAATGAAAGAGGGAGACGAAATAATGAATCAATGAACATGACCATGGAGGGAATTTCAAAATTTAAAATTCAAAAGAGATAATTTTACGAGTAAGTTATACTGCAACAAATCAAAGAGAAGTCATACCTTGCACAAAGCCCAAAGAAGCAGCCAGTACTGTTCATAAAGCCGACACTGTTCATAGAACAGTAAAATGAGTGAGGAGCCATTGTGGACAGAAAAATGGCTCGGCTATACTCTGATTTTTATTTATTATGTATATAGATGAAGCATAACTACGCCTTTGGCATTCACGCAAGAGAGCAAGAGAGACGATTATAATCAAAATGGGGAATTCTCATGGTGACGAGGACAGATTGAGCGTTCTTTATGAAGCGTCAACCAAAGGGTCTGTATCAACGTTGAACTCACTTTGCATAAAGAACAATTAATCCTCCACAAGATCTCACAAAGTGGCTTCTCCGAAACTCCTTTACACATATCAGCTTTGCTTGGCCAGCTTGAATCCAACAAGCCGCATCTCACATACAAATCCAAACTAGCCATTGAGGTTTACTCTTCCCAGAACACACCCCTCCACTTGGCTCCTGCAGAAGGTCACATCGAAATTGCGAAGGAACTGCCTAAAGTTAATAACAAGCCATGCTTGTTTCCTAATGAAGAGGGCAAAATTCCTTTGCATTATGCAGTTATCAGAGGGAGAATAGAGGTTGTGAAAGAGTTGGTAAAAGCGAAGCCTGAGTCTCTGAGCTTTGTTGGTAATGGAAACACTGTATTTCACTTATGTGTGATACACAATCATTTGGAGACTCTCAAGGGTTTGGTGGAATTGGAAGTTCCCATTTCTTTGAGGCTTCTTCACTTCAAGAGTTCTGATGGAGTGGGAAACACCGTTGTCCAAGCAAGTGGAGGTCTGATTGATGTTATTCTTCCTTTTATGTCTGCACACACACAGTTTTCTTGTTACATGAAGAGGTTATATTTTCCGTGAATTATTTATAGGCTGAAACGTTAAATCTGGAGTATTGGTGCCATTTCCTTGTGTTATAAAGCATGACAGATGCTGTTCACTTGATGATATTTTGCAAACTGGGATAAAAATTGAATTAAAAAAATACATATGTAAACTTTGCCATATAGCTAGCTAGTTTGCCTATTTAATTTATTAACGAGTACTGATACGAAAAATGGCTATAGTTTTCAGTTTATAGTTTAGTCCCTTTAGATAGTTTGCTGACTTTTCCCAATAGTTGAATCACCGGCAAATTAAGTCATTAGCAAATGGATGATAGGGTCAATGGAGGAAAAATTGAAGAAATTTCGGGCCAATGGGTTATAAGGAAGGAAATGGAGCCCTATCTTCGAATGATCCCACCCCGGCCGGTTATAATTCTACAACAATAATTCATTTATTATTATTATTATGATATTACAGATAATTTGACTTTAACCTCAAGTTTGAAATATTTAAATAGGAGGAAAAGATGAAATTGAAATGCAAAGCTTCGACTTATGCTATGATTGGTTGACAGAAGAAGATAGAAGACAGAAGACATACGTGGAAAGAGAGAAAGGACTGATATTGCTAGGGGAGAAGAAAGAAGTGGAATGAAGAAGTGGTCATGGAGCAATGTTTTGGAAAGTATAGACAAATGGATTAAGTATAATGGAGATTGGTCAGAAGAAATGAGGGGGAATCTAAGTCTGGTGGCAACTGTCATCTCAACCATAACCTTTGAAGCTGCATTTAACCCTCTAGGAGGCCTCATCCAACAGAATATCAGACCCAGTGATGCTGATTTTAACCTCACTTCCAGTAACAATACTTCTCTCAATGGCTACGCACCCCTCGGCTGCTTGCCGGTCCAAGATAGATATTGGCGCAGCGCTACTTATGTGCCGGAAAAGTCGTACTTGCTTGTACTGAGAGACGTCGATTTGACTATTTTATAAACTATAATACCATCTCTTTTGTGGCATCTCTGTGTGCTGCCCTCTTGCGTGTAAGTGGGGTTCCTCTCAAACACAGATTTGTGTTGGGGCTGCTATCTATAGGCATGGGTATGGCTCTCACCTGCCTTCTAAGCGATTATTTGTTGGCCTCAGACTTGTCACCCCATACACCGTGTGTCTCGATGAGGGGGTGATGATAGTTACTCAAGTTTTTATTGGTTTGTATGCACAGATTGGTGTATGTATGGCGATGAAATTTGTTATATGAGCAGTGAAGAAATTTAATATTGTGTTTTTGGACGAAACTGGAGGCAGGTGATATTCGGTATGCTTTTTGCCTCCACGAAGTCTGTTCATAGGTATGGACACATACTTATGGTTTATAGCAAATGCACAGATGGGAAGAGTTTTGGGAAGAAGACTTTCAGAGGTGAGAAAGAGCAGTTACTCTGCAATTTTTTTCTCATCATGCGCATATCTATCAAGATATGCGCATAGTCCCGCTCATAAATAACGGTTCCTACCAAAATTCAAATAAAAATTGGGTATTTTATTAATATCTATCCTAATCTTTTAGTAAGTTACAATTGGATCCAAAGCCTCTTGAGCTTGGATTTAATCCACTGACAAACTCAATTATTTTTATATATTTTGATATCTTTTATATGGGTTTTGTCAACTTAATTAGTCCTTTTTTAACTTAATTGATTGATTAATTGATTTAATATGTTTTATTTTGAATTATTATTTTATAGGGGCAAAATTGTCATATTTTGGTTTAATTGTAACTAATTGATTTTTGAGGACAATTAATGCTACCTTATCTTTGAATTTTTGCTTGCAGGTTTTTGGAAGATTTTGAAAATAAATAAATAAAATAAAAAGAAAAGAAAAGAAAAGCAAAAAAAGTAAATTAAAAAAAAATAAAGGGGGGAGCAAAACGCAGCGTTTTGCTCCACCCCTAATATATATTATTACAATCTTCTTCTTCATCTAGGCGGAAGACAAGCTGAACACAGAGCAACACACACGCGGGACGGCGGCGGAAAAAACAGAGCAACACACGAAGGAGACGGGACGAGCTCGACGGCGTGGAGAGGCAGACTCATCCATCCCTCATCATCACCTCTCCCATCTCCATTCAAAACCATCATCATCGTCATCTTCTTACTGGTGGCAGTGAGCTCGACGGCGACGAAGCAGGGAGCTGACGGCGTGAAACAAGTGACGAGTGCGGGTGTTGAGTGAGCTGAGGGCCGACGGTGCTGGGGAAGACGCAAGACGCAACAGAGACACTGAGTGGCGGCGCACACAAACAGCGAGCAGAACAGCACGGTCGGCGTCATCCTTCATCAATTCCTCACCGTATTCTCCCGGCGTGAACAGTGTTCCTCCATGGAAATTTGCAGCAGAACTTTGATTACAGCAACTCTTATGGCAATCCGTGGCTAAGGTCCCATAATTCTCTAATTCAACAATAATGGCAGGAGCTCGGATCATCAAAGGGGAGTTTAGTTACTTTAATTTCCTGTCTAATAATTGTTTAACAATTCCTCAGTCTTAGGATAGTTATTCTGATTATTTTGTATTGTTAAATCTGATTATCTGCAGAGATTATTGTGACTGGATTATTGTTTAGCATTTGACATTGGGCTGTTTATAACTTTGATTTCAATTATAATGTTGTGGTTATGACATTTATATTGATTTTGGAGTTAATATATTGTGATTTTCTAAGGTGATTTGGAATTTTGGATGATATTGTCTCTTGCTAGCTATAACTTTGTTATTTTGGATTTAAGAGTTCTAATTAAGCATTGGTTTTTAGCATCCTTAATCGCATTTTACTATTCTGGTTGCAGTTAGTAAATTAGGATTTTAGAAAAATATTTTGTGGCAATTTGAGGTGGCTCGGTTGTTGGATTAAAAGCTTAATTATAATTCTTAATTCATTGTTTTAATTCCCATATCTTTTAGAGTGATGATTGCCTGCGTTGTTGAATTGGAGGATTGATTTTTATTAGTGTTATTTGTGTGTCTCATTTTCATTTCTTTAATCTTCATTCATTTTAATCACTTTTATATAAAAACAAAAAAAAGGTATTTAATTTCAATTTGATTCGTAGTATTTAATTAACAGTTTTTCAAAATCAAAAATCCCTTTTTATAGTTTAGGTTACTTGCATTTATTTACTATGGTTTAATTTCATTTTCAGCTCCTCAAAGTGAATACGACCCGGATTGTGCACTATATTGCATTAATTCGGTTAATTTTTGGAGTAACCCCAAAGCGACAAATTAAGGGAAGTTAACTTCATCCACCAAGAGTGGATTAAGTTTTATTCTAACATCTTCCACTCACGCTTGGTGGATTAATGATTATGGATCACCTTCTCTTCCTTTTTGCATACTAAGTGCTTTGCCGTAACCGTATGGGCAAGACGTCTTCATTTTAGGTGTTTGTACTTGAAATCTCTTTTGCAAGATCAGCACGAGACAACATTCTTTGTGTAGCTTGTTCTCGTAGCTTTCTGTTAAATTTTATTATACCTCAGATGTCCTAGATTTATTTTATACACTTTCTTATAGCTAATATAATCCCTCTTGAGCCAATATAAGACTCAAATTGCCTTCTTTGTATGCATAGTGTCCACACTTATAAAACTAACAAAAATCATAAGGGACATCTCTCAGACACTAGCATAGGCATGTGTATTTCAAGAAATCTTCCTTTTGCCCATATATCATTTCAGTATGTAGCAGCTTTCCTAGCATAATACCTTAGATTACATCAATTATCATCATGGGTTGTATGCTATAGTAGCAGACACTGAAATATATTTCTATGATAATGTCAAAGTCAAAAGACATCAATAGAAGTATTATACCTTTCACCGACTCACACAGCAATGACACAAGGAGCTTATCATTTGCTTACTATTTGTAGATTTGTTAAGCACATGCTGCATAAATCACATGCTATGATGTTGCTCTTATCCTATAAGAGCGTAGTTCATTTGGAATTTGTTATTAGCATTGTACAAACTTACTTCTAACATTCAAACCTAATTTCTTCATTTCACTAATCACATATGATATCAATTTGTGAACCATTTAAATTTGTTTTTTCACTATACCAACCGGGCTAGGCTTCTCTCCATTTCTTTTTCTCTCCGCCACAGTCCGTTGCCCTCTTCTTCTCTTTTCCCCCTTTCTTTCTCAACTCTCCACGAAGCCTTACCATGTTGCCTCTTCCTCACACTTTCTCCTTAACTTAAACACCTCATCTATGCTCCCAAGACAATATAACAAAACCCGGAAAAAATAAAGAAAAGAAAAGGTTGACACACAGACATATCTTTATTTCTATTATCTTGATATAATTGATTTTTTTTTACCAAAAATTGATTTTATTGTTAACTCTTATCACTTTTTTCATCATAAATATTAGTCCCTCTGTTCATAATCCATTAATTTTTTATGTTCAATATGTCAAGTTCTCTAACCACATATGACCATGTGTCCTATTTCTAAAATATTAATATCTAATAATATTTAATTATAAATTCATATAAAACCAAAAAAAAAAGAAGGCACATAGCCCTTGAAATAATAAGCATAAAGAACTTGAACTTGACATAATTCTTTTCCTCCACAATTTACCTTATTGTTTTCATCACCTGAACTAATCCTAATTAATGACAAGGCGTAAGTAGTTCTATAAAATCTTTTTTTAATTAAAAAGAAAGAAAAAGTGGGGGAAAAAATCATAAAATAGACTTTAGAAATAAAAAAAATTATAAATAGGAGCCCATTACAACATTAATATTGGTTTTGACAACAATTGATAAGCAATTGATAATAATTTTTGTGAACAGGTTCTTATATGCAATTTTTCAATTTTAATGGTCTTTCATTGCAATTTTTCCAAAAAACTATGCCTTCAAAAGTTTATTTAATATTGAAAAAATTAAATGATTTTTAGATTGTTTATAAATTTTATAAGAAATGATTTGTAGTTTATCGAGTTTACCAAATAAATATTTAAATTATTCTTTGTTTGCTTATAATAATGAAGAATGTTTTATTATTCAGTGATTTTTAAATTTTATGTTATCTTTATTTATCTTTGTACTTTCATCAATATTCTTCTCATCGTTTTCACTATTACAAAAAAATGAGATATAATGTTGCAGCCCCAAAAAAATGGGAGCTTTTATGGTATTCACATAAGCAATTTTTATAATAATGGCTCGGTTGGTGAAAGCCTTTATCATGCAGTTGAATGACTAGACGGGTGGTGGATAAAAAATGTACTGCTTGGATTTATGATTTGGTAATTTAACTTTTGCATAAAAAGCCAGTTTAAGTCAAAAAATAAAAAGTAGCTTTTGTTTTTTGTTTTTGAGAAGTAGAAAGAGGAAGTTAAAAAAGAGGTGGATCCTATTTTTAAGAAATTTACTACTTTCTCTTATTCATATTATAAGCTTTAAATAATTAATTTACGGATAATAAAAAATTACTTAAAATTAATTTTGAAACCCTGCTAGATCGCGATCTTGACTTTGCGTTCTGCAGATGGTGTTTCTAAAACAACAGCGTTGCAACACTGCCGAGGAGACACTGGGGCTTCGACTTTCGCCTTGGATATGGGCTCAATCACCGGACTTGGCTCTTGGTACCATGTGAAGAAAAGCATAACATTTTTGGGTCTTTTTTTTTTTTTTTACCACCCCGAAGTCATATATGACACTTTCCACAATATACTGACATGTAAGTTTATTATTTCAGACTATAAGATACCTCCTATCAATCCCAAATGTACTAGAAATGGCAAGCTGGAAAAACGATAGGGGTCTTACAGCCTATGACATCCTTAAACGTTATCCAAAAGATTTCAAAACCTCAAAAATACAAGTCACGCTGATGGACTATTCTGGAATTAGAATTGGGAAGAACGGAATCCACACGCATTCACACTCGTCACCACCAGTTGCAAGACCAAAACCTCAAACTCGAAAGAAGAATTGAAACTGCTTCATAAAGATTTTGAAATGGATTGGAGGCTGGTTCAAACACAAGGGTGACTGGGTAGAAGAAATGAGAGGAAATCTGAGTATAGTGTCCACTGTTATAGCCGCCATAAGATTTCAATCATTGATGAACCCACCTGGTGGCTTGATCCAACAAGGTTTATCTCAAGGTTCATCCAATATTGAGGCCCTACAGTGCACTTTCCTTCCTAACAACGTGTCCTATTGTCCTGGGAAAGTTGTCTTACCTTTTTGTTTCCAAGATCTGTTTTTGGAGTTCGTAATTTACAACACTGTCTCTTTCATTTCATCACTTAGCGTCACCCTGACAAACTCAATTATTTTTATATATTTTGGTATCTTTTATATGAGTTTTGTCAGCTTAATTGGTCCCTTTTTGCCTTAATTGATTTATTTTGTTTTATTTTGAATTATTATTTTATAGGGGCAAAATTGTCATATTTTGGTTTAATTGTGACTAATTGATTTTTGAGGACAATTAATGCTACCTTATTTTTAAATTTTGTTTTCAGGTTTTTGGAAGATTTAAAAATAAAAATAAAAAAAAAGAAGAAAAGAAAAAAAAAATAACAATAATAAAAGGGGAGAGCAAAACGCAACGTTTTGCCCTCCCCCAACCTAATATTCTATAATCATCAGCTGGAGAGGCGGAACACACGCGAAGACGCCGAACACACACACGAACAGAGCTGAGCGGCGGCAACGAACGGGAAGACACAGACGGAAGGCGCGGAGCGGAGGCGCAGTTGGAAAAAGCAGAGAGACGGAACGGAAGCTGCAAGTCGAAAACAGGAGCTGGACGGCGAACACGGACCTGGAGCAAAAGGGAGAGACAGCACCCATCATCTTCTTCTTCTCCTGAACGCAAGCGGCACCAGCGGAAAAACAGAGCACACCGAACGGAAGCTGAAGACGCACGCAAAGGAGCTGAGGGCTGGGAAAAACAGAGGACGTCGACGGCGAGTAAACCAGCAGGCTCGACGGCATTGTCTGCTTCTTCTTCACTGCTGCCAGCAACGCAGGAGAAAGAAATCATCCACTGTTCCATTGTTCCCTCCATGGCAAACCGTAGCAAAATTCTGAATATGACAATTTTTATGGCAAACCGAGGCTAGACTCTATAATTCTCTGATTCAACAATAATGGCAGGAGCTTAGATCATCAAAGGGAGCTTTAGTTGCTTTAATTTCCTGTCTAATAATTGTTTAACAATTCCTAGGTCTTAGGATAGTTATTCTAATTATTAGAAAATAATTGTATTGCTTAATCTGATTATATTTGGGGATTATTGTGACTGGATTATTGTTTAGCATTTGACATTGGGCTGTTTATAGTTTTGATCTCAATTATAATGTTGTGGTTATGACATTTGTATTGATTTTGGAATTAATATATTGTGATTTTCTAAGATGGCTTAGAATTTTGGATCATATAGTCTCTTGCTAGCTTTAATTCTGTTATTTTGGATTTAAGAGTTCTAATTAAGCATTGGTTTTTAGCATCCTTAATCCCATTTTACTATTCTGGTTGCAGTTAGTAAGTTGGGATTTTAAGAAAATATTTTGTGGCAACTCGAGGTGGCTCGGTTGTTGGATCAAAAGCTTAATTATAATTCTTAATTCATTGTTTTTAACTCCCACATCTTTTAGAGTGATGATTGCCTGCGTTGTTGAATTGGAGGATTGATTTTTATCAGTGTTATCTGTGTCTCTCATTTTCATTTCTTTAATTTCCATTCATTTTAATCACTTTTATATAAAAACAAAAAAAAAAGTATTTTAATTAACAGCTTTTCAAAATCAAAAATCTCTTTTTATAGTTTAGGTTACTTGCATTTATTTACTAGGGTTTAATTTCGTTTTCGGCTCCTCAAAGTGAAACGACCCGAGTTTTGCACTATATTGCATTAATTCGGTTAATTTTTGGAGTAACCCCAAAGCGACAGTTAAAGGAAGTTAACTTCACACCCTCTTGCTTGTGAGTGGAGTTCCTATGAAGAACAAAGCTTTGATATGGCTTTTATCCATAGGCATGCGTATCACTCTCACAACCATAGCCTTTGCTTACTTAACTGCTCTTTGTATGGTGATGCCAAGCCATCTTTGGAATAATAAAGCAGGTTGGAGCACCCTTGCAGCCTCAATTTGGGCCTGGTCTCGATTGCTTGTGCTGATTGTTGTGTTAATCACACTGCGGTTTATAATTTGGATCGTGAAGAAATGCGCCAGACTAATCAGAAAGCTGTTGCCATGTGGAATTAGAGAAAGTTGATGCGGTTTCTTTATATATCACATCTCAACTAATGCTATTTATTGTCAGGCCAGTCACAAGTGGCATGGGTTGGTTTTAGCATAATAATTCATGATATATCATGTTTATATGTTTCTCTTATATACTCTCTCCGATCCTAAATGTAAAACCCATTTTGTAGTGTATGTACTCCCTCCGGTCCTAAATATAAGACCCATTTTGTAGTGTGATTTACACTACAAAATGGGTCCTATATTTAAGACCACAGGAGTATTTTAGATCTGATCTGTTCTAAGTTTGTACTTTATAACAAGATTATATTTTCATAATTTAAAATTATTGTCATCTCAATCTACCGATTAATTAAAGTTTTCTGTCAAATTAAGATGTGGTTGTGCAGAAGTCATGTTTATGAACGTTTGGCATCAAAATAGGGAAGAAAGGAGAATTGATAAAACCCATACGCGCCCAGTACCGGAAACAAAGTACCAAAATGTTGGAAGAGAACTTGTTTCATAAGGATTTTAAAACAAATAGGAATTTGATTTAAATATAAGGATGATTAATGGGTATAAGATATGCGAGGAAATCTGAGTCTGGTGATCAACCGTTATATCAATTACCTTTCAAGCTTTAATTAACCCACTTCGTTGCTTCATTCAATAAGGTTTATCGATCTCATCGTCAAATGTTTTGTGCTGGAGAAGAAATCTCATCCTTTCGTTACCCGTGGTCTTGCATGGCCTTAGCTGTATTGCTTGCTCTAATTATCCAGTTGTAATCGTGAAATTTGTTTTTTATGATCTTAAAGCCTATAATGATCAAAGTATTGTAATTTTCGTTTTAGTGAGTTGAAATTCACATAATAAGTACCTAAGTTATTTTTCACCATAATAATGTGCGCCTATATATAATAAGTAGCGAATAAACGAATCATATGTGCAAGAGAAATGAGAACTTTATGTGATAGCAGCGGCAAAATGAGAGATCTTTAAGAGGCATCACTTAGAGGGGGGTATCAATTTTGAACTCATGGGTGCAGCAAAACCCGTTAATCCTCTTCAAGATTTCAAGAACTGCCTTCTGTGAAACTCCTTTCCACGTACGAGCTCGCTAGATCATGTTGAATTCACAAGGGCCCTTCTCATGCACAACTCAAAACTCGCCATTGAGTTGAACTCTTGTCGAAGCACAGTCCTCCATTTGCCTTCTAAGGAGGGTCATGTCTACATTATTGTGAAGGAACTTCAAGTTTTTGACGAAGCATGCTTGGTTCGTGATGAAGAAGGAAGAATTCCTCTACAGTGTGCAGTTATGAGAGGACGATCGAATAGAGGTTGTGAGAGAGTTGGTAAAAGCGAAGCCAGAATCCCTGAGTTATAGTGTTAATGTTGAAACTGTTTATCGCTTGTGCATAAAGTAGAATCATTTGGAGACCCTCCAAGCTTTGGTAGAACTGGAGCTTGCCGTCACCGGCGAGCTTATCAACTTCACAAGCTCTGATAACGCCGGCAACACCGTTCTCCGCTTAGCTATTATGTTGAAGCGACTTGAGGTACGGTTTATCAATAAAACTTTTATTACATGGCTTTGTTTTGAATGACTCCTTAGAATTTATCTTTCTTTTTTCGTCTTGAAAGACGTGTGCCTCAAAACCTTCAATTTTAAGTCTAGGGCTAGCGACAGCAGGATCTCTTTGGCGGGGGTCTGTTTTTTTTGTTCCATATTAGGTTAAAGTATACATTTAGCCTTTTGATTTTATATAAAGTTTCAGTTTGGTTTCTTAATTTTAAAAAGTATACTTTTAGTCCTTTAATCTCAAAATTATTCCTCTTAAATGATAATTTTTTGTAACAATTATGGTTGCTTTGAATATTATATTTAATATTTTAACATTTAATAATGTTTTATCAGTATTCAAGAGCTCAATATTATCATTTCTTGTTAATAGTTTTAGAGTTAGAGAACTAAAGGTTTACTTTATAAAGTTAATGGACCAAATGAAATCTTGTGTAAAATTAAAGGACTAAAAGTATACTTTAGCCTATTTTTTAGTATGTTTTTTTATGGGTAAATGAGAAATAAAAATTTTGTTGTGTTAAAAAAAAAATTGCGCCTTGACCATATTAACTGCGACTTGCTCCTTAAATCCAAGAAATTCGATCGATTAGAACATGTACATTTTACCTTTCTGTTTTGATACTTAATAAAATTACATCGACTATGTATATTTTAGCAGACTTTTCACATCTCGGGAAGACGGGAACTCAATTCTTGCCCATCGATCCTATACCCCAGCAATACACCGACTTGTATTTATTTTTTGTTTTAGATCGTGATGTACCCCTTTTAATTCATACTTGAATCGAACGCGAAGATGATGTTATTTATTGTGTTTTGTTCTTCTGGTAGTGGAAGGCAATAGGGTTAATTTGCATGCTTTATTATTTCTGGGATGCTCTGTTAATTAATGTCATTTGAATTTAAATCTGCAATAAAGATGAGAAAAAGATGAGAAAAGAAAAGAAATATTAATGTTCCTATCTACTTTGGTGTGCTTGAGTTTTCGTTGATGGGAGAGGAGTATAACTATTGGTTATATTCATCATTTTGGGAATTGATGCCGGTGATAAAATAGAGTAGAACATTATATTTAATTAATCATATACAGTTGAAGTATAAACATGGTTAGGATTATATCAAGTCATTGTATTCCAAGCTATCTATAATTGGAAGATTTAACATATAATAATAATAATAATATATCGTACATCGATTGCCAATTCCAAGTGCTAATTGGGTTACATAATTTTTTTTTTTGGCCCCCAATTGGGTAACATAATGACGAGTGTTAATTTTTTGGGACGTTTCATAGATATACAATTGAATTGGTCTAATGGAGACACGAGAACTCAGCCCATGAGATACAGATCGATCCTTTTGTGTTGTACTACCCCCCAAGCTCATATATGATTAATATAAAAGCTAATTAGATTTTAAATATAATAATTTTGATTCATTTTATTTTTAATATTTATTCATTTCTCCTAAAGTAATCGTGACAATTGTTGCACATATTAAATTTTTTATTAAATGATAATTTTAGTCAATACATATTATTAGTAAAAATATTTTAAAGAAAATAAAATATATTTATTATAAATAATTAACTTAACTAATTTTTTTAATTTTATCAAATTAGTCAACTAAGTCTTATAATAAGGACCAGCTATAGTATAAGAATTAGTTTAGCATTCAATTTAATTCTAAACATAAGACCCCAATTCACGTTGTTTTTTATGTTTATTTATTTTTTTTCTAAGGTAATACTTGTAAAAGTTATAGATGTTAAATGTTTCATTAAATAGTAATTCTAACTAATACACATTATTATCAAAGATATTTTTAAAAAGACAATATCTATTTATTACAAATAACCTACTTAACTAATTTTTTTAATTTACTTAAACTAGTCAACTTACTTTTATATTAAGCACCGATGGAGTATCATGTATGGTTTTTGTTTGAGTCATCTAACTTCATTATTGTTTTTTTTTAAAAGAATATTTTGTTAAATTAATTGAAATAGTCACAAAAAACGAAAAAAAAAACAACAGGGGAAAAAAACAGAAAAACTGGATACTCTATCCATAGATCCACTTTAATCCATTATATTGTTGGCTTTAAGCTACATGCACATTACTTGTCAGAATTTAGCTATTACAAGGAAGCTACATGCACTTTACTTGTCAGAATTTAGCTATTACAAGGAACATATCGGATCTAACAACATTATATGTTACGATAAGCATATATATAAATATGTACATATTTTTATGCACATCCACTAAATTATATTTCTCCTGTTTTTATATTATTCATTTTTCTTTAAACTGGGTCATTGTATTTAACTTTTATTGAACCGTACAAGTCCACATGTGAGGATACTGTTTTTAATAATAATTTGCCTGTGGTTTACAATTGGAGGCCGTCGAATTCTGGCCGAACTTCTCAACTTATTAAGCTCCGACTTGTTCCTGATGGAAGGCCCATAAAGAACTTGATCCTGATGGGTCAGACCATAAAATTATAGTAGTCCTGTTGTTCTGGCCCTTCCATTTACTTTCGTTTGGAATTATTAACTGATCTTAAGGAGGCGCATATGACATCAACCTGATGTGTCGGACAAATTAATTATTGTGAGATGTTGGCCTAGAGGAACTATAAAATAATAATAATAATATATCAAACTAAACAACAGGGAAATACTATATATAGAGGTACTTAACGAGAAAGAAGGTATGGTTAAATAATTATCTCTCTTTCTATCTCTTTTAAATGACAAACGAAGAATGCTGGATTCATCAAACATGCCCACAGAAAAAGGTCTTCCGAAAGAAAACTAATTCCATGTGATTGAAATAACGCAGAAGTTAGCTAATTTACATATACCGTGTAAAATACAAATGGAATAAATTGAGGGGCCAGAGATCAACAGCGACTATAAATTGGAGAATGAGTTATCGTGAACTTGCGTTTCTAACTATATTCTTCTTCACTTGGTGTAAAGCAAATAGTAGCTGCTAATAATTTTTCGTGAGAGATGGAACTCGTGAAAATCGAAACTGCTCATCATCATCAGGACGATACGAGAATGACAGTTCTTTACGAAGCATCATACAGAGGATGTGTTTCAACTTTGAACATGCTAATACAGCAAGATCCATTAATCTTGCACAGAATTAACTCGCGAGCCATCCTTATTGAAACCCCATTACACACATCAGCTTTACTCGGCCACCTTGAATTCACCAAAGCCCTTCTTGCTCGCAAACCCAAATTAGCCCTTGAGCTTGACTCCTTCCGAAGCACACCTCTCCATGTAGCTTCTGCAGAAGGGCACATCGACGTTGTGAAGCAGTTGTTGCTGTATTATGACGAAGCGTGCTTCGTTCGTGACCAAGAAGGCAGAATTCCCTTGCACTACGCTGTTATAAGAGGGAGGCTAGAGGTTGTGAAAGAGCTAATTAGAGTAAAGCCAGAGTCTTCGAGGATTCTTGACAAAGGGAAGACTATTTTTCACTTGTGTGTGGCGTACAACCACTTGCAGATCATGAAAGCTTTGATAGAGTTGGCAACTGATGACACCTGCGAACTCCTAAACGAGAGAGACTTGGACGGAATGAACACTATTCTCCATTTGGCTGTCATGTTGAAGCGAGTTGAGGTACTTTTGACTTATTTTTATAATATAATTCTGCAGTACTATATTAATAGCTTGAGTTTACATATACAGCTAGACGCAAACAAAGTCTGCACTAAATTAGAATTTCGCATAATGAAAGAAGGATGATAACAAATATTCTCAGGGACCAAGTATCAATTATTCTATTCGCCAATTTTGTCGAAACAAAAGACTGCGATCTTAATACCTGATAAACCACTTCAAATGCAAGAGCTTACTATTGCATCTCATGAAGACCGCATATATCTGCTGCCCTATTCGCGTTTTTATATATATATATATATATATATATATTTCAATCTTTTATCTGTACTTTTATACCTCAAAAGCATTAAAAATATTTATATGTATTCATTTGATTATTGCCTAGACTGTGAGGTACCTCATGTCAATTCCTGAAATAAGAGAAGCAACAAACTTGACGAACAACATAGGTTACACTGCCCACGATATTCTTCAGCGAATTCCGCAGGACTTCCAGTGCCTCGAAATCCAGGTTATACTGATGAACTACTCTGGCATCAAAAAAAAATGGAGGAACGAACACTCCTGCAGCACTGACGAATAATACTAATGTTGTCGGCCAACAACCAGGGAGACCTCGGAAGAAGTTTTGGAGAAATATTTTGAAGCGTATGGGAAAATGGTTCGATCATAATAGTGACAATAATTGGTTAGAAGACATGAGGGGGAATTTAAGTCTGGTGGCCACTGTCGTGGCAACCATAACCTTTCAAGCTGTATTTAACCCTCCAGGAAATGTGATTCAACAGAGTATATTAGTCAGTTCCAACAGCACCATCAACGAAGAAGACAAAAATTTTACTGGTTTTATAGAATCAAGTCCCCTCGGCTGCTTCCCATTCAAGAGTAATGATGGTCACAACGTTACTCGGCAAGCATGTCCTGGAGAAGCTATGCTTGCTTCTCGTAATCCAGATGGCTTTCAGGATTTTGTATTTTGCAATACCATGTCCTTCATTGTGTCTCTTTGCATTGCCCTTTTGCTAGTAAGTGGAGTTCCTCTCAAAAACAAACTTGTTATGTGGATTTTATGTATAGCCATGTGTGTTGCTCTCACATTCCTCGCGTTTGCCTATTTTGACGCCCTCCTTCTGATCACTCTGCACAAACCTTGGTTTACTCCCACTGATTTAGCGGCTAGCATAGCAGGTGTCACTGGGGAAGGATTGCTTTTACTCGTTAGTGTGTACATCATAACACTCTTGGTTATCTGGTTAGTAAAGATTAAAAAGCATCGGATAAGAGCAACAGAAAAGGAAACAGCTTTTGCTTGATATGACCTCAATCAATGCGTGTGTTGTTGAGGGAGTACTAATATCCCGGCAACAGAGTTTTTTCAAGATTATTGTAGTTGGTGGTGTGTGTTTGTATTGTCTGGGATGCTTTGTTAACTAGTGTCATTTAAATTTAAATTTGCAATAAAATTTTGTTTCTCTGCCGCAAGAGAAAGCAAAGATGTAAGAAAAGAAGAAGAAGAAGATATTATTGTTCCTATATCTACTTAATTTTCGCTTGTGCTTGAGTTTTCATTGATGAGAGAGGAGTATAATCCCGGCTTTCCCTTATTATTTTATCTTATTATATTATTATATTCATAGTTTTGGAAATAGATGTTGGTGATCAAATAGAGTAGAAAATTATATCTAATTAATTATTTATAGAGTAATCTTTAGGTACACTTGCAACCAAAAAAAAAAAAAGGAAAACAGTTGAAGACTATACATGTTTAATATTATATACAGCCCTTTTATGGTCATAAGGGTTATGACAAATCCAACTTGATTATTGCGTGTATTACAAGCTTTCTATGAGTAAAGGATTTGATACAAAATAGTAACAAATACTCTCTCAGGTCCTATATATAAGCTTTATTTTTGGAGATGGCCCTGGTTCAAAATATAAGCTTCATTTTTCAGTTTGTCTGAATATTTATTACTTTTTTCTTTTTTTTTTAGTTGACTGTATTTAGTACACACACTCTCTCATTAGTATTACCCCATATTTTCTCTTTCATCATGTTTGTATTTATTGCCTCTCATTTACTTTCTTAATAAATAGGGCAAATTTTTTTAAAAAAATCTATTTCTGACCTATTTATTATTTTGAACTAATTTTAACAGTTAGTTTGTTAAACGTGATTTAGTTATCTGAAACTTATATATAGGAGTGGAGGGAGTAGTACTAAATAAAACCTCAGCTCGCTAAGAATTTAAAAAAAATGAGATATAAAAGAATATTGCTAACGTATGCATTAATATAATTTACGAACACTAGTGTGACGTAAGTGATAATTTAGTTAACCAGGTAATTTAATATTCAAAGTTCGCTTTCTGGGCAAGACGTTTAATAATATTACGCATTATTGTATTAGCCAAATGCAGAAAAATCATCCTATGAGAAAAAAAGATCATTGACCTATTGTGTGGTGCCGCTTTTGAGCCATCAAACAATACTAAATTATTTAAATTAGAAAAAAAAAATTATGGGCTCTATGCTTCTATGCATAGATCCGTATTAATCACAAGTCAACTCTCTCTCTCTCTCTCTATAAATATAATTAAGCTATTGTTTGAATTCTAAAAATTATATATACAAACCTATGTGCTAATTAATTTATATCAGTAGGTTAACGATGTTAGTGAAACTTTAACACTTATAATATGTTATGCCCCTTCTACCAATTTTCTTTTCGGAAAAAAAAAAAAGAGGTTTCTACCAAAAAAAAAAAAAAAGAGGTTGAATTGGTCAGAATCGGCCGAAAGAAATACAGCCTACGTCTTTGGATTGAATGGTTAACCGGGTGATGAGGATATTATTAGTGTAATGATCAAATGGACGGGTCAAAATTCAGAAAACAATATATTCAAGTAACATTGCCGATAGAGTATAAATTTATTATTCCAATGGTGTGATGTTACGTTCACAAGCTGATTTCTGGACAATGCTTTCACATAATTCGACGGAACTAGAAAATACTCAAGAGGATTCGCCACATCAAATTGTTTTAAAAAAAATACATAAATAAAACAATTGCAACATCCCATTCATGGTTTAGTTTATTAGCCAAATAAATTCCATCTGTGACTAAATAAGAACTCAATGAATGTATTCTTTAAAATAGGATGATGAAATATAAATATATTTATTATATCTTTTAATTTTCGCAACACTGAAGACTATTCAACTACACACCTGATTAGAGTAATCAACGATTAGAACATTAAGAAATCAACGCAGCATACTTTGACAGATTTTTTCAAAATGATGTGTGTTGTTGTGTGTGTATATAATGAAGCATACCTACACCTTTGGCATTCACGGAAGCGAGACAATCAATAATCAAAATGGGAACTTCTCATCGTGAAGAAGACAGATTGAGCGTTCTTTATGAAGCATCATCACGCAGAGGGTCTTTATCAACTTTGAACTCAATTTTGCAAAAAGAACCATTAATCCTCCACAAGATCTCACAAAGTGGCTTCACCGAAACTCCTTTACACGTATCAGCTTTGCTTGGCCACCTTGAATTCACCAAGGCGCTTCTCACATACAAACCGAAACTTGGCTTCTGCGGAAGGTCACATCGACATCGTGAAGGAACTTCTTAAAGTTAATAACAAGCCATGCTTGTTTCCTAATGAAGAGGGCAAAATTCCTTTGCACTATGCAGTTATCAGAGGGAGAATAGAGGTTGTGAAAGAGTTGGTAAAAGCGAAGCCTGATTCTCTGAGCTTTCTTGATGACGGAAACACTGTATTTCACTTGTGTGTGATACACAATCGTTTGGAGACTCTTAAAGGTTTGGTGGAATTGGAACTTGCCATTTCTGGGAAGCTTCTTTACTTCACAAGTTCTGATGGAGTGGGGAACACCGTTCTCCATTTAGCTGTCACGTCCAAGCAAGTTGAGGTATGATTGATATTATCCTTCTATATCTTTATATACAAACACACACACACATATATATAGTTTTCTTCTCACATGAAAGGGTTATATTTTCCGAGAATTATTGGCTGAAACGATAAATCTGGAGTATTGGTGTGATTTCATTGTGTCATAGAGTAAGACAGATGCAGTTTATCACATGACGATATTTTACGGAGTGAGATAAAAATTGAATAAGAAAATCCGAACTTTATCATATAGCTAGCTAGTTCGGTTATTTAATTTAATAACCATTATTAATACGAAAAAATTGGTTGTAATGTTCAGTTTATAATTTACTCCCTCGAGAGAGTTTACTGTTTTTTTCCCGATAGCCTGCTCAGATGGATGATAGCGTCGATGGAGGAAAGATCAAAGAAACTTCGGGTTAATAAGGAAGGAAATGGAGCCCCATCTTCAAATGACCCCACCCTGGCCGGATATAATACTACTCAATAATTCATTTATTATTATTATATTACAGATAATTTGACTTTATGCTCAAGTTTGAAATATTTAAATAGGAGGAAAAGATGAAATTGAAATGCAAAGCTCGTGATTCGTTGACGAGTTTGGATTTTTACTATTCTCTTCTTTTTGTCGTTTACTTCTGCTTTTTCTTTTTTGTCAGCAAAACTATATATCCTCTCTTTCTTGTTTTCTTTCTTTCTAATTATTTTCGTTTTAGCAAATCAAGAAATATGAACAGAGATACACATGTCCGCGCGCGCGCGCTTCGTTTTCCAAGTTTTTCTTGTCATGAGATGAAAGAAAATTACCGTACAGGGAAAATAAGCCACTTCGATCCAGCTGAGTTAATGAGTTTATTGGGCAAAATAAGCAAACTAAAGATAAATTATAAAATAAAAAAATATTTTAAAAATATTTGGGTCTAATGTTTTTGCCCCAGAATCATATGACACCTCCATAATATATACTAACATGCATGTTTATTCTTTCAGACTATAAGGTACCTCCTATCAATTCCAGAAGTAACAGAAATGGCAAGTTTGGAGAACGAAGTGGGTCTCACTGCCTATGAAATCCTTAAACGCTGCCCGAAAGATTTCAAAACCCTAGAAATTCAAGTCATGCTGATGGAATATTCTGGAACCAGAGATGCTGAAAAGAACAGAATCCACACTCCTTCTCACACGTCACCGCCAGTTGCAAGACCTCGAATTCAGAAGAAGAAGAAGAAGAAGAGAAACTGTTTGATAAGGCTTTTGAAATGGATTGGAGGTTGGTTCAAACACAAGGGTGACTGGGTAGAAGAAATGAGGGGAAATCTGAGTTTAGTGTCTACCGTTATAGCCACCATAACATTTCAATCATTAGTTAACCCACCTGGTGGCTTCATCCAACAAGGTTTATCTCAAAGCTCATCCAATATTGAAGCCCTAAACTGCACTATCCTTTCTAACAACAAGTCCTATTGCCCTGGGGAAGCAGTCTCATCCTTTCGTTCCCAAACTCTGTTTCTTCGATACGTAATTTACAATACCATCTCCTTCATTTCATCACTTAGCGTCACCCTCTTGCTTGTGAGTGGAGTTCCTATGAAGAACAAAGCTTTGATATGGCTTCTATCCATAGGCATGTGTATCACTCTCACAACCCTAGCCCTTGCCTACTTAGTTGCCCTTCAAATTGTCATGCCAGATCATATTTGGAATGATAAAGCAGCTTCGATCACCTTTTCAGCTTCAATATTGGCCTGGGCTGGATTGCTTGTGCTCGTTCTAGTGTTAATCACACTGCGCTTTATAATTTGGATTGTGAAGAAACTTGTCAGAGCAATCAAAAAGCTATTCAGGTGTGGAATTAGGGAAAGTTGATGCTGTTTTTCTTCACATATCACATTTCAACTGATGCTGTTATCTGGCCGCGCTCAAGTGGCGTGGGCTGCTCTTAGGATTATAATTCATGTTATATGAGGGTTATGTTTCCCTTCGTGTAATAATATTATTCAGTTTTGAGTTCCCACTTGTAATAAAATTATTTTCCGATAATTTAACTATGTTATCTCTATCTACAAAATGAAGTTCTCTAATTAAGATGTGTTTGGGTAGAACTCGTATTTATGACCGTTGGCATCAAAATAGGGAAGAAAGGAATTGATAACACTCATCCACACACCAACCTCGGGAAACAAGTACCAATATGTTGGAAGAGAAATGACATTGTTTCATAAAGATTAAAACAGGAAATGGGTTTAAATATAAGGATGATTGAGCAGAAGAGATGAGAAGGAATATGAGTCTGCTGATCAAATTTTATATCAAATATAACCTTTCAAGTTTTAATAAACCCCCCTGGTGGCTTAATTCACCGAGGTTTATCTCAAGAATTGATTACATCATCAAATGTTTTGACGGTGGTAATGGTTCTTTAAAACTAGAAGGAGGATAGATGATGAAAAAAAGTTGTGCACTCTATCTTGGAGAGTAAGTAACACTTTTCTTTAATTTATTTCATCTCCACCTATTTCAATCTTTGGTTAACAAATCTGGAAAAAGTCATAAAATGTTATTTCATGAAGATTAACGTCCTCCTAATAGCATGTAGAAATTTCTTAAAATAACACAACATTTTACCAGTTGTAACTCTCTACACAGCCTTTTTATATAAATGTCTTAATTTATAAAAACATGAACTTTTAAAAGCATATCTCTTCACTTTAAAAACATTTCCAACATGTTTCATTTCGTATGGCCTGAGCTAGATTGCTTGCGAAGAAATACGTCAGGATAATCAAGATCTCTATGTAAATGACCGAGGAATGAGAACGTAACATATGTGTTTCCCATATGATTTATTTCTCAATTAATTTGTTTTGTTGTTTGGCACTGAGCGACAAACAATGTGGATTAATTTTACTGTTGACTGACTAACGAACACTTACTTTATTTGTGTTTACATGGTTTATTTCGTAAGCTCTAAGACACTTATCATGATTATATGGCTTAATGATATAATATTTGGCTTAATTATTTTTCATGTGATAATTAAAAATTTGGGCTGAGTTAACTCACTTTCTACTAGGGAGAGAGAATTTCCAACAGAACTAAAAATTTCATGGAATTTCCATTCCGCAGGGTTGCAATTCCTTTCCATTTAACCTACACCTATTACCAAACACTTTTTTAGCTAACCCTAAACTACGTCGAGAGGTTGCAAAAGGCTAGGCGACGATTAGAAAAAGCGGGTTGTGAGACAGCGAACAGAAAAAGAAGAAAGCAGAAGAGGAAGTCGCAAGCTGCAGAAACCATTAGGCGATTATCCTCATCTCATCCTCATTCACACCCAACGTCCCATGCACACCGTTTTCACCATCCTTCTTCCGCCTCCGTCAAATCATCTTGATCTTATCGCGTTCTAACATGGCTGAAGCTTCTCACTCGATGGTGGCTTCTGTGATGATGCATAGGTGTGACTGAACGTCCCTTCTTCTGAGGCAGTGAGAAATTGTCCAATAGCTCTTCTCTGCGTTATATTGTCTTATTGTTATTCTTTTTGAAGGCAAGTTCCATTTTTTTCCACATCAAAATAAAGTTTGAACGAGGCACTTGGTTCAACTGGCATAGAGTTGCGTTGTACCCGTTTGGAATCCTAAAAGTGCAGCCACGTTAGATAGTTTTTTTTTTGGGGGGGGGGGATGATTTGCTTTTTTTTTTTTTTTTAAATCAATGAATACAAAACCGTATCGGAGTGAACGACGGGATATACGAAACAGCAACCGAGATAACTTCCGACTTGTTTCACATGGTTTACGCACTTTGCTAGTTGCGCTGTTTCAGACCGCTTGAAACTGCTCTTTGGGCTGGAAGCTGAAGTTGACCTGGGACTTGACTTTGTAAAAAGTACTCCCTCCGGTTCTAAATATAAGATCTATTTAACTAATTTAATTAAATTAAGAAAGTTAGGTAAGTTAGTTAATTATAAGAAATATGACATGTTTTTCCTAAAACACCGTAGTCATTTTTCTTAATATCCTCTCTCCTTCTTATTTGATTATGATTGAAGAAATATCCATAAGGGTAATTTAGAAAAAAATTGATAAATATGAGAAATAGATCTTATATTTAGGATCAAAGTCAACTTAACAATAAAGTCCTATTTTAAGGAGCAGAGAAGTATTTTATTATATTTCTGCCCACTCAATACGAATTAATATGGGCCCAATTAAGTTCTCTAACTAAAAACGGAGCACATCCAATATGTCACGTAATCCAATTCAAAATAAGGTCAAAAAAATTGTAAACCCTTAATCTCTATGAACTCTTCATTCTCCATCCCTCCCTCATTCTTTAAAATTATATTCTTTAGATGACTAGAATCAATTATATTCTTTAAAATAATTATCCTCCGATTCGTTTAATAAGTTTCAAATAATTAAACTACTATATCATTCAAAAAAAATAATTAAACTACACAAATCAAACAATTAACTAAAATTGGTTAACAATAATACATAATTCAAAAAAATACAACTTATTTTCTCACAACACCCTTATTTATTAAGAGTGTGAATGTGAGAGAGAATAGGTGAAAAGGGATAGGACAGAATGAGTAAGAAAAATTAAATAAAAAATATATAATTAATTAGGAATAAAAAAAAACACATTAAATATTAAACATCTTCCAAGTAGCACTTTTTAAAAGGATTTAACCCATTCAAAAAATTAAAGCATATAAAAAAGGACGACGTGGTATTAATTATTAAGTACGAATGGGAAAGTTTATGCGCTATTATAGGGTCCGTTTGGATCAGGGATTAGAAAAAGTAGCTTATGGAGAAGTGAAATTGGGTAAAAGTTAAATTAGATAAGTTAAATTGTGTTTAGATTGGAGTTTAAAAAATTTAGTTTGTAAAAGTGAGATTGGTAAAAAGTTATTTGGATTATGATTGGGTAAAAGTAAGTTTATTTGTAAAATTATCAAAATGGGTATGAGTTTTAATAAATTATAAAACATGGTTAAATTATTCATTTTTCAAGTTAATCATTATAATAATCATAGTTCTAACTAATACACTTAATTAATAAGAATATTTTTAAAAAGATGATATTTATTTATTACAAATAACTAAGTTAAATTTTTTAATTTTAATCTATTATATTTGTTGGTTTTCAGAATAATTACTCACTAGTGAAGATAAATATTTTTGAAGACAGCCTGACACGCACATGTGCACGTCACTCTCGCACTCTTCTAGAGCTGCTTCTCACCGCTCGCATGGATTGCAACAAGCTCATCCCATCAGCTTATCAAAACGCACGATGCAATGTCACTTTTGGTCCTGAAGTGAAATGGTTAAAAAGCTCTCCCAAACTGCCATCAGCTTATCCAAACGGACTTATCATCAATTTAAAGATGTGTTTGGAATAACAGTGATAAAAGTAATTTTTTTTCAATTTAACTTTTATAGAAGTGAGATTGAGTAAAAGTTAGATCATGTAATGTGATTTATGTTTAGATTGAGTTTTGTAAAAAAGTCAGTTCGAGAAGTTGAAACTTATTTAGATGATAAATATAAAAATAAGTTTAAATGTAAAATGACTGAAAAGGATATAAATTTTATTAAATGATACATATTTAATCAAAATTAAAATTATAAAAATAAAAATAGTTATTTTTAAGAATAATTAAAACTAAAATAATATATTTAAATTTTAGGAAAAATTGAGAAAAAGTCCTCCTATCAAAAATATAACTAGTGAGAAGCATTTAAATCATAATACAAGCATTCTATATCTATAATATTTACACTTAGTATATAAAAATTTATCAATTACTTCTTACTAATTAAATTTTTAATACAACATTTTTCTCAGTTTTCCATAGATTTTATAAATATGATAGAAAATAATAAAAAATAAAAAAAATTATTTTTAAAAAATGGTTTTATTATTCAAAAAATAATTTCTTTAACATTAAAAAATGGCTGGGCTCAAAAATTAAAAAAAAAAAACACATCATGCATAAAACATTCTTTCTCCTCCCTCACTCATGGGCCCCACCTATTCAACCGTGCTTGGAGAAGCTAAAAGCCATGAATTTGAGCTTTTGGAAAAAAAGTTTCTTTTTGGCATAAGTTCATTTGCCTTTAAAGTCAGTCCAAACATGAATTTTAAAGAAAAAGTTGCTTTTCTTAGCTTTTGCGGTGAAGAAGTCAGTTTGGAAGTCCTGGCTGTGATACCAAACACACCCTAAGTCACTTTTGGTCCAACAACGGCTCATCCAAATAGGTTGATAGTTTATTTATGCTCTGATCAATGAGACCAATAAGAATGCACCAACTCAAATAATTTTAAATTTATGTGCCAGCTAACTATTTTTTGTTATTTTATTTGTGGCTAAAATACACTTTTGGTCTCTTATCTTTATATAAGGTTTTATTTTAGTCCCTCAATTTTAAAAAGTAAATTTTTAATCTTTTAAATCTACAACCATTAACAAAAAATGATGATATTGAGTTTTTCAATATTGATAACACATTACCAAATATTAATATATTAAATTTAATTTTTAAAATAATCATGATTATTATAAAAAAATTATCTCTAAGATTAATAATTTTAGGATTAAAGGATTAAAAATATATTTTTTAAAATTAAGAGCAGTGATGTGAAAACCGGACTGGACCGGACAGTCAGACTAGTCCAGCCATCAACCGATGAGTTCAACAGTTTAGTTTACATGATTGGACCATTTATATGGTTAGACCATTTTCAACCATTCAAAACCAGTATTTGAGCCGAAAATCAGGGTTTGGCCGGAAACCGGAGCTAGCATAGAAAAACCGGATGGTCTGAATAATGAAAGAAGTTCAAGAAGATGACGAAAGGGGGGGTAGAAGAAGAAAAAAAATCTAAGAAAAATAACAGAGAAAATAGAGGTTAAATTTCAGCAAATAACTAACTCGGATGTATTTCAATCACAAACTGAAATCCATCTTTGGAATGATCTGATAACCGCAAAATAAAAAACTTGCACCATAAACACCAGCGCCGACAGAGAGAAACACAGAAAGTTGAATGGCCACGACTTCAATCACGAAGATGGGGTTGCAACTTACAAGAGTGAACTTCTTTTCTCACCATGTGCGTCCCTTTGATTTGATTTTAAAAACTAAAACGAAGCAGAAATTTTGACCCAAAAAAAACGGAGCAGAAATAAAATTTCGGTCAAAGGCTCAAAGCCTTAGAGCATTAGAAGCTGTAAAAATAATTTAATATTATTAAATAAATTATTTTCTGCCTCCTAATAATTAAGTCTATGCTATTTTCTAAACAAATTAAGAAATATACATTAAATCTTTTATAATTTTTTCTTAATAAAGCTTACAGAATAATTTATAATTAAATTTTATATATTATAAATTAAATTTTTATGCATCCAATTTTATTCTTTTGTTTATAAAAATTTTTTAGATATTAATTTATTGCTTATTGTACTCATAATTTGACATATTTGTGGTGCTATTTAGAATTTAATATTATATTTCTTATTCATATATTATTATATATGTATATAATATTATATTTAACAGTTGAGCCGTAAAAACCGTGACCGATTTTTCCGGTTCAATCTCTAATCCGGTTTTTAAAATATTAGTTAAGGAATTAAATTAAAATCTTATATAAAATCAAAAGATCAAATATATACTTTAGTTTTTATTTGTTTTAAAAGTAAAAATTGGTTAGGTTTAGCAAATTACTCAACTACCCCTTCCTTCATTCTTTCTCTCTCTCTCCACCTCCATTCCTTCTCTCTTCGTCTGGTCTCGAACCACGGTCCGCACGTACCCTGAACCTTAGATTGCCTCTCTTTCCTCTCTTTCTCAGATACTCTCTGCCTTCTCTCTTTGTTCTGTCTCGGATTGCCTCACCTTTTCCATACACTGACCGCCTTTCTTCTAGAACCACCATTGAAGCGTGTCCTCAATCTCTCCCCATTTCCACGATGCTGAAGACGGACTGTGGTAGATGGATTAAAAACGCACTTGAGAAGGAAGCACCGTCAAAGCCTGTGACGCTCTTCATCTCTTTTTGTTTTCTCCTTGACTGTTGATTCCGGTGGTTAAGACGTTATGAACGGCACAGGAGAAAAATCTACTGCTCTTCATTTTATTCTCATCCTTACTCTTCTACTGTTATGGCATTTTCCATTATCTTGTCGAATATATGCCTCTAAATTGTTTTTCATATATTCCCTTTTTGCGGATCTGGGTTGATTTTGTAGTTCTAACGGTTATTTAAAAAAGCAAAAAAAAAATTAACTCATACTGAAAGCTAGAAGCCAACAATAGAGGGACATTTCTGCTTCATTTAAAAAGGAATGGAGTTTTATATGAGAACCAAAAAACAAAAATCTTATTTTGTTACAAAGTGCCGGTTGGGCGGCGTTTTAATGGCGAGTGGCGACAAACCAAAGAAAGAGAAGTGACGGGAAGAATGAGTACCCAAAAAAAAAAGTAAATAAAAAAGATATATAATTAATTAGGAATAAAAATAAAAAACACATTAAATATTTAAAGAACTTTAAAGTTTCACTTTTTCAAAGGATTAAATCGTTCAAAAAATTAGAAAAATTGGTAAAACAATCCCTATTTAAAATTTTAATTGGTCAAAAGGACTTAAAATTGTCCAAATACAAGTATAATCATTGAATTGCACACGGCGGATGATATGTTGTACTCACGGGTCATACTTGTACTTGCACAATTCAGGTTTTTCTGACCAATTAAAGTTTCAAATAGAAATTTTTTACTAATTTTTTCCAAAAAATTGGAACACATAAAAATTAAAAAGGGACGAGGTGGTATTAATTATTAAGTACGAATGGGAAAGTTTACGCTCTATTAACAAAAGCCCTCACGTTCAAAATTTTAAGTGGAGCCTGGCATGTGCGCGTGTGAGGTGTGCGAGTGAAGCCGCCCCTTGTAACCAAATAAAAAATAAATAAATTTTAAGTGGAGCCCAAATAGAAATAAATAATTTTAGGGAGGCTTTGATTTGGGCCCGGACTTTAATTCCGAATATTGAAAATCAAATTATTGACAAGGAAAATCTCGCCGACATTTTTATAGTATAATAATAAAGGTGCGGCCGGCAAAAAAACATAAAAGGTGCCGCATATAATTACTGTGATAAAAGAAATCAAATTAATTAGTAGATTAAAAGATTGTGGTATGGGAGGCTTTTATTTTGCCTAGTTTTTGATCAGTAAGAATATTTAATCTTTGGATATTTCATATTTGTTAATCCACGAAAGAGTTTAAATATGTGATATAACGCCAAAAATATAATATCCGTTATTTTATAATTTATGATGCACGTGTCATTTAAATTTTGAAGCGGGATCTGGGATGACGATAACAAATGAGAAGTGGCGACAGGATACGAAGGCGTATCTCTTGTTTATTCTATACTACCTCGAATATGAGGTCCCTGCAATGGCTTTTGTAATACCGTTAGTTAAATGTTAAAATTTTTTATAAATTTTCAAAACCACCTTTAATCAAAGTAAAGTCATTATTTAAGTTAAAAGTCATCAAAAGTATAAGAGCATTTTCAAAAATGTGTCATTTTAAAGACCAATAAGCAGAGTCTTATAAATAACATCGTTGAGGGAGGGACATCGGAAGGTGGCCAGGCTCCTATACTTCATGAGAAACCAGAAAAAGTATATATAAATTCTAAGATTCCCTCATCGATGAATTTAAGCCATTGTTGTTACTTTCTGCCTTACCTTATTGGTAATCTCTCACTTATGTATTTGTTTTTTAGACTTCCATCTGGGCTTATTAGGTTTGATCAGACCAAAGAACTAAACAAGAAGCACCTTATAATTGTCGCTAAACCCCGAAATCTTTAGCCATATATATGCATATGCTTTTCAGATTTCTGCTTGGTATATTTCATTTAATCAGACCAAAGTCCTTCAACTAGACAAAAAGCCATATTATACCAGATAATGGGCACAATCCCAAAACAAATTCATCAAGCATGATACTACTGAATGTCACTAAAAAATGGATAAAAAAATCCTGCTGAAACAGTTGTCAAGAACGATTTTCTCCAGTAGAAATTTTATCATCACATATGCAACAGCGTAACATGAGAGGAATATATATAGAAACGTAAGCACAACAACATAAGCTTGGCAGAGAAAATATAAAACCAAAAACACAGCAAAAATAACAACAATCCTAAAAAAACCTATTCATGCGTGACACAATACATTGCATGTCTCTTGCCGCCTGACGACACAGAAGGCATAAATTGGCAGATACAGATCAGCAGCAAAGTCTTTTTAACTTGTTGATAATCCGGCAACATTTCTTCACTATCCAAATGAGAAAGCGCAGTGCGTTAAACAACCCAATTAGAAGGAGAAACTCACAAACCCAGACAGCTAATGCAGCAATACAGAAGCTGAACACTACGTCGTCATAAATATGATCTGGGACCATAATTGCGACGGCAAAGTTGAATGCAAGTGCAAGAAAGAAGAGAGTGAGAGACATGCCTATGGATAGAATCCATATGGCAGCGCTATTCTGCAAAGGAACTCCACTTACAAGCAAGAGAGTGACACAAAGTGACGCATAGAAAGAGATAGTAAGGCATACCACATACCATGTAAATGGATTTTGGTGACCAAAGGATGAGAGTGCTTCCCCAGGACAATATTGTCCTTTAGAAAGATTCATGCAGCTGAGGGGCGTAGATGGTGGTAAGGTGGTATTCGAGTGTTCAGATGATGAGGTGGTATTATTGTCTTCAGATGATGATGAGCCTTGTTGAATGAAGCCTCCTGGTGGATTAATTAAAGCTTGAAAGGTTACAGTTGATATGAAAATAGATGCCGCACTCAGGTTTCCCCTCATCTCGTCTAACCAATGAGTATTACCCCCATGATTGAACCGATTTTGTATCCATCTGAAAGTCTTCTTAAAGCAGTCTCCAACAGTCGATGTTTCTGAATTGCCAACGTGGTCCTTTGTCAACATGATGAGTTTCATTTCGGCGGTTTTCCAGTCTTCTGGACTACGTTCGAGGATATCGTAGGCTGTACGGCCTTTCCCGTTCTGCGCCCTTTCTAATTCTCTTCTTTCTGGAATTGATAGCAGATACCTTACAGCCTAAATACAAACAAGTAATTATTAGCAAGGTATTCGGATCGATCTATTGCGATTTGTGAATGCGTTGTGTTCATAAATAACCATGTTCTTATATATTCATATCAGAACCAGCCAATTGTTATATGTTAACATATTGATATGCCACTAACTCAAAATAAACTCCTGAAGAAAATTAAAACACGTCTATATGTTTCTTCGTAACAAGATAAAGTGAATCAACAACACACGGCGTGTGTTTGGAAAAATGTTTATACATTAATATTTTGTTCTTGTCATGTAAGCGTTTGGCTACCCAAAAGAAAAAGGAAACTGCGACCACAATTCAGAAAAAGAAAAGGATAGAAGAATAAAATATGTATCATGTACCTCATCTCGCATGTACATGACGGCTAAATGGAGAATGGTGTTTCCCGTACGATCAGGGAGTGTAAAGATGGAAGCACCCGTGCCTACAGTAACATCGGCAGTGACATAGTTCAATTTCACCAATGCTTGTAGAGTCTTGAAATGGTTATATATGACACACAAGTGAAAAACAGTGTTTCCTTCTAGGTCAAGACGACCCAGAGAATCTGGCTGCGCTATGACCAACGCTTCCACAACTTGTGTCCTCCCCCTCATAGCCGCATAGTGCAGAGGAAGTCTTCCTTTTCCATCAGCAGCCAAGCATGGCTCATCATTAAATTCAAGCAGTGCCTGCACGGCCTCCAAGTTATCCTCCGCAGAAGCCAAGTGGAGGGCTGTTCTTCCAGAAGCATCCTTTCTAGTGGCAAGGTCACCATTACGATTCAGAAGAACCTGTGTGAATGAAGCATGATTAAGCAGTGCAGATATGTGTAAGGGAGTTTTACAACCATCATGTGGAATGTTGTCAAGGATTGATGCGTTTTGCTGCAACAAATGCTCCAAAGCTTGTACATCCCCACGACGTGCTGCCCGATAGAGAGCACTGAGAGTGAGATCTCTCATTTGGCTATTCGCGTTGTTGTTACTTACGTTGTTCTGTGCTAGGTAGCGCTCACCAGCTATATGGTGGGTACCCTATATATGGACATGGCTAGTTTATTATAGACCCATTCTATAGAGTGATGGAAATTTCCCATAAATATATTTTTTATTCTATAAATCACTATTAAAAAACAATTTATAAACTGTTCTAAATGGATCATAATCTCACTCACTACTACTTTTCTGTATCATACACCGACATTAATTTTCTGATATTTCCAAAAAAAAACTGACAAATAAATTTTTTTAAAAAAAAGTAACACATAAAATCGAACTAAACCTATTGGGAAAATTGAAGATCGTGAAAAGGAGAGAAAGAAGTATTGTCGCTTAGCAGTAATGTGGAGTCAAATCATACTGGGATATATCAGCACGCTTTTCACGCATGTGTGGTTGTGTCTGGCAAGAATTGTACTCCACCGCGTTTCTTCATGTTAGAAAGAGAAATCACAAATAAAGGAGATGAGATTATTAGAATAAAATGTGAGAACAAAGACGCAGAAAAAGATGCATATCCCTCCAATTACGCACTTAGAAGAGTTAATGTCTCAATACTGGTCAAAAAAAAAAAAGGAGTTAATGTCTCGAGTACTGTATGACTGCGGTGATATCATCGTTTATTTAGACTTAGAGGTGTTTGTATAAAACCAAACCATGGTTTAGAGAATAGTTTCTGGATAATAGATTTTGTGAAGAATAGATTTTGTGAAAAAGTGATTCTGATAAATGAGAGTGTTTGGATAGTTGTTATCAGAAGAACTTTTTATATATACAAATTTTACTAAAAAAAGCATAATTTAATATGATGATTACATAAAAGATAGATTTTATAATATATTTTAATTTGAAAAAATAAAATTGCTAATAATATATTTTTTACCAACATAATTAATAATATATAAAATAATATAATTAATATGTATATATATTTATAAAATATGAAATTAAATATGTTTATAAAAAAATAATTGAGGAATGTTAAAATTATATTATCGTTGAGATCTACTCTACAGGCACAATCATACTATCCCATTTGAACCAGAAGTAGAAAGGATTCACTTCTTCTGAAACTATGGTTTTGAGCTCCAAACCATGGTTTTGACCCAAAACCATGGTTTCTGTTTTTTCCTGAATGTTTGACAAGTTTGGAACCCAAAACCATAATTTTCTATGTTATCCAAACAGGCCCTTATTCACAAAAAAACAGAGAGAAGACCACAAGATGTGACCCTAGGGCGGGGACATCGCCTCCCAAAATGTCGGTACATAGGAAAATTCTTTATAAAGGAATGGAAGAATAATTTTTGAGATCATTAACTTAAAAACAGTGATCCAATCGTTCTCAAGGGATAAACCATAGTAGCTAGTTATATATTTGGCCAATAAAACAGCTAGTTATATATAAGTAAATGCGAACTGGTTTTTTTAAGATATCTTGTTTAATTATTTGTATTAGAAACTATTCTTTTGATCCTATTCATATAACTTACAACATGCTTTTTTAAAATTAAGAAAAATCTTGAACTTTGTTAATAGTCTCAAAATTTAATAATTTTCTAATCTCACCCTCATTTAATGCATATGCTTTTTTAAAAAAATAACAGCTACTGTACATAATAATAAATGAAAGAAAATATTACAGGAATAGTCTATTATTGATGAAAATATTGATTTGATATGCATAATTAGTAGAGATAACTTGGGAGAAAATTATAAATTTAGAATACAAATATTATTGAGATTTCACATTTAACACTAAAGCAAATTTTTCAACTATCTCTCACTCTTATTAACAAGATACTAAAAATCAAACCGATCAATGAACCAGTCAAGGTATTGGTTTAAGGGTTAGTAGGTTAGATCGGAGTCAACTCGTAATTAGACAGGTAATAATCAAAATAATATAGTTTAATTAAAATATATAAAAATATTTATATTTTTAATTATAAAAATATAATATCTCCGAATTACAAAATATTCGTATGTGTATGAATTTTTCTCTCCATTATATTTTTCTTTGTTCTCTTTCCTGTGACCCAATCTTTCCTCCTCTTTTCTTAATTATTTTGCTCTTTATTCTTTTTCTCTCACACACGCGTTCACTTACCTCCCTCCTCTCCTCACACATCATGTGCTCAAATCAGTGTTGTCCTTTCATTTGCGTTTCCTTCGCACTCATCATGGCAGGTTTGGAGGCAGATTTCTTTCACACTTCCTTCTTCTCTCTTTTTTGAGAGCGTCCATGGCTTCTCCACGCCTATCTGGTGAGTCGTAGTGAAGAGTGGCAGGAAGATCTTGCCATCACGGATTAAAAAGAATGATGGCGAGAAGACAACCACAGCAGCAACACGGTTTAGATTTAAGAGCAAAAGAATCCGACAACGGTCTGTGTCTTTCAATTTTTTTTTTTTAAGTTTTTGAAACCAGGGAACTAGGGAGCTTTAAAACAAGTAAACAACTCAGTAACCCGCTTAGACCGACAGGTTGAACAAGTTAATCCCGGTTTATTCTAAGTTTATCCGAGACATGCTGGTTCATTTTGTCACCAGTTTTGTCAATTATCAGGACCAAACAGGTTACAGTTCCCCCGTTTCCGGCCTGAACCGGCCAGTCTGGCCTAGGATTTTATTCCTTGATAAAACTCACACATCCACTGGCTCGCCACGTCGCCATGGGCTCATTTAAAAAATTAACAGTGAGAAAATTATTTTTTATTTAAAATTCTATACCCATTGACAAACTTATGTTTTACATGCATTTTCACATATTTTTTTGTGGGTTTTTGTTATTATTATTGGCCCTTAATTGTATTATTTGAATATAATTCATATTAGAGTGTTTTAACTTGAATTAGTGCATAATAGGAACAAATTTGTCATAATTATAATTTATTGATTTTTAAGGACAATTAACGCTACCTATCTTTCAATTTTAACTGCAAGATTCTTTTTGAAGGATTAAAAAGAAAAGAAAAGAATAAATAAAAAAAAAAATAGTAAAAGAGGGCCCGGGAGTAAAACGCACTGTTGTACTACCTGCCCTAAAATATGCATCATCATCTTCGTGAGAGGGCAGAGTGGAGCGGGGGTCAACGGCGGGAGCAAGGGAAAGAGCGAACCAGAGTGGAGGAGAGACGAACTCGACGGCGTGCAAGACAGAATGAAGGACTAGAGGTGCTCGATCTGTTCTCCATTAATCTTCTTCTCCGTTGAACCTTCCTGGTGGCAGGGAGCTCGCAACGAGCAGAGGCAGACCCGGGGGGGTGAGAACCAGAGGAGTCGATGGCGAGAGGCAGAATCACCGTCATCACCATTTCCGGCCGGATTCCACTACTTCCACCGATCATCTCCCTCATTCCTCCCAGTCCGACGCATTCCCCATCACAGGTCGCGATTTGATGGCTGATAGAAGGCATGAAGCTCGGTGCAGCTACCTTCCGGTCATGAGCTTGTGATTTCGCCCCTCCTTGGTGTCTGATGAAGCTACTCTGAGTTCCTGAGCTGACAGGGAAGTTCATTTGTATCTATTTTCGGTTTCCACTCTCTTGTATATGCCGATTTGAGTTTCTGGTTTCAGGACTTAGATTGATGCATTAGGGGAGGATTATTACTGGGTATGTACGATCAGGAGGAGATTGATACTTGCCTTGGATTCGTGTTTCTTGAATTATAACATGTTACGTGATTGTGATTCATTTGACTCATGGTTCTTGAACGTGGTAATTGACATCGCGCCTACACCACCAGTTGACATAGAAGCCGATGTCAAAAACTCATTTTAAATCGAATTAATTTTAAATGTTACATCGAATTTGATAACACTCAGTTCTTTCCTTTTATTTAAACCAGGAATATTTTTTACCCCAATTTCAGGGTTCATTGTTATTAATCAAAAAGAGAAAAATGCGTTAAAAGAAACAAAGATAAGAATAAATCATCACAAAATGGATTATATATTATATATTTTTTGTGGGGTGCAAAGGCAGCCTTTACAAAATATTTATTAAAAAAAAGATTACACTTTTACTATTGTTTTTTGCCATTTCACCATTGTGGGGCTACTAACAATAGTAGACAATGAAGATGGCAAAGAATAAAAGTTAGCTTCTGACCTTAAATAAACGATGATAGGACATGGTAACTGTTTGAGTTTAGACTACTTCAGGGGAACGAAAAGACAAGGGATATGCCAATATAAAGATTAGTAGCATCAGTTGTTTCCAATGACTAATGTCATTTAAGTATATTTACATCAGTTGGGTTAACGTTCGATATAAAAAGTAATAATGACCCCAGACGTAATAATAACCGGTGTAAAAATTGTATCATTATTTACAAATATGCCATTACCTCATTTATTACATCGTCAGCGCAATAAGCAGAGTAGATAAGGCAATGTAAAAAGATGTTTTTCTAGTAGTGGATATTTGATTAAAAATGATTGTGCTAAGTTGTTAGTTCAAGCATTGAACTTTATTTTTTAAAAGATGATTCGATGATTCATGATTAAGTCAATCATTTCATTTGAAAATTATGCTTAAATTAAGTGCTTTATGCTTGTAATAATTTGGAAAATTTAAATATTTGATATTTGTGATTGTTAATAATTCATTTAAGTGATTTAAATTTGTGAAAAAAAATTTCATTATATTTTCATATATATATATTACAAGAAAAAGATATAAAAGATAGAACAATAATATGTACTATTAAAAAAACAGGGTGTTAATATGCTTGGATTTTTTTTTTTCTTACCTTGATAACATGCTTGGAGTGACTAAATGCTAATTTGCATGGAGGCAGGCTTTTTCAGCGCCGCCCCGCTAGGCCTGCAACGGGTGGCACAAATTATTGGCTTTAGCCAAAATTAATCATGATACTTTATTTTCATAAATAAGTACTTACCTAGGCGCTTCTGGAAGCTAAATAACATTCATTTAATTTGGATGATCTTGGGCATGCTTGGATTGTAGTTAGGAACTGCAAAAGTGCTTTGAAATCTGTAAAACTGAAGTTGTAAATTGAGTTAGATAAAAACTGGTGTTTGGTTGGGCTAACTTTTCCAACAAATTTCTGGCTTTCAATTTTAGTTGGACTCAACGGAAAAAATTTACTTTTCAAACTACAGTTTCAAACAGTGATTATTAAAAATAAGCATCTCAGATTTATCTTCACATTTTTTCTTCTGCCTCATCTCCTTCGTTAGCATAATAAGCTTTTATTCAGACCAAATAAATTTTAATTTATATTCATGTTTGTCCATTATGTATATTTAATTAATTATCTATAGTGTATTTTCAAATTTTTCTTTGTAACAAATATTTTTATTTTATAATTTCACAAATAAACTATTTATGTTTTATCATAATAATTTTATGTATTTTTTAAACTATTATTACATTAAAAACATAAAATTTCAAACACTACTATTCAATAAAGCCCATGCCATTTTCAGTCATTTTACAACTAAACTAATTTTTCTATTAATCATCAAAACAACTTTCAACTTTTTCAACTGACTTTTTAAAAACACTTATCCAAACATACCCTAACTGATTTTTACTCTAACTTCAGTGACAAAAGTCAACTGAGCTAGAAGTCAGTTTTGCCCACCGCTAATCCAAACATACCCTTGTCGGTAGCAAAGTTATTCTTTTGACACGTTTGTGGAATATTTTTTATACTTTACTTTTATAAATGGGGGAATTATAATGATGTCTTAAAAAAATTACAAAATATGTTTCAAAATTTATTATTTTTCACTCTAAAACTTGTTATTAAAAATTTTTAATAATTAATTTTTTTGGGACTTGATTATAATTTTTTTTATAAATTCACATTATTGTGCTTTTGTCTGTAAAGAGACCCGCCAACTAATTATGGTAAAGAGATAAGGGGGGACAGCGACAAATTGAGACGACCATATAAGTGATGCTAAATTTTTCATTATTTCAAAAAGCAAATTCTCAGTGCTGGTACACGCCTCCCCTCTTTATAACTCTATCTTTATGGGTTTGAGCCGAAAGAAGTTGGAGTATGGCCCGAGCATGGCCCCAGCACCCTTCTTCATTTCTGGATTTTCCCCGTATTTTTGGTGATTTAGCATATTCCCTTAATTGCCTCGCATCACATGTTTAGATTTATAATCATTTTTAACTCAACAGTAATATAACCAAGGACTTTGCCACTTGCTGGCGCGGAAACTCCTCCATTAAAAAACAATTTTAAAAAATACGTCCATGTAAATTGAAATAAAACCTCTCATATACTTAAAGGGTGTTTGGATAAATTCAAATCATGGTTTGGAGAATAACTTTTGAGTAAAAAATGATTTTGAGAATAAATTTTGGAAGAATAGATTTTGTGAAAAAAGTAATTTTAATAAAGATATAGTATTTGGATAATTATTATCAAAAATACTTTTTTTAGGTATACATTACTAAAAAGGACATAAATTAATATGATAATTATATGAAAATATATTTTAATTTATATTTTAATTTTAAGTTCTTCTACAGTTCTTAACTAAGATCTAATTAATTAATTTGAGTAGATTAAGAATGTTAGTTAAATTAGTTAATATGATTTTTTTTCAAGACACCCTAAGCATATTTTTTAATTTTCTTTCTCCCTCTTCTAATTGATTATTGTTGAGAGAATATCAATAGGGTTAATTTAAAAAAAATAGATAATCATATAAAATAGGTCTTACATTTAAGATTAATATTAACTCCCCAATTAGATCCTACATTAAGGACCGGAATAATAAACTTATTAATAGTTTTTTTTGCCAACATAATAAATAATGTGTAAAAAATATATTAATTAATTGTTAATATGTGTATATATATTTATAAAATACTATAAGATTAAATATGTTTTTTAAAAAATAAATTTTTTTTAACAGAAAAATACTCCTCCGGTCCTTATTATAAGACCCAATTTGACTTTTTATTTGGTCCTAATTATAAGACCCAATCCATTTTCTTTCTTATATTTATGCATTTTTTTTCAAGATAATCCTTCTAATAATGATAGTTTTAACCAATATACTTAATTAGCAAGGATATTTTAAGAATAACAACACTTATTTATTATAAATAACCAACTTAACTTACTTCCTTAATCTCCTCAAATAAGTCAATTGGGTCTTATAATTAGGACCGGAGGAGTATTATTTTACCTTAATGGGGGAGGAGAACCAGTCAAAAGACAAAAAAAAATGAGGGAGGAGAAAGAAGGAGAAATGCGAAGGCCTTTTGATCTGACATTGATGGGGCAAAAAATTTGTCCAAATTTGTTCAGAAAGCGAAAATATTTCGCTTATGATAAAACCATGTTTTTGACAAGGTAAACCATGGTTTCAAAAAGTTATGGGGTGTTTAGATATTTTTGGGACTAAACCTTAGTTTGAGTTTTAAAAGTGTTTTTCCCAAATTTGCCAAACACTCCCTTATTCTATATACTGTAAAATTACTTTTAAAATCATAATTTAATTTTCATTCAAACACCTTTTATATAAAAAATTGTGCAATTTATAATATTGAGCTGTTACTACGTATCTCTTTAATTGAAGAGGGTCTCGCAGCGCATTGGAGGAAAAGCCAACCCAAACAAGCATGAGTATCAAAACAACTCTCTAACTACCGTTTCACATTGCCAAAGTTATGTTTGGTAGACGTCAGCATTAGTTGTGTAAGTACCAATGACGCACGCCCTTGTCGGTAGCAAAGTTATTCTTTTGACACGTTTGTGGAATATTTTTTATATTTTACTTTTATAAATGGGAGAATTATAATAATGTTTTAAAAAAATTATAAAATATGTCTCAAAATTTATTATTTTTTACTCTAAGACTTATTATTACAGGTTATTAAAGTTGTTATTAAAATTTTTTAATAATTATTTTTTTGGAATTTGATTATAATTCTTTTTTTATAAATTCACATCATTGTGTTTTTGTCTGTAAAGAGACCCGCCAACTAATTATGGTAGAGAGATAAGGGAGGACAGCGACAAATTGAGACGACAATATAAGTGATGCTAAATTTTTCATTATTTCAAAAAGCAAATTCTCAGTGCTGGTACACGCCTCCCCTCTTTATAACTCTATCTTTATGGGTTTGAGCCGAAAGATGTTGGAGTATGGCCCGAGCATGGCCCCAGCACCCTTCTTCATTTCTGGATTTTCCCCGTATTTTTGGTGATTTAGCATATTCCCTAAATTGCCTCGCATCACATGTTTAGATTTATAATCATTTTTAACTCAACAGTAATATTACCAACGACTTTGTCACTTGCTGGCGCGGAAACTCCTCCATTAAAAAACAACTTTAAAAAGTACTTCCATGTAAATTGAGATAAAACCTCTCATAAAGGTATTTGGATAAATTCAAATTATAACTGTACGACAACCTATTCCTTTTTCTTTTTTTTTACCAGGACAACCATATTCCTTTCACACAAGAAATAGAGAAGGGCTCCAGATCAAATACAAATTGTTCTGGACGCATGATGGCATAAGCCGCCAGGGCCAGTCTCAACTTTCTACAAAAAAAAGTTATGGTGGCGAGGGAAAAGAAGGGGGTGATATGATACGACAGCACCGACCTGACTTTATCCTTCCCTCTCCACGTATCCGATGTGGCTCTAGGATGCCCATGGAATATCTTAGGTACGGAGGAATATTCTTTATTAAAAAAAAGTAAAGCATTAATTAGAATCATACTCCTCTTGTGCTATTTATAGGACAGAGAGAGAATGTTTTTTTTATCATATTTATAAGTCACTTTATTAAATTTTCAGTATGAATGTACTATTTTGTCCTTCATTTATTATAGTGTAAGTAGTTATCTTTTTTTGAAAGGAGTATATATTAAATAGGGGTAAAGTTGGAAAGTTACTATATTTTAATGAAAAGTTAATGCAGTTTAAGATTTTTCTTGATCTGTATGAAATATATTAGAAGTTTCTTATAAATAGCATCAGAAGAGTATATATATTGACCATACAGAAGAGAATAGCTTGAAACGGCTGCAGGATTGGTCTATTTGGACCCTCGTATAAGCTACAAAGCATATCCGACATTTTGAGTGCGTCAATAAGGTTTGTTGCTTATAAACCGGCAAATTAATAATAGACACCCATATTGCGCAGCCTTTCGTTTGAGGTTAACTTTATGAGCATTATCTCGACTTTTGAAAATCATTTTTTAGGAATTATTAATTTAATTCCAACTTTTTTTACGACCAAATCTTTTAACTTTCTACGACCAAATATGTTGGGCCCCGTCTTTTGTGTGGAATTATTAGAGGTTGTTTCATAACAACCCCAGCTAGCAAAAATTTACCGTCAATCATACATGTGTCATTATTTGTTTTAGATTAAAAAAATTAAAGAGATAAATTATAATTACTACCTATCTGACCTTATAAGATTCAAATTTTTGAACTAGTCTGTCCATTTTGAATTAGTCTAAATAATAAATTCATTTTTACTTATTTTATTCGTCATTAATATTTTTTATTATTTTTTCCATACATTCTCTTATCTTTTTTCCCCCTCACTCTTACCCACTCTCACTTATAAATAAGGGCATATTTAAAAAATAAAATACATTTTCTACATACTTATTATTTTTAATTAATTTTAATAGTTTTCTTAAACTATACAATTCGATTATTTGGAGGTTTTTTTTTTACTCATATATCGCAAACAGAAAAAAAAAAGAAGTGAAGAGCGATTTTACCTCTGACACTGAAGTACGGTAAAAAAAAAAAGAAGTGATTTCTAAGATAGTTATGGGGAGGGGTGTCGGTGGGCTGGTGAGCGAGACTTGATGGGTGGGTGTGTGCCCACGCATACGATATTGGGGGGGCGTCTTCTTTTAGAACGCCTGATCCATTCCTTTCATATCTTTACGTATATGTGCCTAATAATAAATTTATTATAAATAAGTATTATAAATTTACAAAAATATATTCCAGATTTTTCAGTCTTAGTTGTAATCTTTCATGAATGACCATGCTATCCTAGCTTCAAACTTGTTAAATTATAAACACAAATTCATAATTACAATTACTAAAATACATACAAAATTTCATAAATAAATTATAATATAAAATTATAATTTGGAAAAATTGTAAAAAAAGACCCCTGAAATAAAAAAATTACACACAGGGACTTGTTCACAAAAATTATTGTCAAAACTTACACTATTATTGTCAAAATCTATACCAATGTTGTCATGGGTCCCCATTTATAATTTTTCTATTTTGGTTATCTTTTTTTTTTACAATTTTCCCTTATAAATTTGAAATTCATAATAAATTATAATTAGAAACATGCTTATTTGTAATTATGATTATAAATTTGTGTTTATAACTTAACATAAAAAACAGGGTAAAAAAAATAAAAAATTATAATACTTATTAGTTGGAGAAAGGCATTCTAATCGCAAAGTGTCATCCGAGTTAGTTGGTTATTTAGATAATAGGATCCAAAAAATAAAAATTTCATACGATAATAGAAAACTTGTATGTATTTTTATAATTATAATTACAAATAAGGATATTTTGGAGGAAAACACTTCCAATTCTTACATATTTATTATCTTTAACCAATTTTAACTAACTTGTTGTATTCAAGAATTGCACTTGAGCCCAAAAATGATCTGAACTTTATATTTCTATTAGGTGATATGAATGTTTAGTCACATAGGGCCTGTTTGTTTATTTATTCTGAAAACAGTTTTTTGTTTTTAAAAACAAAAAAAAAATCCTGTTTGAAAAATTATTTTTACTTAATTGTTTTTAAAAACAATCAACCAAACATGTTTTTTTTTTAATTCTTAAAATTTGTTTTCAAAAACAGTTTTTTAAAATTGCTTTGAAAACAAAAAAACAAAAAACATAGCCAAACAGGCCCATAGTAACAGGTAGACTTTTATAATTAAGTAAAACAAGCACGGGAGAGAGCAAGGGATAAATTAGATAGAGATTAAAATTCATATTCAATTTGGTAAACGAGAAAACTGTTCTATCCCAACCAAGGTTGTCGATCGAACTTATGAATTTAAGTAAACTTGTGACAGAGACAAAAACTTATAAGAGTTTATTTTATCAATAAATAACTATTAAAATTATTTAATTAAATAATTAAATATTAAAAGTAACAACAATTTGGTTTGAATATATTTCATGTCCGAATAATTGAAATTTAATGCATCAACATCCATATTTTATTATGCTTAATAAAGAAGTTTCTATGAAGTTCATATATGCAGCCAGTACACATAATCAAGTCCAAAAAGTTATTATGAGTTTATGAGTGAGATGACAAGATTTTATAATATAAGCTAGCAATGCAAAAATTCGTGAGTTTAATCGAGTTTCTAGCATAAGTTAATATGATTTTGTAAGCTAGAAACACAGAAACGATGAACTTGGTGAATCAACTGCAAATTTGACAATAATGATCCCAGCCTTTCCTTTTCCAAACTCAACACTTCCATTTTATCAAACATGGTCGTATATCACAGTATTTGTTTTGGACTTGATATTTCACAGCATTTGATCTTCAGGAATTTTAAATTTGTCCAAGCCAATTTCGAACAAATTATCAATTCGTTAGATTAAGACAAATACTTAAAGTTGAAAGTTCAACGGTTAATTCTCTAACTCGGCCATCTCCTACCTAGCTTTCATACCAAGGGTCAGTTGCTAATCAACATTGACGCTTCAACTGTTTAACTGGTTACATTAAGGCAATTATTCCAATTCAAAGTTCAATAATTATATTATAGCTCCTTTACTGATAGTGTACTTTTATTTCCAACCTCTCTGTTTTTTTTTTTTAAAAAATCAACTATGAGGAGAGTTGTTATTGTTATATAAATAATAATTAAATCGTAGTTGACTCGGTCAATAAATCGACATCCGAAACATATACGCGATCGAGATCCCCTGTTTATATTTTATAAATTGTGGCGCATCACGGAGCGAGATGCCTCTTATTTTTCTTGATGTATAGGAAACTGTTTATTTATAAACAAAATTCATTCTAATTTTTATGAAAAAGAGATTTAGCCCTAATCTAGATTAACATATTTTTATATAAACAAGGTTAATACATTTTTTATATTTTAATTTGGATGTATGAGATTATCCCAATGCATCCAAATGAAGTCAGGCCGTTTGAGTACCCTCAAATTGTATTGGTCTCCATCAGTCCATTTACAGCCATGATGGAATCTCGGTCCATGGTCCCCCTATACGTCGGTTGATTTTTGTTCAGAACTTTGACTTACTTTTTCATTTTTCAATTTGAAATTTCTGCAATCGATTCTCTTCTAATTCATTGTGACGTTATTTTTTTTTTATAAACAACATTTTAAAACTACAAAATGCAACTATTTTTCTTCAATAATTTTCATTAGAAAAAAGATATTTTCTCACGGATATTCGAAGATAAAATCTTCTCTCAGAATTTTCCATGACAAAGCAACATTACCTACAATCTATTTCTCTCGCAATTTAAATCGTGAAAAATTCTCACCTTGTTTCTGAATTTCTCATGGATTTTGGGAATGAGAAAACTCTGATGTTCTTGTGTAGTAGAGGAATTTATTGTTAAACCTTGACAAATAAAAAAGTTATTAACAAGAAGTTGAAAGAAGATTCGATGCAATTTTTTATGAACTAAAATTTTTTAATATAATAGAAAGAATGCAAAGATGGATCTAATAATATGCTGCCAATTATCAAAAGTAAGAGCAAATTCTTCCCGGCTATATAGGAAAAGGTGAGATGGAAGAGGTTTGTGTAGTCTTCATTATAATATAACTTCAACTGTCAAACGTAAGTGGTGGGGCAAATTCTACACCGCAACACAGGCATTTCAGCAACTAATAATTCATTGGTTAGATGAAGGCAATAGTAATTCAAGTTGAAAATCCTGATATGGTGAGCCACACCCTTTGTTCCTTCAATAGTCCAACCTCTCATTTGTTATCTATTGAAGATTCCTTTATCTGTATGTTGCACTAAACTGGGGACCTGCAATTATGCTAACTTGATTGGTATACGGAGTGAATTTTTGATTTTGATATAAGGGAACAAATAAATTCGTTACGACAATAATTTTAGTTGAAAGTTCAACGGTTCCATATGCGTCTACCTCACTTGTTATATATTCCATCTTTTACTTTTTATAAAATTCAAAATTTTAAATTATTTTGGTCCTTTTTATATGAGATCCACTTTGCGGTTATCTAAGATTAAATACATTTTTATCAATTTTACCCCTAACTAATTTTTCCTACACATTGTCTTTCATCATTTTTTCTCATTATTACTCTCTTTCATTTACCCTCTCGTAGATAAAGGCATATTTGGAAAAAAAAAATTTCCTGCATATTTATTTCTTTTAATTAATTTAACAGCTTTTTTAAACATCATACACTTTGGTTATTTGGACCTTATAACAAAGGATAGAGAAAGTAATAACTCTAATTGTCATCAGAAGATTCCCTCATCAGTATTAAATGACAAAAAGAGTCAGATTCTTATTTTGATATAAATGGAACAAATCAATAATTATTAGAGCTTAGGACGTCTTTTTAAGTTGAAAGTTCAACTAGCGTGAGATGTATGGTTGATTTCGTGCCTCTCGTTTCCTACTTTATATTCCTTAGTAGTTTGCATTAAATTTGATATTTTGATACGTTAATTAATTCGTTAGATGAATTAAGGCAATCATTTAAGTTAAAAAGTTAAACTATGGTAAATGCTATTTGATAATGATACTACATATGTACTAATCTTCATTCCAACATCTTGCTCCTTACAGCTACATAACAAATAATATACAAAGTGGCTAAGCTTGGCTGTTGACAAGAACCTGTGGCAACACAAAAATTTGGGAATCTTTTTCAAGCATTGGAAGCGCAATACCTAGACATGTAATGATTTATTATATTTTTAATATAATATATCTTATTATTTTTAAGTGATATAAAAAATATTTTTATCTACAAATGTATTTTTTTAGATATTTTCTGCTTTTTTTTTTTTAAGTTGCCTGGTCCCTGCGTAAAAATTCTTTTATTAATAATACCATACATTTTGGGCCTGTCAAAGGACGCTTTTTCCCAGTGCATTTAAATGACGGACCAAGTATACGATTGCTTTTGACCAACTGGCATCGGTCATAATACAAAGGTCCTCCCCCCCCCCCCCCGGGGGTTAAGTAGGAAGTTTCAAATTATGTGAACGTAGAAAATGCTTTTTAGAGAGCTACTTTGAATTAGATTTGATTATTTTTTTAATTTAAAAAGCATTTATTGAGGAAAACACTCCCAAACATCTTGTTGATTTTACAACCCTAACCTCTCCCTCGCCACTTGTCTTCATTTCCCATAAAATAAACACTCTCATAATTATTTTTTATATTCAAATATCAATTAGTTTGATTATTTTTAGAAGTTACTGAAAATAAATTTTCAAAATAATTAGAAGCATGTTTTTCATATATTGATTAGTTTTAAAAAAATTTAAATTAACATCTTGAAATCTCTTTAAAAAGTGCTTTAATGTTTTTCCGAAGAAGCGAACTTTTTCCCCTTAAAAAACTTTAGATAAACGGGGCCTTAATAGCTAGGAGGAGCCAGATTGAAATTTTCTAAGAAAAAATATTTATATTAAAATGTGGTCATGATGGTTTCAGGCTTTCAGCCTTACAAATGGGGGAAAAAGCATAAAGAAATACATTTTGAGCTTCACCATTGATATTTAATCTTGCATTAGCCAACATTATATATAATAGCTTCTCTAACTGTCACATCACCACGCATGTTATATTTTTTACCTCATAAATATTAAACTAATAATGTTATTTATCAGGGGAAAAAGCTTGATGTCAGTGCCATCAGCGCGCACCAAAGGTTTAGTTTCCTAACCGAATTTAATGTTCAGGACTAAATCACTAATATGCTAACGGAGACAAATATAGAAGAACATTTTTCATAAAGTTTTGAAATATAAAAATTTACATGAAAATATAGGGAATGATAGATATTATTGTTTCCTTTTTATCTTAATAGAGATTATAACTAATAACAATGAAGAAGAGAGGCGAATGAGGAAGCTATGCGAGGCAGCACAAGAAGGCCGTGTTTCAAATTTGAACACACTACTCCAGCAAGACCCATTGATCTTGTGCAGACTCAGTTCACAAACAACGTTCTTTGAAACTCCTTTACACATATCAGCTTTACTTGGCCACCTTGAATTTACCAAAACCCTTCTTGCTCACTGCCCCAGACTCGCCCCTGATGAGTTGGACTCATCTCGACGCACGCCTCTTCACTTGGCTTCTGCACAAGGCCACATCCACATTGTGAAGGAACTGTTGCAAGCTTGTGGAGAGGCATGTTTGGTTCGTGACCAAGAACACAGAATCCCTCTGCACCATGCAGTTGATAAGAGGCAGAAGAGACTTTGTGTTGGAGCTGATTACAGCAAGGCCAAAGTCTTTGAGCTCACATGATGACAAGGGGAAAACTATTTTCCACTTGTGTGTGATGCACAACCAGTTGGAGATCTTGAAAGATCTGGTGATATTGGATATTGATGGCACCCACGAGCTGCTTATTAAGGGAGACTTGGATGGAAACAACACCGTTCTCCATTTGGCTATCATGTTGAAGCAAGTTGAGGTACTTTTTTCTTACTCTTCATGTTTGTGTTTCCATCCTTTTCTGGTTCTGCTATGTGTAAGTCACAAGCATAACATGTTATACTAGGAGAATTATAATCAAGTCTCACAGAAGAAAAATAATTACTAAAAAATCCCAATAACAACCCCAACAGTTCATAATGATAAGTCTTATAGTGAGAATGACAACCTTTTGGATTTGTTTTTCAATTGTTTTCCTTGCTTAGGACCTCATTATTATTCTCCCTATTATATTTGCTGCTTGTTCGTTGTTGTTTAGACTGAGTTACCTCTTTTCAATTCAAACAATAATATCAGAAGCATTGAACTCGAAGAACGGCATGGGTTTAACCGCAGCCGATATTGTTGAGCGAAGTCCCAAGGACACCAAGAGCCTTGAAATACAAGTCATATTGATGGAGTCTGGAATCAAATTCTGAAAAAAAGAAAGGATTGATGGTGTTGCGAGCAAAGAAGAGAGATGTAGGAAAGAGAGGTGGCCGTGGAGATATGTTTTGGAAACTATAGACCATAATGGGGATTGGCTCGAAGACATGAGGGGGAATCTCAGCACGGTGGCTACTGTCATCTCAACCATGACCTATCAAACTGTACTTAGCCCTCCAGGAAGCGTAGTCCAACAAGGAATAAGACCGAACGATCCCATTGGCTGCTTGCCGTACAAAGATGAGTCTGAGCATGATAAAGGCTCTTCCGGACAATGTCCCGGGGAGGCCATGCTTGCTTATCGTCAAACACGTCTTTAGCCTCTTCATAATGTACAATACCATCTCTTTTGTGACATCTCTGTGTGTCGCCCTCTTGCTTGTGAGTGGCGTTCCTCTCAAACATAGATTTGTGATGTGGCTGCTATCCATAGGCATGGGTATAAGTATCACGTACCTCCCAAATGCTTATGCTGTTGTTTTCGTCCTTTTCACCCGGGACGTTCATGATATCGATCAAGTGATGACCATATCCTCTTGCATTTTTAATGCTTTGCGTGCACTGACTGTTGTATACAGCATGGTGATATTTGTTACATGGGTAGTGAAGAAACTGAGGGCAAAGGCAGGCAATAAGTTTCCCAGGTAGTCCAGTGGCCACACGGCTAATAATGCTGGACATGATCTCAATCAATTCATGCGTCTTTGGTGTGTGCAAATTTTAATTTCAGGGGTTGATTACTGTTAATGTTCTCTGTGTACGCATATATATATATATACACACACACATATCTGCACTGAAGTATTATATTTATATTCAATGAATGGCTTGTGTTTTAATTTAGATGTTTTCAGTTCTGTCTTCCTCATCTTCCCTACTCATCTCATGCATCCTCGTCATCATAAAAGTTGTATCTCACGCTTCAGATTTTGAAGGCGGTCCTACTTTAGCGTATGAGAAACCTTCTTTTCGCAAGTCAAAATAGAAAAACTCACATTGGGTTTAGGGATAATCAGGCTCGAACTGTTGACTTCCACCACGTCAAGATGACACTCTACCACTGAGTTATATCCCTTTCTTTGCCCCGCCCCTATTGAGAAATAGAATTGACTAATCCTAAGGCAAAATGTTCATCATTTCATTTCAGTGATGATGTATAAACCATTTATACATTGATATGTATAAACTAACGCTTCTTCATATGGATCATCAATACCTTGTATTTTTTTTTTGGGGGGGGAGAGGGCAGCTAACTTTTAGTTTAGATACAGAGAAAAATAAGATTTATTATTTTTTTTAAAGCTTTTTTCTGCATTCTCTCCTCCCTATTTTTCTCTCTATCCAAATGAAAGTTGGTTACATCATTAAATTCATTAAAAAAAAAGTTTCTAAATAAATTTGCTCACACTATCATGTTGCTATCAGTAGTGACCAGTGAATCTATTCCGACACCATCTTGCAGTAGAGATTACGCTACGCTATTACGAAGAATAATTGGAGGACTTTTAATTTTTAACTAAAAGAGCAGACAGGTAGGACCCACAAACTCTCAAATACAAGAGGAGCTCACACGTCACTAGCTTATAAGTTATAAGATCCCTAATAGCCACATGTCACTAGCTTCTTGTTTTTTTTTCAATCCAACATGCTGGTATTATTTTTTAGTTACATCCAGCGCCTTAAATTTTAGGGTGTTTGATACACTACGAATAAAACTAAAGTGCTAGAAGTAAAAAAAAAGAAAAAGAAAAAGAAAAGATTATGTATAAAGTTACACCATTCAGAAAAAATTAAGAAGTTGGGCGGTACACTTAAGAAATAAGATCAGGCTACTGAGAGTGTCTTTACCTAATATATAATAAACATTCATTGTGAAAGTTATATATCGTAGGTTTAAAATTTTAATAATATATTTGTTTTCCAAATTTACCTGAACTAACTTTTGAAAGTTTTGACAGAGCCTTTAAGTAGAAACTAAACTATAATTTAGAAGTAATTTTATAATAAACAACGTAAACATGTAAAATAAATTTTATCTCAATTTACATAAAAATACTTTTTAAATGTGCTTTTTGATTATACCGAACGGCCACCCTAAATCGCAGAGACATTATTTTATCATTGTATTCACGCAAGTTTCTCTCTATTTTCCGCCACAACAATATCACAGATAAAAATATTTTAGTTTTAAAATTTTCTGTTCAAATTAAATGCTTTGTGAAAAATTAAGGAATAATTAAATGACAGCAGTCAATTGCATCAAGATCATTAAAAGGGTTTGATTCTTTAATCACTGTATTGGATAATACTTACAATAAATTTTTTATATTCAATATGTCAAGTTCTCCAACCAGATATGATCATGTATCCTATTTCTAAAATATTAATATTTAATAATATTTAATTATAAATTCATATAAAACAAACAAGAAAAGGCACATAACCCTTGAAATAACAAAATATAAAGAACTTGACCTAACTCTTTTCCTCCACAATTTACCTTATTGTTTTCATCACCTGAACTAATCCTAATTAATGACAAGATGTAAGTAGTTCTATAAAATCTTTTTCTGCTTTTTATTAAAAGAAAGAAAAAGTAGGAAAAATCATTAAAAAAAAGACTTTAGAAATTAAAAAAATTATAAATAGGGACCCATTACAACATTAATATTGGTTTTGACAACAATTTTTATGAATGGATTCTTGTGTGCAATTTTCCAATTTTAATGATGTTTTATTGTGATTTTTCAAAAAAAAAAACTAAATCATTGTTAGATTGTTTATAAATTTTATAAGAACTGATGTGTAGTTTATCGATTTTACCAAATAAATATTTAAATTATTCTTTGTTTGCTTATAATAATAAATAATTGTTTTATTAATGATTTTTAAATTTAATGGTATCTTTATTTATCTTTGTACTTTCATCAATATTCTTTCTCATCTTTTTCACTATTACAAAAAATGAGATATAATATTGTAGCTCCAACAAATGGGAACTATAGGGATCGAGTTGCAACGAGTCAAATTTCAGGGACTAAGTTACAACCGAGTCAAAACTACAAGGACTGAGTTGTAATGAGTCAAAGTATAATGACCGAGTTACAAATGTGTTAAAACTATAGGGACTAAAAGATTAATTTTTCCAAACTTTAAAAATTTATTAAAACAAAACAATTTTTTTTAAATATAACTAATTCCATCCTGGAATGAGTATTTGGAGTTATGAAAAAAAAGATATTAATATTTGGTTAAGAAATTTTAGAAACTAGAAAAGCAACTAAGTTTAATAAAATATGCTAACAACATTTTTTTGTCACAGTCCACTCCTCTTAGCTATTATCAAATGTAGCTTCGTGATATATTAATTAGTAATAATTAAATTAAGGCCAAGTTATTATTTTAATATAAAGTTATTTTAGATTATTTAGAGGGATATAAATATATAATTAATTAATTAATATAGTATATTGACTTATTGAGCATGAAAGCCCGCCGACTTAGCCTGCATTTGCCCAGCCCAAACTTACTAGGGCTTTTCATGGGCAAAGAGGGGTAATAAGCTGCATATTTCAACCTTTTCATGCTTCAGACTAGGCATCGGGCAAGAGGCCAGCCCTACTCATGTGCAGCCCTAGCATCCATCATGCAATTGACTGACAAAACGTGTGGTGGATAAAATATGTAGTGTTTAGATTCATGATTTGGCAATTTAATTTTTGTGTAAAAAACCACTTAAAGTCAAAAGTAAAAAGTTATTTTTGCTTTTTCTTTTTGAAAAGTAGAGAGTCGACGTTAAAAAGAGGTGGATTCATTTTTAAGAAATTTATTATTTTCTCTTTTTCTTGCTATAAATTTCAAATAATTAATTTACGGATAATAAAAAATTAGTTAAAATTAATTGAAAGTAATAATAGGTTATAAATATATTTCTTTTGGGCCATAATCTAAGTCATTTTAATTAATTCATCAAGTGGCTTATATTTTGGACCAAGTTATTCTTCTAGAAGTGATTTATATTGTGGACCAAAGAAAGTACTTTTGATTTTAAACATGCCTTTACAATAAGTGAAATAAAAGATAAGAGAAAATATATAAAGAAATGTAATTAGAGAGTATAGCATAAGAGAGAGAATAAAATATATAAATTATTTGATCACATTTATTTATTTTATTTTATAACTAAACTTATTTGTTCACTAATAATCTGATGAGAGCCTTTGTCGTTCGCCTTGGGGTTCCCAATCAAAAATAAATCCAAACAATGCAATATAGTGCAAAACTCGGGTCGTTTCACTTTGAGGAGCCTTTATTTGAAATTCTAAGCAACTAAGTATCAAAAACAAAGAATTGAGTTGGAAAGGGATTGATTTTCTTTTTAACTAACTAATTGGCAAAATTTAAAATGATGTAAAATGAGTAAATAATTTTTAGATTTTTAGTTTATAAAATGGATATGAATGAAATAAATGAAGAGAATTAACAAGTGACAGCAAATGGAAAAGCAATCCTCTAACACAATGATTAAGGCTATCACTACTTCAATTAATTTGGGAGTTAGCTAAATTCAAAAGACTCTAAGGGCCACCCCCTAGACTCGGTTTAATTAGAATAATCAACACCAAGCCACCTTGCATATTAATTATTCACAATTAAACTGTTTCAGCGCAATTAGCCAAAAAGAAAATCAAAGAAAAGCAATTAACATTTTTAGTCCAATAACCAAGCCATCTTGAATTACCACTGAATGTTCACAATAATTTCAAAACATAGTCTGACCCAGTACAATGTAAAGAAATTAAAACTAATCACAGTATAGTGTTAAATGCTAATCAAAGATTCCAACAACTACAACCAATCTCAATACAAATATAAACCATCACAGCCCATTCAAACATTATAAAATTCATTATAAGACCTAGAAATCACAATTATAATGAAAGAAGTAAAGATTAGAAGAGCTGAAACTCCCTTTTGAAGCTCTTAGTTCAAGCCATAATCATTGCTCTAGAGAATTGGAAGGATTTAGCTAAGTCCTTGTATCACTGAAGCTCCACCGTATGCTTCAATAATCACAACCATAGCAGAACAACAATGAAGGAGCCAATGGAAGATGAAAGCTGGAGGTATCATTTCGCCGTTCAAGCTCTTTGTTCTGTTCGCTAATCTGGTTCACGTCTCCTCACTCTGTTGGCTGTCTCTCATCCAGCGCCGTCAAGATGAAGAAGATGATGACCCGAATATTGCCTCCACCGTTTGCTTCACTGCTCGCGTCGTCTCCTCACTCTGTTCACGTGAGTCCCAGGTCCTTGTGTGTGCGTCCTCTAGTTCAAGAATGAAGATGAATAATGCCGTCACTCTGCTTCTTGCGTCGTCGAGCTCTGGACCTCACTCAGCTCCCTCGCCTCTCTCTCGCGTCTGCCGTCAGCTCCTTGTTTTTGTCTCTCTGTTTTCTTTCCTTCTGCCGCCGTCAAGACTCTGTTCTGTTCTCTCTCGCTATCTTCTCTCTGCCACCAGTGAGAAGACGCAGAGAAGATGAATGGTGAATGAAGAGAACACCGTCGAGCTGTTCGTTTTCTCCCTCTGATTCGCTGTCTGCTCGTGTGCGTCTCAGTTCACGCCACTGTCCTCTGTTCCTTTGTGCTGCTGGTTCGCCCCCTGCTGTCGCGAAATCCCTGCCACCAGGGAGGTTCAACTGAGAAGATGATGAATGGTCCTCGTCTCGCCGCCAACTCTGCCTCTCCCGTCACTCGTCCTTCTTTCTTTTCTTTATCTTTTTCCACGCCGTCGGCTCGCGTGCTGCTCTCCATTGAAGATGATGAATAGTTTTAATTTTTTTTTTTTGGTACAGAAGAGGGCTAAGCCCAACAAGAAAAAAATTAAAACTCAGGGGAATCAGATCCCATACAATCATCCAAAAGCAAATCTTGTAATCTCGCTGGACAAGCATCCAACACAGATGAGCGTGCCAGACCTTCCTTCGCTAAAGCATCGGCTAACTTGTTTTGTGCTCGAGGTATATTAAGTATGTCCACTTCCCATGAATACTTCAAAAGCTTCAGGATTTGTACGACCACTAAGCCTGCACCCTTGTGTGCGTCTTTTCGGGTTAGTAAATTCACCAGGTTCCTTGAGTCAGATTCCAGGATAATTTTCCTAAATCCAAGATCCCAAGCCAAAGAGAGCCCTTTTAACATTGCCCATTCCTCTGCTTCCTTGGCGCTACAAACACCAATGAAATGAGTTAAACCACCAACCCATTTTCCAGAACTGTCCCTTATAACTCCTCCACACCCAGACCTCTTACTCGCTGAACTTGTGGCACCATCAACGTTCAGCTTAACCCAACCTACAGGTGGTTTCTGCCAAGCTACATAAACAGACTCTGAAGTGGGACTTAGAAGTACTTGGTCATGCACCTGTGTAAAGTTCCTCCACGTTTGCAAGAGGATAGATGCAGGGCCCACTGGTTTGATAAACCGATGAATAGTTTTAATTGATTATTAGGTTAGGGAGCAAAATGTGCGTTTTGCTCTCCCCCCTTTTTTTTATAATTATTTTCTCTTTTTTTTTATCTTTTTATTTTTAAAATCTCCAAAAACCTACAATCAAAATTTAAAAATAAAGTAGCATTAATTGTCCTTAAAAATCAATTAATTATAATTAAACCAAAATATGACAATTTTGTCTCTAAAAATTAATAATTTAAAATAAAACATATTAAATCAATTAATAATCAATTAAGACCAAAAGGACCAATTAAGTTGACAAAACTCATATAAAAGATATCAAAATATATAAAAATAATTGAGTTTGTCATAATCCAAACAACTCTACTTTCATAAGTTGACTTATTTATAAAAATCAATCCATACACAAATCATATTACTCAATCTAACTTTCATCCAATTAATTGAAAATAAGCTACTTTTTTATCGTTAATCCAAATGGACTTAATATCAATCTACAGATTCGATTATTTTTAGAAGTTACCAAAAATAGATTTTCAAATTATAATTAGAAATATGTTTTTGAGAAACTCTTCATGAAGCACGCCTATCCACTTAGCTTCTGCAGAAGGCCAACGTTGTCCAAATTACCATTATAATCAGCATTATATATTGCTTCACAGCAAAATTCCAAACAAGTTATTTCTATATATTTGCATGTATCCAACAATTGTAGCCTTCAAAATCATATCTCCCATTCTTTATATCTACGTATATATATTCTCTGAAATGGCTATAATTCTAGGGGACAATTTTGCTCAATTGATAACTCATTATTTTGAATATCTTGAAAGAATATTTTAGGTGATTTTTGAGGAGTTATTAATAGGATTTTGGATGATTTAAAAGAGTTTTGAATATAAATTAATTGTGAGTATTATTTGGGGGATTTTCTTGTAAATAGCTTGGTCTTAAATAAATAAAAGTAGCTATAGATTTATCTTATGTCAGTTTTAATTTTTATTTTATTTCCCTTTTTTAATATTATATTTTCTTTTAATTTTTTCTTCTCCATTTATTTTATCTTCACTTCTCCTCCCCTTTTATTATTGCCGAACAGAGAGAGGAAGTTTTTGAAGCTGCTGAATCAAGACACAAAACGGCACCGTTGGCACGTGGGAGGAGTGGAACGCACCGTTTGGAGGATCGAGGAGGGTTCTATTTTGAAGGGGATTATCGTCCATCGTCTGGAGGAGGCCGCCGAAACTGAAAGAAAGGAAAATCACGATCATCATCTTGGAGGGCCGCCGAAAGGGGTTTTTTGGAGCTGTGAGGTTGCTCTGAGAGGCGCCGACGCTGGTGAGAACCAGAGGGGGAGCCGAGATTTCATCATCGTCTTGAGCAGAGGAGCGCTGAACAGGGTTGAAGGTCGGTCGACACTGTTCATCATCTTCCTCCATTGAATCGTAGACGCCGAGACTGGTTCGAAGCAGGAAAGTGGCGACAGCAATGATCTTGAGAGAACGAGTTCAAGGGACGGCAGTGAGGAGAGGAGACCATTAGCAGTGTTCTGTTTTCTTCCCTTGTTCCTATTTTGTATTCTGATGGGAGTCTGATCTGAATCTTGTTGCTGAAACTGATTATATCATGTGTAGCTAAATTTCTTTTTACAGTCTAGAGGAACCATGAACTTGTTAGTAGACTGATTTTAATTTTACTGAATTGAGGATGCTTAACGGTAAATTTTGGTTATTTAATCTTTTGCTTTATTATCGGCCATCATTAATTGTAAATTTGAGAATTAAAGTTTTCTTTGACAAAGAAGATTTTAATTGGGCTCTTAGATTAAGTAATATGAAATTGGATGACAATCTAATTTGTGATTAGGATAAAAATATACCTAATTATCTCATATAATTGTTAATAAGTGAGACTGAATTGTTTAGCCTTTTCGTTAATTGTGTGAGATATTATATGATTAATTTAAGAGAGGGTTATAAGTAGACCAATAGATACTTGTAGCTAATTGAACTCTAAATTAACAAAATTGACATTAAAACTAACTAATTCAGTGAATTAAGATTCAAGAAGCTAGCAAGAGATTGATAACTCTAAGTTGTTCTTTTTAATATTTGTCTAGTTAATTTGAGAAAATTTTGTTTTATTTATTTTAATTTCTTTTCATTTGATTTTATTAAATCTTAATTTTTTCAACTTAAACGAAACAAAAATTTTTATTGCCTAATCACTATTAATTGAATTCTTTGTGAGATCGACTTTGATTTGTTACTGTTTATTTTTACAACCTTAACACTTGTAATGTATCTTAATATTGGGTAGCATCATCAGTGTTTGTGGGAATCGAACACTTGTGGAAGCAAATAAACAAATAAACAAAAGGATGACTCTTGTTGTCACATCAATTATAACTGGAAGTTGCAGGCGCTAGCCAATTTGTATTTGAGGAGACCAGCCGGCTGACTACTTTCTGGCAAAATCAGATTTTCAACCTTCCACATTAGGCTTATCGATCCTAACCATTTTCCTAACCGATTTGCCGCCTGCTTTTTTCTCCAAGGCATTCTTCCATAGCGCATTGGAAACATCAGAAAATATCATTTTTAAATATTTAAGACTAATTAAAATATGTTATAGCATCTGCACATAGTATGTGTCGAAGCAGAAAATAATCCCATTCGAGGAGTGCAACCAATCACGGAACCTGTTCTGAGGACGATTATTAATTAATATTATTAGTATAAGCATGAAAATAATCAAAATCTAGCCATTTAAAAGCCTATGTACTAATTTATATCAATACGTGTATGTATGATGTAATAATAAGTGAAAAACTTCACCATTTTTAATATGCTTCCCCTCTTCTACCAAGTTTTTTTTTTTTTTTTGGTTAAAAAACAAAACAAAGGTTGGATTGGTCAGAATCGGCCTAAAGAAATACTGCCCCAGGGCCAGGTGTGATTTGGAGTAAACGGTTAGTTGGGTGACGAGAATATTATTAGTGTAATGATAACATTTGCAGGTGAAAATTTGGAAAACGATATATTCAAATAGGATTGTCGATAAAGTATTGTTCATATCGTGTGATGTTGCCTTCACAGATTGAGTTGTGGACGTTGGTTTCACATAATTCGACAGAAACTTGAACATTAAGTAATCATAAGCAACACACTTTTGACAGATTCTTTCAAAATGATGTGTATATATAATGAAGAATACATACAACTTTCTTATTCACGCAAGAGAGGCTATAATAATCAAAATGGGGACTTCCCATGGTGAAGAGGACAGATTGAGCGTTCTTTATGAAGCATCACGCAAAGGATCTGTATCAACTTTGAACTCACTTTTACCAAAAGAACCATTAATCCTCCACAAGATCTCACAAAGTGGCTTCACCGAAACTCCTTTACATATATCAGCCTTGCTTGGCCACCTTGAATTTACCAAGGCACTTGTCACATACAAACCCAGACTAGCCATTGAGGTTGACTCTTCCCAGAACACACCCCTCCACTTGGCTTCTGCAGAAGGTCATACCGAAATCGTGAAGGAACTTCTTAAAGTTAATGACAAGCCATGCTCGTTTCCTAATGAAGAGGGCAAAATTCCTTTGCATTATGCAGTTATGAGAGGGAGATTAGACGTTGTGAAAGAGTTGGTGAACGCGAAGCCTGAGTCTCTGAGCTTTCTTGATAATGGAAACACTGTTTTTCACTTGTGTGTGATACACAATCATTTGGAGACTCTCGAGTGTTTGGTGGAATTGGAAGTTGCCATTTCTGGGAAGCTTCTTAACTTCGCGATTTCTGATGTAGTGGGCAACACCGTTTTCCATTTAGCTGTCGCATCCAAGCAAGTTGAGGTGTGATATCCTCCCTGATATAACGAGTTTTCTTTTTACATGAACGGGTTATATTTTTTGTGAATTGTTGGGTCTAATTTTTTTTTTTAACCCCAAACTCATATGTGACACTTCCCACAATATACTAACATGCAAGTTTAATATTTCAGACTATAAGGTACCTCCTATCAATCCCATATGTAATAGAAATGGCAAGCTTGAAGAACGATATGGGTCTTACAGCCTATGACATCCTCAAACGTAATCCAAAAGATTTCAAAACCCTAGAAATACAAGTCATGCTGACGGACTATTCTGGAATTAGAGCTGAGAAGAACGGAATCCACACGCATTCACACTCATCATCACCAGTTGCAAGACCAAAACCTCAAACTCGAAAGAAGAAGAGAAACTGCTTCATAAAGATTTTGAAATGGATTGGAGGTTGGTTCAAACACAAGGGTGACTGGGTAGAAGAAATGAGGGGAAATCTGAGTTTAGTGTCTACTGTTATAGCCACCATAACATTTCAATCATTGATAAACCCACCTGGTGGCTTCATCCAACAAGGTTTATCTCAAGGCTCATCCAATATTGAAGCCCTAAAGTGCACTATCCTTCCTAACAACGTGTCCTATTGTCCTGGGCAAGCTGTCTCATCTTTTAGTTTCCAAGATATGTTTTTGGAGTATGTAATTTTCAACACTATCTCTTTCATTTCATCGCTTAGGGTCACCCTCTTGCTTGTGAGTGGAGTTCTTATGAAATTAAATTAAATCCTAGTAAATAAATACAAGTAACCTAAACTATAAAAATGATTTTTGATTTAATAATTGCTAATTATACACCATGAATTAAATTGAAATTAAAATACTTTTTTTACTTTTATATAAAAATAATTAAAATGAATGAAGATTAAAGAAATGAAAATGAAACACTCAAATAACAATGATAATGATTAATCATCCAATTCAACAACGCAGACAATCCTCACTCCAAAAGATATGAGAGTTAAAACAATGAATTAAGAATTATAATTAAGCTTTTAATCTAACAACCAAGCCACCTTGAATTGTTACAAAATATTTTTCTAAAATCCCAACTTACTAACTTCAACTAGAATAGTAAAATAGAATTAAGGATGCTAAAAACCAATGCTTAATTAAAACTCTTAAATCCAAAATAACAGAATCAAAGCTAGCAAAAGATAATATGATCCAAGATTCCAAGCTACCTCAAAAAATCACAATATATTAACTCCAAAATCAATACAAATGTCATAACCACAACATTATAATTGAAACTAAAGCTATAAACAACCTAATGTCAAATACTAAACAGTAATCTAGCCACAATAATCTCCAAATATAATCAGATTAAATGATACAAATTTTTCAATAATTAGAATAACTATCCTAAGACCTAGTAATTGTTAAACAACTATTGGATAGGAAATTAAAGTAACTAAAACTCCCCTTTAATGATCCGAGCTCCTGCCATTGTTGTTGAATTAGAGAATTATGAAGCTCCAGCCACGCATAATTTCAGAATCTACTTCAATCAACTCCTTCATACCTTCGGCCATGGCAGTGAAGGGGACGGTGGTGATGATGATCTTGTGGAAAGGAAGAATTCCCGTCGAGCTCCCCTTTCCTCTTCACGCCCTCAGCCTCTGCTTCTCTCCCCCTGATTCTGCGTCACTGTCCATGCCTCTGGTTTGCTGGAGATATGATGAATAGTGCCGTCGCACATGTAGCCGCCAAGCGCCCCCCGCATCCTCTGCTCTGTTCACGCTATATTCTCCCAAGATGATAAAGTATGTTGTATTAGTGTATTAGGTTGGGGGGGGCATTGCGTCTTGCTCCCTCTTTTTATTATTATATATTTTTCTTTTATTTATTTATTTAATTTATTTAATTTATTTTTTTATTTTTATTTTTAAGCCTTCTAAAAACTTGCAATCAAAATTCAACAATAATGTAGCATTAATTGTCCTTAAAAATCAATTAATCACAATTATGACAATTTTACCCCATTATGCATTAATTCAAGCTAAAGCACTTTAATGTGAATCATACTCAAATGATGCAATTAAAGACCAATAATAATGATAAAAACCCACCAAAAATATATAAAAATGCATGTAAAAACATAGGTTTGTCAACTCCCCCATACTTAGCCTCTTGCACTCCTAAGCAAAATATCATTAAAGAAGAATCCAACAGAAACACTCAATATAAGCAAACATAAAAATGTGCAATCAACTCAAGCAACCTTTATTCCCAATCAATCAACAATCATAAAATACTTTAGTATCAATCAACAATCATAAAATACTTTAGTGCAAAGAAACTAACACAATAGAGGAAGAGAAATATAATAGAGCTCACATAGGGTACAAGTGTTTCACTCATCTCTTAAATGGGAAAAATTTCACTCAATCCACCTTGATTAGCACCTACCATAAGCTTGTAGAGATTCTAATATCTCCACCACTAACATACCTTAGACTTGTGATCAAGGGGACTTGAAGGGCTGTAATATTGGAAAGCAAGGCCAAATGAATGAGATGAACTAACAAGTGAAATGCATGAGTAGTATAGTATCAACTCAAAGTGAGCTAAAGTACAATCATGCAAGAACACCAAAGTGTGAATTTTAAACTTTTGAAATAGAAATCCTTGCTCTTCAAACTACCATGGAATGCCTTGTTTCAAATTTTATTCTTTTGTTGCAACTTATTTCTTTTTCTATAACTTTCTTTCTTTGGCTTTTTCAATACATTTTCTTCTCTTTATTGCCTTTTTCCATTTCTTTTTCTTCTTTTGTATTCTTTTTTTTTTTTTGTATTTGCGTCCAAGCCCAAGAAGGCAAATATATAGACTTTAATGATGTACTTTTCAAAATGAAAAGCTAAATGTAACTCATGCAAAACACTTGCTAAAAAGCAATGAGTGAAATGAAAGTGAAGGCTCAAAGGGTGAACAAAGGTTAGGAAGTAGCTTGTGTTTAGGTAAAGGGTTAAGAAATGAATGCCCCTATCATCCTCACAAATCTGGGTATTTATGCAGCTTTGAAAAAGAATCTAGACAAGTTTTAGAAGTTAACCAAAACTAGGTGAAAATCACACAAGATGAGAAAGAATACATGGCTCAAAAATCCTTCCATCAAGGCTTTCTCCAAGATGTTTCCTCCTTAAGGATCAAGCTATGAAACAAGGTTAATAACACTACACCAAAGACATTCTACTATACTAACTAACTAAGAACAAAATTTACTCAAATCAAATGCAATCAAACTCAGTCGTGCAACATTCACAAGGATTGTCCAAAAGGATTTTAAAAGAGATACCCAAGGATTACAAAAGTCAAAAGTCAGCAACAAAGAAAACAACAAATCGCCCATACAGCAGTGCAAAACACTGAGGCAAATAAAAATAGGAGGACATAGAAACCATCAGTAAAACTCCCAAGCAAGAATCACTCTCAAATCATGCGATGCGATTCAGAAATCAACCAATAAGGCAAATAAGAGAGCAATTATAGCAGCAATACTTAGGAAACAGGAGCAAATCCAAAGGAAATTTTTTTTTTAAAATAGCTCAACAACTCAACAACAATCCCTCCCCCATACTTGATCAATACATTGTCCTCAATGTAAGCTTAGACTAAAGATATGAACAATTGGAAGCTCAAAATGTGCAAGGACAAGGCAGGGAAAGTACTGCATACAACTAACAACAAACAATAAAACAAAACATAACCCACCTTTTACTACTGGCTATATCCCTCCCCCATACTTATCTCACAAAACAAGCAAGTAATTCAAAGGATACGAGTTAAGGAAGGAAAGGGACAACCTTTAGAACGAAATCTCTTCAAACTCTTGTAGGAGGAGTTCTCATCTCAGATGAGAAACATATATCTCTTTAGTGTGCTCACTTTTCCATTGACATTTCTTGGTGGTGAGGGTTCCTGCAAGAGAAACATTGAACTAGGAGCAGTATCTAGTCCAAAAAGAAAAACTTGGAGAGATCTAGAGTAGCATAAGTATATGTGAGTTGCAAAATCTTCCAAGTAAATATCACACCCAAGAAAGTCAATAGGATTCCTTTCTATAGGAATCAAATAATCAAGAATATTTTCAAAAATGTCTTGTGTATGCAAAGTGGAAGATGAAGAATCCAATTGACAGTTGTTGGAGTACATCACATCACTTTTACTAACACAAGAGGTGGGTGGAAAAAGAGTGGAAGAAGAAGAAGATTCATGTAGAATATGATTATGCAATGCAATATTATTATTTACATAGCTACTTAAATCACGAGGCAAGTCACAAGAAAGAATTAGATGAAAAGATTCATTTTTATTTACAATTTTGTCTTTCAAATTTTTTGAATCTTTCCCTACTAACACATTAGAAGCATGCAACTCAATGGGATTTTTAGAAAGATAATTTCCAAGGCTATGGTTAAATTTATATTTCTCCACAAGATCAACATCCAAGTAATTCATATCAATATCATGCTTTATATTGTTAGCACTTTTAGTACTAGAAAGCAATGCACACACTTTACCAAAGTTCTGCTTTTGCGACCCAACAAGTATATCATACTTGTTATTAATGCAATCCATGCATATAGTGTGGGCATTGCAAGAGCAAGATAGAGGTTCGTTCAAATTAGAATTAATTGCACCATCTAATCTAGCACTAGAAAGAGAAGCATGTTCGTCACATAAAGAAGCAATGACAGTGCAAGTGACATCATCAACTAAACAACTACTATTAGAAGTGTTCAAGTGAAAATTTTCATTTTTAAACACTGATTCAACTATGATTTCCTCATCCACCTCATCATCACTCACATCATCAATAACTTCAACAAGAATAGTAGTTATAGCATAAGGGTCAATCTCCTCAAGAAGAGGATCAATATTACCTGATGTAGGGCACAAGTCCTTATGAGTTTGTAGATGCTCTTGCTTCATCTCAGCTTCTTGTATTCCCAAATTCAATTTGAGCTATATCACTCAAGATCTTCTCCAATGCACTCTTACATTCTCCTAACTCTTCCTCTGATTCCTTTGAGATTCCAGATATCCGTGCTTCTTCAAGTAATCCATGGTAGTATAAATTTAAGTAGTCATAAGCTTCTCTTAAAAATCGTATCTGGTCCTTCTTAGGAATAGTGAGAAATGGATCAGGTTCATTGAATTGATGTTCATGACATTGGGGAATAGAATGGTACATGGATTGGGACGAGGGTTGGTGGTAGTATTCATATGGAAAAGGAGGTGGTTCTTGGTGGTATGTATATGGTAGAGATATATGATTAAAGTATGGTTGGTGAGATTGGAGTGATGGGTTAGGTGATTGATGTGGAGGATAGTTCATCCAAGAAGGGTCATGGGTAGAGAGGTGATTAGGCATTTGAGACTCTAACTGAGTTTGGAAGAAGTCCAACTGTTGTAACAACTCTTCAATCTCTTGAGAACATGTTGAATTAGAAGGTGCTTCATTCCACGTACTATTTCCTGCACAAAAGTGAGAATGTGAGGGTAGATCATGATTGCTATTAAACCAAGCCATGAGTCACACAATCAATTCCCAACAAAAACCAACCTAAAGAAATTCAAAACAATCCTAAAAAAAACCTAAAACAATCAGAAAACTAACACAAAAACACAAAAGCAGAAAAATCTGGAAGAATTCCAGAAAATAAAAAAAATTAGAAAAAGTGGGGGAAAAAACTTGAATTTGGCCAAAATTTGCTGGGGTTGCTTAGAATGCCCAAACCTTTGGAATACCAATTGTTAGAATTTTCTAGGCAAAAATTTTTTAGTTCCAACAAACTGATTTTTTTTTTTTTTGAAAACTTAGATTTTTGCCAAATTTTGTATGTAAATCCAACATTATGATGCAATAACATGCACGTGTCTATATCTATATGCAAAACAAAAAAAATCAAGATATTTGGTTGTATTTTTGAAAAAATTTTGATTCAAATGAAAGAAATGGTATGAAAAATAAGAAACAAATGTAAACTACTTAAGAATGTAAAAACTAACAAAATTGAAAACTACAAGGCTCAACAAATCACCCAACCAAGGTTATTTGACACTTAATTACTAGGGAACCAATTTCTTGGTTTTCCGGCAACGGCGCCACTTGAAATAATGCCCTTAATTTATCGCTTTGGGATTACTCTAAAAATTAACCGAATTAATGTAATATAGTGCACAATCCGAGTCGTATTCATTTTGAGGAGTCAAAAATGAAATTAAATCCTAGTAAATAAATACAAGTAACCTAAACTATAAAAATATTTTTTGATTTGATAATTGCTAATTAAACACATGAATTAAATTGAAATTAAAATAATTTTTTATTTTTATATAAATATAATTAAAATGAATGAAGATTAAAGAAATGAAAATGAAACGCACAAATAACAATAATAATAATCAATCCTCCAATTCAACAACGCAGGTAATCCTCACTCCAAAAGATACGGGAGTTAAACCAATAAATTAAGAATTATAATTAAGTTTTTAATCTAACAACCAAGCCGCCTCGAATTGCTACAAAATATTTTCCCAAAATCCCAACTTGCTAACTACAGCCAGAATAGTAAAATGGAATTAAGGATGCTAAAATCCAATGCTTAATTAAAACTCTTAAATCTAAAATAACAGAATCAAAGCTAGTAAAAGACAATATGATCCACGATTCCAAGTTATCTTAGAAAATCACAATATATTAACTCCAAAATCAATGCAAATGTCATAACCACAACATTATAATTGAAACTAAAGCTATAAACAACCCAATGTTAAATGCTAAACAGTAATCCAACTACAATAATCTCCAAATATAATCAGATTAAACAATACAAATTTTTCAATAATTAGAATAACTATCCTAAGACCTAGGAATTGTTAAACAACTATTGGATAGGAAATTAAACTAACTAAAACTCCCTTTTGATGATCCGAGTTCCTACCATTGTTGTTGAATTAGAGAATTATGAAGCTCTACCCACGCATAATTTCATAATCTACTTCAATTAGCTCCCTCATACCGTCAGCCATGGCAGTGAAGAAGACAGTGGTGATGATGATCCTGTGGAAAGGAAGAATTCCCGTCGAGCTCCCCTTTCCTCTTCACGCCGTCGGCCTCTGCTTCTCTCCCCCTGATTCTGCGTAACCGTTCGTGCCTCTGGTTCGCTGGAGATCATGATGAATAGTGCCGCCACACATGTAGCCACCAAGCGCCCCCCGTCCTCGGCTCTGTTCACACTATATTCTCCCAAGATGATGAAGTGTGCTGCATTAGTGTATTAGGTTGGGGGGCAAAACGTTGTGTTTTACTCCCTCTTTTTATTATTATTATATATTTTTATTTTATTTTATTTATTTATTTCTTTTTTTCTTTTTATTTTTAAGCCTTCCAAAAATTTGCAATCAAAATTCAAAAATAAGGTAGCATTAATTGTCCTTAAAAATCAATTAATTTCAATTATAACAATTTTGCCCCTATTATGCACTAATTCAAGTTGAAGCACTTTAATGTGAATTATACTCAAATGATGCAATTAGAGACCAATAATAATGATAAAAACCCACCAAAAATATATAAAAATGCATGTAAAAACATAGGTTTGTCACCATATTTTAAATGGGTAGGTTTATTGTCTTTACATTTAATGAAGTTTACATACTTTTAATTAATATTAAGGTACGTAAAAAATGGAACCTTTGGCTCTTTTTTGGCAAAGTTTAAAAATGTAACAAACCTTCACTACAAAAAAACAGACTTTCAGCGGCGACAAAGTGTCGCCGCTGAAAGTTTGCCATTGAAACCAAGACGTTCAGCGGCGACAAAAGTGTCGCCGTTGAAAGTGGACCTTCAGCGGCGACTTTTTAGTTGCCGCTGAAAGTTTGCCATTGAAACCAAGACTTTCAGCGGCGACAAAAGTGTCGCCGCCGAAAGTGGACTTTCAGCGGTGACTTTTCTAGTCGCTGCTGAAAGTGGACCTTCAGCGGCGACTTTTCTAGTCGCCGCTGAAAGTTTGCCATTGAAACCAAGACTTTCAGCGGCGACTTTTCTAGTCACCGCTGAAAGTTTCGCCATTGAAACCAAGACTTTCAGCGGCGACAAAAGTGTCGCCGCTGAAAGTTTGCCATTGAAACCAAGACTTTCAGCGGCGACAAAAGTGTCGCCGCCGAAAGTGGACTTTCAGTGGTGACTTTTTTTGTTGTCGCTGAAAGTATAATATAATAATATATATTTTATTTTACAATATTAATAAACAAATTCAATCTGGCTCAGTGGCAAGAAGGTTGGACACGAAAGGAGGCGGTCACGAGTTCGAACCTGGAAGAAGACACATTTAAGGTGAAAATATTTAGACGATGAAAATATTTAAGGTGACTTTTTTTGTTGCGCTGAAAGTATAATATAATAATATATATTTTATTTTACAATATTAATAAACAAATTCAATCTGGCTCAGCGGCAAGAAGGTTGGACACGAAAGGAGGCGGTCACGAGTTCGAACCTGGAAGAAGACACATTTAAGGTGAAATATTTAGACGATGACGTGGCGAGGAGGAGTGACGTGGCAATGACGTGGAGGTGGCTAGTGATGATGTGGCGGTCAGCGGTGATGACGTGGCTGCCGATGGCAATGACGTGGAGGTCGACGGTGATGATGTGGCGGCCGGAGACGATGACGTGGCACCGGCGGTGATGACGTGGCATTGGTAAAGCCAATTCTTTTTAGGCATTACTTTCAGCGGCGACAAAAAAGTCGCCGCTGAAAGTGTTTTCGGCGGCGACATTTGTCGCCGCTGAAACTTCTAAAAGTCGCCACTGAAAGTATCTTTTAATGGCGACCTTTTTAGTCGCCACTGAAAGTTTTCAGCCACGGCTGCTACGGTAACGACTTTTTAGCGGCGACTTTTGTACTTTCAGCGGTGACAAGAAAGTCAATTTTTTTGTAGTGCTTTCTTAATATGCTTCAGTTAGTTGAAAATATTTTAGTCATTCTTCTGAAATAAACATATTGCTAAATGTTCATTCACAATTATTAAAGATTCTCAAGCGCTGGGAACATAAACAAAATGAATATAGGCACTAAAAATAGATTAAAAAAGTCCCCCTGAAACAGGTGTTGAAATAAGAGATAAAAAGAACTGGACATTAAACTATCTTCTTCAGTGATAATTTTATTATCCCGTGCAGCAACACGCAGGAACACACACACATATAAACATAACACATACACTACATAAGTTGGCAGCAAAACAAAAACCACTAAAATAACAAAATAACAATGCTCTTAATCCTGAAAACAACTCATGCAGGATACCACCATTTGTCTATTGCCGACAACAAGAGGCATTAATTGGCAGATACAGAGCAGCAGCAGCGACTTGTTCACTTCCTGTTATTCTTCTTACGACATTTGTTGGCAATCTTATCGGCAATCCAGATGAGAAAGCGCATTGTGTTAACAACACAAGTGGAAGAACAAACCCACAAGTCCAGAGAAGAAATGCCCAAACGGCCACGGGCCGTAAATAACCACCAGAGTAGACCAACATGTAGACGGCAATGTTGTATGCAACTGCAAGACTGAGGACAGAGAGAGACATGCTTATAGCTAGAATCCATATGGCGGCACTATTCCGCAAAGGAACTCCACTTACAAGCAGGAGGGTGACAGAAAGCGATGCATAGAAAGAGATAGTAATACAAGCCGCATACGACAGAAACTCTCCTTGTCGACGAAAGGATGAGACTGCTTGTCCGGGACAAAGCTCTTTATTATCATCGGTTGGCACGCAGTTGAGGGCCCCAGATGGTGAGGGGGCATCTTCTTGCTTTGCCAAGTCTTGTTGAATAAAGCTTCCTGGTGGATTAATTAAGGCTTGAAAGGTTACAGATGCCATAAAAATAGATGCCGCACTCAGATTCCCCCTCACTTCTTCTATCCAACTAGTATCAACCCCACGCTTCAACTGCCTTCCCATCCATTTTAAAATCATCCTACTCTTCGACATCGATGTTTCAGATTCTTCCGTGTCGGACTTTGTCAACATGAGTTTTATTTCTTTGATTTTCCAGTCTTTCGGACTACGTTCCAGGATATCCAGAGGCGTAAGGCCATCTTTGTTCTTCGTCTTTCCTAGTTCCCTTATTTCTGGAATTGACAGCAGATACCTTACAGCCTAAATACAAACACGTTAGTAAGGTAATGCGATCGATCAACTGCGATTTGTGAATGCCATGTAACTTTTTCTATGTTGTGTTCATAAATAATCACTTTCTTGTCAATATTAGAACTAGCCAAATGTTAAATGTTAGCATACAGTAACTCAAACTCCTAAAAGAGCAAGACAATAAAAACAATATTAGTGTTTCTTCATAACAGGATAAAGGGAAATAACAGCACACAAGAGGTCTTTGAACAAAAATTTATACATACATATTTTTGTTCTTGCTAAAAATTTGATAACACTTTTAAAGGTAAAACACTACTAAGACTCGCCGTTAAATAAAGTGTATCAAAGCCATTAGCATTAGATACTACTGGCGAGTTCATCAAATGGTAATAGTGATGAAGTGGCTTGTGAACAGGGATTTCATAAGTTTCAAGTCATCCTAATATAATAAAAATAAATAGCTAGTACATGCAAGCTTTCTTTCTTTTTTTTTGAAAAAAAAATTAAAAGAAAAGAATAGAAGAATAAAGTATTATGTACCTCATCTCGCTCATACATGATGGCCAAATGGAGAATGGTGTTCTCAGCGCGATCAACGAGCGCAAAGGAAGGAGCACGAGGTGCGCCTGCAGTAACATCGGTAGTGGCATAGTGCAATTTTACCAATGCTTGCAGAGTCTTGAAATGGTTGTATATGACACACAAGTGAAAAACACTGTTCCCTTGTTGGTCAAGACAACCTAGAGAATCTGGCCGCGCTATGACCAATGCTTCCACAACCTGTGGCCTCCCCCTCATAGCTGCATAGTGCAGAGGAAGTCTTCCTTCTCTGTTAGCAACCAAGCATGGCTCACCATTAAATTCTAGCAGTGTTTGCACGGCCTCCAGGTTATCCTCTGCAGAAGCCAAGTGGAGGGCTGTTCTTCCAGCAGAATCCTGTCTAGTGGCAAGGTCACGATTGCGATTGAGAAGAGCCTCAGTGAATGAAGCATGATTTAGCACTGCAGATATGTGTAAGGGAGTTTCACGGCCGTCATCTGGAATGTTGTCAAGGATTAATGCGTTTTGCTGTAACAAATGCTCCAAAGCCCGTACATCCCCACGGCGTGCTGCCTCATAGAGAGCACTCTGTTCATTCGTTTGCTTGTTACTTACGCTGATGACGTGTTCCATTTCTCGTGTTAGATAGCCCACTAGCTAGCTATATGGTACCCTTTATATAGAGATGGCTTATTATAACTTGTCTTAATCATACTCTTCATGTCCTAAATATAAGATCCATTTTATAGTATAATTTACACTACAAAGCCAGCGTTATATTTAGGACCGAAGGAGTACTACAATGTGGAATATTTTCTTACTATGCTTTAAATAGAATTGCCTTTAATATAAGAACACGTGAGCAATAAAAAAAGTTAAAAGTACCAGTGGAGTATATTAATAGTCCTGAGTTCGGGACCTCCAAATAGTCTTGGTTAAATAGTGTTTATTACATAAGCAGTATTGGTTTACAGTCACAGAGTCATGCATATGGTCAAAATAAAAGTTGCTGGAGTGGATTCCCTTGTTTGAGAAAAAGAATGTTAATTCTAATGATTCAAAATTCTAATGTTAAATTAAATAACAAGGTCTCAATTCCAATAAAATAACCTACAAAAACTAAAATTAAAGAAAATTCTAATGAGTTCTGTGTTAGTTTTTTTAAAATCTAAAACAAAAAACGACACAGGGATCATTGTCGATGAGTTTGTGCTAATTCGGATGATTATGAAATAACATCCAATTTCACATCGGAAAACGGGTCCCAGCAAAGATTTGGTTGTAGAAAGTTGAAAGATTTGGTCGCAAGAAAAGTTGGAATTGAATTGATAATCCTCAAATAATGGATTACCAAGTGAAAGGTCGAGATAATTAATGCTCATGAGGATGAACTCCAACGAAAATTTGCGCTCCTACAGTCTCTATTGTATTCCCGTGACCTTGCTTTTTTTATTAGAAATATAGTTTTGATAATGAAATAAATTGGCGTACATCATGGCTATGTGTTTCTCTTATTAGAAATATTCCACTAAATATAAGCACATCTCTTAATAAAGATTCAAATATTGATTTGTCATGCTATGAGAGGAATTTTACATGAAATAGTGACCAAATGATTCCTTGTGCTTGACTGCTTTCGAATTGGAAGCACAGCCTTTACTTAGCTTCTGCAGAAGGCCATACCACCATCGTAAAGAGTTATTGCTAATTTAATTAACATTATTCTTGATCTGTGGCAACCATGTTGAAGCAAGTTAACATAATTTTTCTAATTGTATAAATTATCGCATAAATTATTAACATCTATATATATATGCCGAAAATTTATAATGATAGTTTACGTTTTATAAATAGCACTTACCCACGCGCTTCTAAAGCTAAATAACATTCATTTTCATTATCCTACAGATAGCAACTGGCAAAGCTAAATAACATTCATTTTCATTATTCTACAGATAGCAATTAGCAAGATTATTCTTTTGGCGATGGCAAAAACAAAGGTTATTCTTTTGACGCGTTTGTGGAATATTTTTTATACTTTACTGCTTTACTTCTATAAATTCACAGTATTGTGGGTTTGTCTGCAATAACCCGCCCCGCCAAGTAATTATGGTAAAGAGATTAAGCAGGACAGCAACAAATTGAGACAACCATATAAGTATGCTAAACTTTTCATTCTTTTAAAAGTAAATTCTCAGTATTAGTACACGATTAGCCTCTTTATTATATGAAAGTAATTAACATTCTTTTTCTCAAACCAGGAATCCACTTCAGCAATTTATTGTGGCCATAATTTTCATAATGCATGATTCTGCGAGCGCAAAACATACCAATAGAACAACAACACATACACTTTATCGAAGAGTATTGGGAGGTCGTAATTCGAGACTATTTAATATCTCCACTGCTAGTTTTAAATCTTAACCTAATTTCCATACAGCAGTTTAAAAATTTTCAAGAAAAAGATATGTTAGGGACTTATCTCAAAGTTTGGATTCAATAATACATGAATTTGTATAATGAAACGTTTGGATCTCTTTTTGTCTGTGATTTTTCACTTAGACTTTCCTGATGAATTAATCCTCAAATTATATAATGAGCATGATTTCTCAATTAAACGATGAGTTTAAAGTTTTTTATTATAATTTTTTCAGATGCACGATCTGGTTACGTACTATACTAACTTCCTGTCCTTTATCATTTTGTGATTGAACCCAAAATAAGTTAGAATATGGCCCCAGCACTTTTCTTCATTTCTGGTTTTCTTTCCTTTCTTTTTTTTTTTTTTTGGTGATTTACTAGCATATCACCTTAGTTGCCACGTATCCCATGTTTTATTTTAATTATTTTTTAACTTATTAAACAGTACCAATGACTTTGTGATTTAGTAGCATAAACTTCTCCCGTAAATAAGAGGTCGTGAATTAGATTTGTAATCTTAAATTATTAGTGGTCCGTCTTTCTAATTAAAAAATTAATTTAATTGACGAGTTAATGATATAGTAATTTATTTATATTATTATTGTGGAGTAATGCTGTGGAGTCCCAATCATACGGGGTTTAGCAACCTTTTCAACCATGTGATTGTGCCGGGCAATAATTGTATTCCGTTGCAATTTTTTCATGTTAAATTGTCATTGGTAAATTTGCTCAAAAAAAAAAATGTCACTGGTAAGAGAAGAACAGGGAAAAATAGAAATTACAAATAAAGGAGAGTGAGGAAAATAAAATGAGTCAAAGAAGAAGAAGCAAAGATGCACTTCCCTCCAATTACACATTGATAATAAGCGTCAGTGTGTCAACTAGTGTCATTTATTTTCAATATAATTGAGGTGATGATGTCATCGCGCGTGTGAGTCATGTAGAGGATGTAATACTAATGAGCTAGTATGCTGTTGTTTATTTAGACTTTTCAGACCAACACTTAATTTGAAACGACTTGGGAGCATTTGAAATGGTTTATAAGTAATTTTTTAATAATAATTTACAAAATATGAAGTAAATTGTAAAAAAGTTTTATCTTAATTTATATAAATGAACTTATAAATACTTATATAAATGATAACAAAGATAATCTGAACTTTCATTAAACATTAACTAGCTATATCCAACAACCATATTCCTTCCACTAACAAACAGAGAAGACGACAAAGAAACTTGTTTTGTATTTTTGTGGGGTAACAGGTCATAAAAAGAAGGGTGATTGATATTATGACAGGCATAACATTGAAATCCGGATGGAGTTGGACCCAAAACCGGTCACTTGGCCGGTTTGGTCAGCCCCAATGAATCGGGAAAATATGACCCGAGGGTGACCCCCGGATCAACCGGGGAGCAGCCCAATTAATCCGACCAATTTAGTGAGTTAGCCTAGTGGCCTCTCTCTGTTTTTTTTTTAAAAGGAAAACTATTTTGATGAAAACTGTTTTTTTTTTCAGTTGTTAATAATTTTAGTTAGTGATTAAATGATTATAGGGAGAAATATTTTGTTATCATATATCTATTTTGATATTTTGCTGGGATGAATATTTAGAGATTTTAGTAATATAATATTATGACTTCAATTTGTCAAAGGAATCACAAAAAAAGTTGGAAAAATTATGAGTATATCATTATTTTATTAGTAACTCAAGGGATTAAATTGATATTTAGTCTTTAGATGGTATGATAAAAATTTAAATAATTTTTTAATTTTTAATTTTTTTATTTTCACTGGTTTGATTCTTGAATTGACTCAGATCTGACCTATTGACGTTTGTTTAGTGACCAGTCCAGTTTTTATTACCTTAATGATAGAACCAACCTAACTTTATACTTTCCATTACCTTATCCGATGAGGCCCCCACGTTGCCATGGACATCACCTTCCAATATGTTGGTACATAGGAATAATATTCTTTATAGAGGAATGGAAAACTAATTTTTAGATCATTAGCCCAAAAAAAAAGAAGAAAACCACAAAAAAATCTTAAAAATAGAAAAATTACAAATAAAGACCCCGTTACCATCTTAGTATTGGTTTTGATAACAACTGATAAGCGAATGACAACAATTTTTATGAACGGTCCCTATATACAATTTTTTTTAATTTTCAGGATTCTTTTTTTCCCCCCAAAAAACCCCATTGTTCTAAAGGAAGAATAGATAGTAGTCAGTTTTATTTGGCAAAAAAAAAAAAAGTAGCTTGCTATAAGTGTATGAGAAGACGCAAATTGGTTTTGTTAAGTTATCTTATTTATCCATTTGCATTAGAAATTACTCTTCCAATATTATTTATGTCACTTTTAACATGTTTTATAAAAAGAAAAAAATATTACCTTATTAATCTTGTTCTAAAATTTATAATTTCTTAATTTCACTCTTATTTAATATATACACTTTCTAAAAAAATAATAATCTATACAATAATAAATGAATGACAATATTGTGTATTAATATAAAAAATTTAATAGCGTGATTTATAAATAGAATTATTAGAGTATTCTATTGATGAAAACATTTACTAGACATGCGCAAACAATAGAAATAATTTAAGAGAAAATTATAATTCTGAAATGTAAAAGATTATTAGAATTTTATATTTAAGATTAAAGTAAATTTTTCAACTAAAAGCATATCCAACATTTCAAACGAGTCAATATAGTAAGGGCTGGGGCCTCTGTCTCCAAAAGAATTCGTGCCAAATAGGTTGTCGTAGGAAACTTGTAGAATAACAGGACTTAGAGAAGATGTCATGTCATATCATATCAAGGGCTCCATTACATAAAATAAAATGATATTAACATAGATATTCATTTTAATGATATTAATTATCAATTATTTATTCATTAAATTTCAGTTAACATAAATAAAATTCTGAAGTGAATGAAGATGCCTTTCTAAATCTTGTTGTTGTTGTTATTCTCTGAGTTTTACGCCAACTTGTTTCCTTATCAAAATTCTATATTTATAACACACAAAAATGTCGTGGGAATACAATAGAGACCTATACAGGCCCTAGAAAACTTAGTAAAAGAGACCTATATTGTGTAGATTTTCGTTTGGAGTTCATCCTTATGAGCATTAATTATCTCGAGTTTTCACTTATTCATTCTTTGTGATCTAGAGATTATTCCCCCTTTCTAATTATAGTTAATTTTACTTCAGTTTAATTAATTTTAGGTCTATTGTAACTTGCTTGGTCACCATTGAGCTCGTTTTGGGAAATTAGAATTGAACTTGCCGAAGGAAATTAGAGTAAAATTAGATTAATTTACACCTCATGTAATTGTGTGAGGTATTACATGATTAATTGAGGTAGAGTTATAAGTGGACTGACAGGCATTTATAGCTATTAAAACTCTAAATTAACTAATTAAGTTTAAGTATAACTAATTTAGTGGGGATAAGATCTAAGAAACAAACAATGGATTAATAACTCAGAGTTGTTCTTTTTTATATTTATGTTTGTTAATTTGATAACTCTTATTTATTTAATTTTAATTACACTTCACTCAATTCAAATCATTCCATCTTAATTTTTCATGTTAAATGAAAAAGAATTTTTATTATCTAATTGCTGGTTAGCTAAGTTGTCTGTGAAATCAATCTTGATTTATGACTATCTATTTTTAGGGCCTGTACACTTGTGGTATCTATATATATAGTTAGAACTTATGAGGAAAATGTGCCATCTTTTTAGCATTGTCCTATTACATTCAAATGTTATGGGAGAGTAAAATACACACAAACACATGTATTGTTGATGAATCACTGATATATATATATATATATACACATGATGGTTTTTCCATACCTTGTCTTGGGTTTTTAGCACTATAATACTATCTCTTGTCCTTAATATAAGAGATCATTTGATTTTTATTTTGGTCCTGAATATAAGACCCCAATTCACTCTATCTATCTCTTTTTTTTTTTCCCAAAATGGTCCTTATAATAATAGTAGTTCTAGCCAATACACTTAATTAGCAATGATATTTTAAAAAAGATAATACCTATTTATTACAAGTAACTAATGTAACTAATTTTCTTAGTCTATTCAAATTAGCTAACTAGTTTTTATATTAAGTATCAGAGATAGTATGGCTTAATTATAGTAATTAGAGATTATTGTACCTGAAAGACCAAAAGTGTAAACAGATGACAAGCCTGGGCTGATCAATCCGTGGCATACCCATTCATTTAGAGAGAGAGAGATATACATACATATATATATCCACTTGTTCGGAATTTCACTTGGACTCCCTCGGTTTTTCTCAGTTTCACACACATCTCCGTCTCGATCTTCGCCCTCTTTTTCACTTCTCCCATTCTATTCTTCGCCTTCATCTTCATCTTCATCTTCACTAGCTGTTACGGTAGAATTGCATCAGAGCCACAGTACGTGGAACTTCATCCAAGTCCATGAGTAGCTAATCGATTAAGCCAAGTGTTTCAGGCGAGCACTTCTCATAGGAGGGCATGCGAGGTTTAGCTATTGTAATACATAACTTGACCACTAGCGACAAGTGAGATCGCCATGTACTTTCTAAATGTGATCCTTTATTATTAAGAACTTTTGAAGGATTTTCTTAATCTTATTTATAAGGAAAAAAACTCCAGTTTAGATTATTTATTATTCTTTTTCATGAAAATGAAATATTTAGTAATTGGATCAATTATTAAAAACAACCACTCAATTATTAAATGAGAATATTCTGGTAAAAAAATTTACAATTTTGACATATTTATCAAACCCAACTGACCTTAAGGATGGCCTTAAACTCACAATTATGCAATCTGAATGCTGAATTTCAGAAAATTACTGTTCACTATGTGTTTTTCAGATTACAGTCCAATTTTAAAAAATTATAATTAATTTTAGAATCGTATGGAGGTGTTCTAAAATTCTACGGAAAGCTGTTTAAGGAAAAAAATATTAAACTAGATTTGTTTCATGCCAATTCATTTACAAATTAATTATTCTTCACTTATGAAATAAAAGTGGAGTATGTGCAGAAAATTAAGAATGAAGAAGTATTACAAAAAGACAGAAGTATAATTAATTCAGTTCTTTGGATAAAACTCCATTAACAAATACTTCGACATTCTTCTTTGGCCTCAGCCATATTATCCAAGAGCTCAAGATATATAATAATTCCATTAGCAAGAGTGATTAATTCGTTTTTTTTTGGGGCCATATGTAGGAGCAATGATTACCTCAAAACAAGCATTTTACTAAATTCTATCTACTCACACACGTGTGTTTGAATTAATTGTAGGACGAATAAATTTTGGATAAAATTTATTGGCAAAATAAATTGTCTTGAATTATGATTCATAAAATGATTATAAAATTGATTCATAACGATTATTTGAAACTTTTTTTAACAGCTTATGGCTAAATCGAAATTTTAACTCAAAAATAGATTTTATCATCAAGAGGGGTGGATAGATCATCTTTAACAAAAACAGAGTTTACTAGATCCAAACAGGCATTTATAAGAGTCAAAATTATGGTTTTATTAAAAAAAAATACCAAAAGTCTTCTACATGCTAAAATCAATAATGAACTCAAAACCTACATGACAAATTAAATATTAGTAAAAAAAACTATGATTATCTTATAAATTATTAAACATTTATATATGCCAACAATTAAATTCACATTATTGTGGGTTTGTCTATGAAAAGACCCACCAAGTAATTACGGTAAAGAGGTTAGGCATGGGAAGGCAATGAACGGAGACAACCATAAAAGTATGCTAAACTTTTTGATTATTTCAAAAAGTAAATTCCCAGTTTTAGAACACGTGCCACTTCTTTATTATGGAAGTAATTAACATTCTTTTCCTCAAAATCAAGGAATTCCACTTCAACAAAATTTATTTTCACCATAATTATCATAATGCATGGTCCTGTGCGAGCGTAAAAAAATAACCACCATTGATGGCAGGGAAAAAAGAAAAGAAGTAAAACAATGCCACTATTATAATAAACGCATTTTATCGAAGATACTTGGAGGTCCCGAATCCGAGACTATTTAATATGCTCCGCTGGTAATTTTAAATTTAACATAATTTCCGGACTATATATTTATTAGAAAATACAACAGATTAAAAAAATTTCAAGAACGAAGAAGATAAGTTGGATCATCTCTTTCTGTTTGTGGATTTTATGTTCACTTCAAGACGTTCCGGATAAATTAATTAATCCTCAAATTATATAGCGTAAATGATTTCTCGATTAAACTGCGGTGAGTTTCATGTGCATTAGATGATTAACATTATTCTTTGGTGGAAATCTCTTATAATAAATAGAAATATTTTGAGAAAAAAAATGAAAGACAATAGAAATTGAGATATTATATTTAGGATTAAATCCAACTTACAGTTAATTCTTATATTAAGTATTATATAGTATTATTGTTGAGGAGTAGTGGTGTGGAGTCGCATTCGTACTGGGTTTATTAGCAACCTTTTCAACCATGTGAATGTGTCTGGCAATAATTATATTCCATTGTATTTTTTTTCACGTCAAATTGTCATTGGTAAAAAAAAAAAAAAGGTAGGTAGGATGAGAAATAAGTTTTAAAATAAAAGATAACAACATGTTTAGGATAATCACTTGTCACAGAGATTTTCTGGTAATTAAATTTCTTTCTCATGATCTTTTAGTAATTCTCCCTATCATTTCTTTTCAACATGATTGAGGTGATGCCATCGTGTAAGTCATGGAAATGATGTAATACTAACGAGCTAGGACGCTGCTATCTATTTAGACTTTTGACAAAAGATCACTCTATGATCATTAATCAACATTTATAATTAGTTTGAAACTACTTGGAAGATGATGTGAACTTGCATTAAACAATAGTTATATCCAACAATTATATCCCTTTCACGCAAGAAACAGAGAAGACAACAAAGAAACTTATTTTGTATTTGCGTGTGACGAGTGGGCAAAAAAAAAGGTGATTGATATATGATTGATATCCTTCTTGCATGAGGCATGTGGACCCCCGGCGGCCATGACATGGCCATTGAATATGCCGGTAAGTACATGGGGATATTCTTTATCAAAGAAAAAACTAATTTTTGAGATCATTAACCAAGAAAGAAACCCCAATTATTCTCAAGGAAGAATTAATAGTAGTTAGTTTTATTAGGCCAAAAAAAAAGTAGCTTGTTATATATATAATGCGAATTGGTTTTGTTAAGTTATCTTGTTTAATCATTTGAATTAGAAATTAGGAAAATCACCCCAAAAAACTGTGAAAAGTGCAAAATCGCAAATTGGGACCCGTTACTAACACTTTCATTGGTTTTGATAACAATTGGATTGCAAATGACAACAAGTTTAAACAAAATACTGATTTGCAATTTCACAATTCCACAGTCTTTTCTTTCTTCTTTTCTTTCTTCTTGCAATTTGCCCTCGAAATTACTCCTCTAATTCTATTTATGCCGCTTCCAGTATGTTTTATAAAAATCATAAAAATCTTATCTTATTAATCTTTTTTTAAATTTATATCAACTTTCTAATTTTTTATAAAAATCATAAAAATCTTATCTTATTAATCTTTTTTTAAAATTTATCAACTTTCTAATTTCACCCTTATTTAACTTTTTTTTTAAAAATAACAATCTATACAATAATAAATTTCAATTAATATATATGAAATTCTAAAGCGAATTGAGATGCCTTTCTAATTGTTGTTGTTGTTATTATTCTTTGGTTACATGTAAGAAAGCAGACTTATAGCTTACGCTGCCTTGTTTTTTATCAAAATTCTACACTTTTTGCCATGTATAGGTATTCTTTTATTAGAAATAATCTTATTTGAGGTACAGTCGAGGACTTAATATGTACACCTCTTTTATTGAGAATTTAAATTTTGATTCTTCATATTATAAGAGACTAATTCCTTCTACCAGATCAAAAACCATTGGTAAATTTGACATGCCTTAAAAAAAAAAAACAAGGCCCTGGGAATACGATAGAGACCTATACATATAGTCCCTACAAAACTTAATAATAGAGACACATATTGTGTAGATTTTCAGTCTGTGGTTCATATATCCTTATGAACATTAATTATGTCAAATTTTCACTTAATGATTCATTCTTTGAGAATTATTAATTTAATCCCAACTTTTCCTAGGACCAAATCTTTCAACTTTCTTTGATTAAGGGGGTGTTTAGATATCCCCATAAGTGCTTTTTAAAATATTTTTCGTAAATCAAGACAAACTCATTTACATATTTACATTGTATGTTGTAAAATCACTTCTAAAATCATAATTTGGTTTTTGTCCAAACACCTCCCCAAATCTTTGTTGGGACCCCTTTTTGATGTGCAATACTGGTGGTTGTTTCATAATCACTCAAATCAGGACAACATTATAGCCAATCATACCTGTGTCATTACTTGTTTTATGTATTTTAAGTGATTATAATTTATATCAATTTTAAATCAAGTAAATCATAAACGCCTCCGAGATTAAGGTCAATGCGCAGGAATCTCCACCCCATCGGCCACCTTGAATTTACAAAATTCCTTCTCACTCACAAACCCAAACTTGCCCTTGAGTTTAACGTCCACGTTGTGAAGGAGTTATTGCAAGCTTGTGACCAATTCCACTGCATGATGCAGTTATAAGAGGGAGAACAAATATTGCGTTAGAGCTAATTAGTGCAAAGCCAGAGTCATTGTGGACCCTTGATCAGGGGAAAACTCTTTTCCATTTGTCTGTACACAGTCACTTAGATTTTGTATGAAGGATAAATTTTGGATAAATTTTATTGGTAAAATAAATTTTCTTCAATATGATTCAGAAAATGATTATAAAATTGATTTGTAACCATTGATTATTTGAAACTTTTTAATTAACAGCTTATGGCGAAATCAAAATTTTAACTCAAAAATAGATTTTATCATTAAGAGGGGTGCATAGATCATCTTTAACAAAAACAAAGTTTAGCTAGATATAATTTATTATAGACTCATTGGCAAAAAACCAAATTATAAACTCTATCCAAACAGGCATCATAGGAGTCAAAATTATGGTTTTACTAAAAAATATACCAACATTCTTATACATGCAAAATCAATTATGAACTCAAAATCAGCATGCCAAAATTAACTATGAATTAAAAAACTATGATTATCTTATAAATTATGATGCATTTATTTACTCCAAAAATCAATTATGATACTTTACTTTTATAAATCGGTACGTATACCCACGCGGTTCTAGAAGCTAACTAACATTCATTTTGATCATCTCATGGATAGCCAAGTTATTCTCTTGACATGTTTGGGGAATATTTTTTATACTCCTCTTATACTTAATATAAGACTTATTTAATTAATTTGGTTAGATTAAGGAAGTTAGGTAAGTTAGTTAATTACAAAAAATATAACATGTTTTTTCTAAAACACTATAATCATCTTTCTTAACATTCTCTCCCCTCTTTTACTTGATTATGGTTGAGGAAGTATCAATAGGAGTAATTTAGAAAAAACTGATAATATAAAAAATAAATCTTATAGTTAATATCAAAATCAATTCAATAATTAGATTCTCTATTAAGGACCGGAGTACTTGACTTTTATAAATTGACATTATTGTGGGGTTTGTCTATAAAAAGACCTCCCAAGTAATTATGGTAAATAGGTTTAGGCATAGGAAAGCAACGAATTGAGACAACCGCATAAGCATGCTAAACTTTTCCATTATTTCAAAAAGTAAATTCTCAGTTTTAGAACACGTGTCACTTCTTTATTAAATCCCACTACGACAAAAACAATACCCACTATTAAATCCCATTATAATACAAGCATTTTATCGAAGAATATTTGGAGGTTCCGAATTCAGGACTATTTAATACTACTTCTGGTTCTTAATATAAGAACTAGTTGATTCCTTTAAATAGATTAAGAAGATTAGTTAAGTTAGTTATTTATAATAAATAGGTATTGTCTTTTCTAAAATATTCTTACTAATCAAGTATACTGGTTAGGACTACTATTATAACAAGGACTATCTTAAAAAAATAGATAAATATAATAAATAAAGTGGATTAGGGTTTTATATTTAGGATACAAATAAAAGTCAAACAAGATCTTATATTAAGGATTGGAGGTAGTGTACTCCACTGGTAATTTTCATTTAACATAATTTCCAGACTATATATTTATTAGAAAATACGAAAGATTTAAAAATTTTCAAGAAAGAAGAAGATAAATTGGATCCTCTCTTTCTGTTTGTGGATTTTATTTTCACTTCAAGACGTTCCGGATAAATCAATTAATCCTCAAATTATTTAATGTAAATGATTTCTCAATTAAACCGAGGTGAGTTTCATGTGAATTAAATTATTAAAATTATTTCTTGGCAGGAATTCCCTTACAATGAATAGAAATATTTTGAAAAAAAAAATGAAAGACAAAATTAATTGAGATATTATATTTAGGACTAAATCGAACTCACAATTAGTTTTTATGTTAAGCAATGGGGTAATATTATTGTTGAGTAGTGGCGTGGAGTCCCAATCGTACTGAGTTTACCAGCAACTTTTTCAACCATGTGAATGTGTCTGGCAATAGCTATTTCCATTGCATTTTTTTCATGTCAAATTGTCGTTGGTAAAAGAAAAGGTAGGTAGAAGAGAAATCACAGATAAAGGAATGATGAGGACAACAAAATGAGACAAAGAAGAAGAAGAAAAAGATGCACATCCCTCCAATTACACCCTGATCATAATAAGAGTCAATGTCTTAGGTGGTATCATTTAAGAAGAATTAAAATCAGGTCTTAAGGAATAGATTTAATTACTCTAAAATCTATCAACAAGTGAAGAGTATACAATGACAAGTTTTAAAATAAGAAATGACAATAAGTTTAGGATAGTCACTTGCCATTAAGATGGTTTGGTAATTAAATTTTTTTGTTAGAATCTTTTAGTAATTTTTCCGGCCAGTTATTTTGAAGATGATTGAGGTGATGCCATCGTGTGAGTCATGTAAACAATGTAATACTAACGAGCTAGGATGCTGCTGTCCATTTAGACTTTTGACAAAAGATCACTCTATGATCATTGATCAACACTTACAATTAGTTTGAAACTACTTGGAAGATGAAGTGGAGCAGAGAAGACGACAAAGAAACTTGTTTTGTATTTGTGTGCGATGAGTGGGGAAAAAACGGGTGATTGATATTATGACATTACCAACCCACTTGTTCCTCCCCGAGGGCTCTTATCCAATGTGGCCCCCGTAGGCCATGGACATCGCCTTCCAGTATGTTGGTACGTACATAGGGATATTCATTATCAAGGCAGGTAAAACTAATTTTTGAGATCATTAAACAAGAAAAGAAACCCCAGTTATTCTCAAGGAAGAATTACATAGTAGTTAGGTTTATTGGGCAAAAAAATATAGATATATATATATATAAAATGCGAATTGGTTTTGTTAAGTTATCTTATGCAATCATTTGAATTAGAAATTAGGAAAAATCACAAAAAAATCGTGAAAATTGCAAAATCGTAAGTTGGGACCTGTTATAACATTTTCATTGGTTTTTATAACAATTGAATCGCGAATGACAACACATTTTTAACAAAATATCTGATTTGCAACTTCACAATTTCCATAGTCTTTTCTTTGTTTTTTTGGCAATTTTTCGTAGAAATTACTCCTCTAATTCTCTTTATGTCACTTCCAATATGTTTCACAAAAATCATAAAAATATTATCTTATTAATCTTGTTTTAAAATTTACCAACTTTCTAATTTCACCTTTATTTAACATGTTACACTTTTGCAAAACAATAACAATCGATACAATAATAAATTTCAGTTAACATATATGAAATTCTAAAGCGAATTAAGATGCCCTTCTAATTGTTGTCATTGTTATTATTCTTTGAGTAACATACTAGCAAGCAGACTTATAAATTTACGCCAATTTGTTTTATTATCAAAATTCTAAATTTTTTTTGCTATGTATAGGTTTTTTTTTTATTAGAGATCATCTTATTTAAAATACTATCAAGTACTAAATATGTGTACTTCTTTTGTTGAGAATTTAAATCTTGATTATGAAATACTTACTCCTTCTATCATACCAAAATCCATTAGTAAATTTTACATGCCTAAAAAAAAAAAAGAGATAAGGTCATGGTAATACAATAGAGACCTATACGGGCCCTATAAAACTTAATAATAGAGACCTATATTGTGAGCATTAATTATGTCGAGCATTATTAATTTAATCCCAACTTTTTCCACGACCATATCTTTCAAGTCTCTCCGACCAAATCTTTGTTGGGACCCGTTTTTGGTGTGCAATACTGGAGGTTGTTTCATAATCACGCGAACTAGGACAAAATTGTTGCCAATCATGCCTGTGTCATTAATTACTTGTTTTATGTATTTTAAGTGATTATAATTTATATCAATTTTAAATAAAGTAAATTATAAAGGCCTACGAGATTAAGCTCAACACGCAGGAATCTCCGCTCCATCGTTTCTCTTATCAAAATATGTACACTGCACATATAGTGAAATATATAACCAAGAAATTTTATATGGTTAATAACTACATGTCGTATCTGTACTCTTTAAACGACCACAGAAGAATGATGGAGACTTGATTTTTTTTTTAAAAAAAAAAATTTGTTGACCTGATCGAAAAAGGGACTTCCAAAAGAAATTGTTTACGGCTCACTGAAACAACGAAGAAGTTGACTCCATATACAGTGGGGGGAAAAACTTAGAAGAATATTCCGTTAAGGGGCACGAGACAGCAATTATAAATTGGAACACAAGGTTATCCTAAACTTGCATCACGCAGTAACTAGACCAACCATATAATGATGAAGCAGATTTTCTTTTTCATTGTTTTGAAAAAAAGAAAAATTAGCCCGAGGGTTTTACATGAAAAATCAATAAATATATTAAATTGATATAAAATTGGTTGATTGGCTTCAAGAAATGTAAAAGAAATTTTAAAAAATTATATAAATGAAGTATGCCAAATGGACTTTTCTTCCTTTTGGATAAAAGGACAAATTTTGTTTCCCAAAGCCGAAAAGATATAACCCGCATATATTATGGCACCGCAAGTAACGAGTCAAATGGCCCCACAATCACAGGCATGAGCAGCTTATCTCGTCGGGCTGCACGCTGATTTAATAATCATTTTCTTTTATTTAGTTTTTTTTATTATTCTTTTATTTGTTTTAATATTTTAGGGCAAATCTAGCAAACTCGTTTCCATCGAACGGTCAGACTTCGAGTCAACAGGTTTGAATATAAGTTGACAGCAGAACTTGGATTTGGATCAGTAATTTATAATCAAATTAAAATCTTGCCAAGTAACCCATTATCATATCCTTGCCCATCTCTTTACACGCTACCTCTATTTCAACATTCTCCCATGTACACCTAAAAACATATTTATTAGTTATGGCTAAAAGCTTACGCTTAAAAAGTAAAATTTTTTAAATTTTTTATCTAACTTTGATGCATGACTTATAACTTCATTTTCTTAAAGATTTATGCTATAAAAATAAGAACTAAATTCATTCTACATATACGTGGCAGCAACTTCTATTTATACAGATGTTACTTTGAAGACTTGTGATTTATGCTATAAAAAAAAGACCTAAAGGCATGACTTATATCTTCTAAATCCGCCGTAGTGCTTATCCCTGCACAACTATATGTTTTGTATTGTAACTTAAATTTTAACGTATATAAAAAAGAAGACTCGTGATTTTTGACTAGACTTCGACTTGGGGACCTGTTTGAAGAGTTCTCTGTTAGGATTTGGAGATTTTGAGACTTGGGAGCTTTAAGCTTGAAATTTGCAAGAGATTTGGAGTTTCTTTCTTTATCTTCTTTGGTTTTCTTCTTCTCTTCTCTTTTATTTATGTAATGATTACAAAATACCCTTGTATTTGTGGCTCTTTGCTGAACATGCCTAGCTAGAGTAGTCATTCTAGGATTATTTTGATCCATTGTGTGGATTAAGACTTGTTTTAACTCTTTTTTTTAGTGTTAATGTTAATGTTATGTTGTCTTTACCTTGAACTTAGTGCTTTCTTGTGATTGGCCACCACTTGGAGTGATTTGTTTGATTGGTTAAAACTTGAGAAAGTTAAATCAATTATTAAACTTGGATAAAAACATGCTAAATAGGAAGTTTATGCTATTAAATGGATGGTTTATTGATAGAATAGAAATATATCTATTGACCTAGTATTGTCCAAAAGAGTTTTGATTTTCAAAGTGTAATTTTTTCAACAAAAGCAAGAAATTGTGAAGTTTATTAAGATTACAAAATTTGGTTTTGACTTGAGAAAGTTTAATCAATATTTGTGAACCTCGAGCTAACTTAACTTATCATTAAAATACTAAATGAGAAGTTTGTAATCAAGTTTTATGAAGTACAACGGTGAAAAATAATCCTAGATCTTTATTTGTCTTAAAATCAGGTTTATTTTGCTTCGATTTTTAAATTTGCCTTCACAGTATCTTAGACAACTTCATTTGCACATTAATTTCACTTAATTCAATCATGAATATAATTACGATTTTTAACTCGGATCTTAATCTCTGAGGAAATGATATCTTTTATACTATTTGCAACCTGTGCGCCTGTGGTTAAGCTAAATGGTAGACAGTAATACAGCTTAATTATAGTAATTGGAGATTATTGTACCTGAAAGACCAACAGTATATATAGACGACAGGCCTCAGCTGATCAATCCGTGACGTACCCATTCATTTTATATATATATATATATATATATATATATCCATTTGTTCGCAACTCCATTGGACTCCCTCGGTTTTTCTCGGCCTCGCACACATCTCTGTCTCGATCTTTACCCTCTTATTTCACTTCTCCCATTTTTCACCTTGAAAAGTGTTTAGGTAATTTAGAAAGTGATATTAGAAAGTACTTTTTATAAATCAGGACAAATTTCTCTGTTTATTTACTTCGTATACCAAAAATGATTTGGTGTTCAACATCGTGTTCATCTTTATCTTCACTAGCTGCAATGGTAGAAATTAGAATTGCATCAGAGCCATAGCACGTGGAACTTCATCCAAGCCCATGAGTAGCTAATCGATTGGGCCAAGTGTTTCAGGCGAGCAATTCTCGTTGGAGGGCATGCCAGGTTTAGCTATTGTAAAACATAATTTGACCACCAACGCCGAGTGAGATCATTATGTACTTCCTAAATGTGATCCTTTATCAAGAACTTTTGAAGGATTTTCTTAATCTTATTTATAAGGGAAAAAACTCCAGTTTAGATTTTTATTATTATTTTCATTAAAATGAAATATTTATTAATTGGATCAATTATTAAAAACAACCACTCAATTATTAAATGAGGATATTTTGGTAAATTTTTTATTTATTAAACCCGACTGACATTAACTACATTTCTTAATTTTTATAAATCTATTATTCTTTTCTTATGAAATAAAAGTGGAAGATGTGCCGAAAATTAAGAATCAAGAAGTACTAAAAATAGACAGAAATATAATTAAAAGAAAATAGGCTTTTTATTTTTCAGTTCTTTGGATAAAACTCCATTAACAAATGTTCCGAGATTCTTCTTTGCCCTCAGCCATATCATCCTAGAGCTATAGATATATAATAGTTCCATTAGCAAGAGTGATTACTTCGTTTTTTTGGGCCACATATAGGAGCAATGATTACCTCAAAACAAGCATTTCACTAAATTCTATCTACTTACACACGTGTGTTTGAATCAGTTGTAGGAAGAATAAATTTTGGTTAAAATTTATTGGCAAAATAAACTGTCTTGAACTATGATTCATAAAATGATTATAAAATTGATTTATAACGATTATTTGAAACTTTTTTTAACAGCTGATGGCTAAATCAAAATTTTAACTCAAAAATAGATTTTATCATCAAGAGGGGTAAGTAGACGATCATCTTTAACAAAAAGAAAGTTTAGGTGGATCCAAACAGGCATATATAAGAGTCAAAATTATGGTTTTATTAAAAAAAACAAAACAAAACTCTTATACATGCTAAAATCAATAACGAACGCAAAATCTACATGACAAAATTAAATATTAATAAAAAAAACTATGATTATCTTATAAATTATTAAACATTTATATATGCCAACAATTAATGATGATACTTTACTTTTTACAAATCGGTACTTATACCCACGCGCTTCTAGAAGCTAACTACCATCCATTTTGATCATCTTATGGATAGCTCGGTTATGCTTTTGACACGTTTGTGGATAATTTTTTATACTTTACTGATAACCTCTCAAAATTCCTACTGAATTAAGCTGATTTAACGTTCTTTTATTGGGTTTATAAGTCAATTTTGCAGTAAACAAAGCCTGAGGAGAGTAAAGAATGGAGAAGAGCTAAAAAGAAGCCATCCGCCGCGGCCTCTGGAAGAAAATGCCGTGGCAGATCAAACAAAAAGGGAGGACTGCGCCTCTGTGAAATCCGCCGCGGTGCCCAAGCTACCTCAGAAGAAACCTATTCGGTGAAATCCGCCGCGGCCGATTATCACGTGCGCCGCGGTGCCTGAGTCACAATGCCATTCTGTAATAGGCACCGCGGCGCCTTGCTGAATCCGCCGCGGCACCTGGCCCCTCGCAGCTATGCGTTTTACTTGCTAACTTAAAAAATTAGGGCATATAGAGGGGGATACTGGGTTTTCTGAAAAGGGGTTCGACTTTTGGAGCAATTTTGGAGGTTGGCTCTGCTAGGGTTTGGAGTTTTGGAGGCTTGGAACCTTTGGGCTTGAAGCTAGAAGAGATTCAAAGCTTGTATCTTGAATTTTCTGGGTTTCCTTCTTCTTCCCTTCTTGTTTCTGCTATGACTACTAGATGCTCTTATAGTTGTAGTTTTTTACTCGATATGTATAGCTAAATCCGTTTTTCTAGGGTTATTTTGATCTATTGTATGGATTGAGACTTGGGTTTTACTATCTCTTTAGTGTTAATGATAATATTCAGTTGTTTTTACTTTGAGCTTAATGCTTCCTTTTATCTGGCCATCATTTGGATTGATTGATTGATTAGTTTAACTTGAGAAAGTTAAACTAATTCGTGAACTTTGGTAAAAACATGCTAGTCCAGAAATTTATTTGAGTGAATAGATGGTTTGTCGATTGATCAGAGATGTATATTGACCTAGCATAGACTAAATGGGTTTTGGTTTTTAAAGAGCAACCTTTTCAAACAGATGCAAGAGATTGCTGTATTTTAATTGTGTTTGCAACATTTGGTTTTGACTTGAGAAAGCTTAATCAATTCTGTAAACCCAGGCTAACTGAACTTATTGTAAATCACTACTTGAGAAGTAATTAATCCAGTTTCATGAAGTACTTTAGTGAAGAATAACCCTAGTCTTTTAATTGTTTCAAGGTCAATTTGATTTTATACTGCTTTAAACCATTGTTTTCTTAGCTTTCATTTCACAAACTCTTTTACAACAATTATTTCACTTAACCTAATCAAATACACAATTATGATTTTTCAACTCATCTAGCCTTAGTCTCTGAGGGAATGATACTTTTTATATTACTTGCAACCTGTCCACTTGCGGTCAAGTTATTTGGTGAACAAGTTTATAAATTCACTCTAATGTGGGTTTGTCTATAAAAAGACCAGCCAAGTAATTATGGTAAAGAGGTTAGGCATAGGAAAACAATGAACTGAGACAATCATATAGGTACGCTAAAGTTTTCCATTACTTCAAAAAGTAAATTCTCAGTTTTAGAACATGTGCCACTTCTTTATTATGAAAGTAATTAATATTTTTTTCCTCAAAATCAAGGAATCCCACTTCAACAAAATTTATTTTGACCATAATTATCATAATGCTTGGTTCTGTGCGAGCGTAACACAATAACCACCATTGGCAGGGGAAAAAAAATGGTAAAACGATGCCTCAATTATAATAAACGCATTTTATCGAAGATATTTGGAGGTCCCGAATTCGAGACTATTCAATAGGCTCCACCTCTAATTTTAAACTTAACATAATTTCCAGACTATATATTTATTAGAAAATACAACAGATTAAAAAAATTTCAAGAACGAAGAAGATAAGTTGGATCATCTCTTTCTGTCTGTGGATTTTATTTTCACTTCAAGACGTTCCGGATAAATTAATTAATCCTCAAATTATAAAACGTAAATGATTTCTTGATTAAACCACGGTGAGTTTCATGTGCATTAGATTATTAGAATTATTTTTTGGTGGAAACCTCTTACAATAAAAGGAAATATTTTGAAAAAAAATTGAAAGACAATAGGAATTGAAATATTATATTTAGGGTTAAATCCAACTTACAGCTAATTTTTATATTAAGTACTGGTAGTATTATTGTTGAGTAGCAGTGGTGTGGAGTCCCAATCGTACTGGGTTTATTAGCAACCTTTTCAACCATGTGAATGTGTCTGGTAATAATTATATTCCATTGCATTTTTTTCATGTCAAATTGTCATTGGTAAAAAAAAAGTAGGTAGGAAGAGAAATTACAAATAAAGGAGAGATGAGGAAAATAAAATGAGGCAAAGAAGAAGAAGAAAAAAATGCATACCCCCCCAATTACACACTGATCATAATAAAAATCAATGTCTTATGTCGTATCATTTAAAGAGAATTACAATCAGGCCTTAAAGAAGGAATTAAATTACCTTAAAGTCTATCGATAAGTAAAGAGCATTCAATGATAAGTTTCAGGAAATAACAAGTTTAAGATAATTATTAAGACTTTTTGGTAATTAAATTTCTTTCTGATCATCTCTTAGTAATTCTCCCGATCATTTATTTTGAATATGATTGAGGTGATGCCATCGTGTGAGTCATGTAAATGATGTAATACTAACGAACTAGGACGCTGCTGTCTATTTAGACTTTTGACAAAAGATTACTCCATGATCATTGATCAACACTTATAATTAGTTTGAAACTACTTGGAAGATGAAGTGAACTTGCATTAAACATTAGTTATATCCAACAATCATATCCCTTTCACGCACGAAACAGAGAAGACGACAAAGAAATTTATTTTGTATTTGCTTGTGATGAGTTGGGGGAAAAAAGGGTGATTGATATATTATGACATTACCAACCCACCTTATCCTTCCTGAGCCTTCTTACGCGATGTGGCCCCCGCCGGCCATAAACATCGCCTTCCAATATGCTGGTACGTACATAGGGATATTCTTTATCAAAGAATGAAAAACTAATTTTTGAGATCATTAACCAAGAAAAGAAACCCCAATTATTCTCAAGGAAGAATTAAAAGGAGTTAGTTTTATTAGGCAAAAAAAAAAAAGTAGCTTGTTGTATATATAATACGAATTGGTTTTGTTAAGTTATCTTGTTTAATCATTTGAATTAGAAATTAGAAAAAATCACCAATAAAACCGTGAAAATTGCAAAATCGCAAATTGGGACTTGTTACAACACTTTCATTGGTTTTGATAACAATTGGATTGCAAATGACAACAAAGTTTAAACAAAATACCTGATTTGCAATTTCACAATTTCCACAGTCTTTTCTTTCTTCTTTATGCAATTTTCCTTAGAAATTACTCCTTTAATTCTATTTATGTCATTTCCAATATGTTTCATAAAAATCATAAAAATCTTATCTTATTAATCGAACATTTTACACTTTTTTAAAAAAATAACAATCTATACAATAAGAAATTTCAGTTAACATATATGAAATTCTAAAGTGAATTGAGATGCCTTTCTAATTGTTGTCGTTGTTATTATTCTTTTAGCTACATATAAGTAAGCAGACTTATGGTTTACGCCACCTTGTTTTATTATCAAAATTCTACATTTTTTGCTACATATAAGTATTCTTTTATTGGAGATAATCTTATTTGAGATACTGTCAAGCATTTATTATGGACACCTCTTTTATTGAGAATTTAAATCTTGATTCGTCGTATTGTAAGAGACTAATTCTTCCAATCAGACTGAAAAAGCCATTGGTAAATTTGACATGCCTGAAAGAAAAACAAGGTCCTGGAATACAATAGAGACCTATATATATAGGCCCTAAAAAATTTAATAATAGAGACCCATATTGCGTGGATTTTCAGTCTGTGGTTCATCCTTGTGAGCATTAATTATGTCGAATTTTCACCTAGTGATTCATTCTTTGAGGATTATTAATCTAATCCCAACTTTTTCTAGGACCAAATCTTTCAACTTTCTTCGATTAAGGGGTGTTTAGATATCTCCAGAAGTATTTTATAAAAGTATCTTTTTACAAATCGAAACGCACTTCTCAACATATTTATTTTATATATCGTAAAATTACTTCTGAAATTATAATTTAGTTTCTATCCAAACACTTTCAAATCTTTGTTGGGACCCCTTTTTGGTGTGCTATCCTGGAGGTTGTTTCATAGTCACTCAAACTAGGACAAAATTATTGCTAATCATACCTGTGTCATTACTTGTTTTATGTATTTTAAGTGATTATAATTTATATCAATTTTAAATCAAGTAAATCATAAAGGCCTCCGAGATTAAGGTCAATGCGCAGGAGTCTCCACCCCATCTCCCACCTTGAATTCACAAAATTCCTTCTTACTCACAAACCCAAACTTGCCCTTGGGTTTGACGTCCACATCGTGAAGGAGTTATTGCAAGCTTGTGACCAATTCGATTGCATTATGCAGTTAAAAGAGGGAGAACAAATATTGCGTTAGAGCTAATTAGTGCAAAGCCAGAGTCATTGCGGACTCTTGATCAGGGGAAAACTCTTTTCCATTTGTGTGTACACAGTCACTTGGATTTTGTAGGAAGGATAAATTTTGGATAAATTTTATTGGTGAAATAAATTTTCTTCAATATGATTCAGAAGATGATTATAAGATTGATTTGTAACAATTGATTATTTGAAACTTTTTAATTAACAGCTTATGGCGAAATCAAAATTTTAACTCAAAAATAGATTTTATCATTTAGAGGGGTGCATAGATCATCTTTAACAAAAACAAAGTTTAGCGGGATAAAATTTATTATAAACTCATTGGCAAAAAAAATATTATAAACTCAATCCAAACAGGCATTTATAAGAGTCAAAATTATGGTTTTATTAAAAAAAAAAAAGACCAACATTCTTATACATGCAAAATGAATTATGAACTCAAAATCTACATGTCAAAATTAACTATGTACTTTACTTTTACAAATCGGCGCGTATCCCCACGCGCTTCTAGAAGCTAACTAATATTCATTTTGATTATTTTATGGATAGCCAGGTCATTCTCTTGACACGTTTCGGGAATATTTTTTATACTTTACTTTTATAAATTCACATTATTGTGGGGTTTGTCCATGAAATGACCCGCCAAGTAATTATGGTAAAGAGGTTAGGCACGGGAAAGCAACGAATTGAGACATACCAAGAATATTTGGAAGTCCTGAATTCAGGATTATTTAACATTATCTCCGGTCCTTAATATAAAAACTAGTTGACTAATTTAAATAAATTAAAAAAATTAATTTAGTTATTTTTAATAAATAAGGATTATCTTTCTTAAAATATCCTTACTAATCAAGTATATTAACTAGTACTACTATTATTACAAAGACTATCTTAAAAAAATAGATAAATATAAAAAATAAAATGGATTGTGGTTTTATATTTAGAATTAAAATAAAAGTTAAATAGAATCTTATATTAAGGATCAGAAGTAGTATACTTCACTGGTAATTCTCATTTAACATAATTCCCAGACTATATATTTATTAGAAAATACGACAGATTAAAAAGTTTTCAAGAAAGAAGAAGATAAATTGGATCCTCTCTTTCTGTTTGTGGATTTTATTTTCACTTCAAGACGTTCCGGATAAATCAATTAATCCTCAAATTATGCAACGTAAATGATTTCTCAATTAAACTGTGGTGAGTTTCATGTGTATTAAATTATTAGAATTAATTCCCTTACAATGAATAGAAATACAACAATAACAAACCTTATCCTACTAGCTGAAATCCGCTACATGAATCACACGACAATGAATAGAAATATTTTGAAAAAAGATGAAAGATAAAATAAATTGAGATATTATATTTAGGACTAAATGGAACTCATAAGTAGTTTTTATATTAAGTAATGGGGTAATATTATTGTTGAGTAGTGGCGTGGAGTCCCAATCGTACTGAGTTCACCAGCAACCTTTTCAACCATGTGCATGTGTCTGGCAATAGTTATATTCCATTGCACTTTTTTCATGTCGAATTGTCATTGGTAAAAGAAAAAGTAGGTAGGAAGAGAAATCATAGATGAAGGAGAGATGAGGACAATAAAATGAGACAAAGAAGAAGAAGAAAAAGATGCACATCCCTCCAATTACACACTGATCATAGTAAGAGTCAAAGTCTTAAGTGGTATCATTTAAGGAGAATCACCATCAGGCCTTAAGAAATGGATTTAATTACTTTAAAATCTATTAATTAGTGAAGAGTATACAATGATAAATTTTAAAGAAATAACTATAAGTTTAGAATAGTCACTAGTCATTAAGATGGCTAGGTAATTAAATTTTTTTGTTAGAATCTTTTAGTAATTTTCCCTGCCAATTATTTTGAATATGATTGAGGTGATGCCATCGTGTGAGTCATGTAAATGATGTAATACTAACGAGCTAGGACCCTGATGTCTATTTAGACTTTGACAAAAGATCACCCTATGATCATTGATCAACACTTATAATTAGTTTGAAACTACTTGGAAGATGAAGTGAACTTGCATTAAACATTAGTTACATCCAACAATCACATTTCTTTCACGCAAGAAACAGAGAATACGACAAAGAAACTTGTTTTGTATTTGTGTGTGATGAGTGTGGGGAAAAACGGGTGATTGATATTATGCCATTACCAACCCACTTTATCCTTCCCGAGGGCTCTTATCCGATGTGGCCCCCGCCTGCCATGGACGTCGCCTTCCAATATGTTGGTACGTACATAGGGATATTCTTTATCAAGGAAGGGAAAACTAATTTTGAGATCATTAACCAAGAAAAGAAACCCCGGTTATGCTCAAGGAAGAATTAAATAGTACTCATTAAATTGATAAAAAAAATTGGTTGATTGGTTTTAAGAAATGTAAAAGAGATTTAAAAAAAATTATATAAATGATGTATGCCGTACCCGCGGTCTCCCAAGTGGACTTTTAACTTTTAATTTCTTCCTTTTGGATAAAGGAAATTTTGTTTCCCAAAGGCGAAAAGATATAACCCACATATATTATAGCCCCACAATCACTGGCATAAGCAACCTAGCATGTCGCGCAGCACGCTGATCTAATATTCATTTTCTTTTATTTGGCTTTTTTTATTATTCTTTTATTTGTTTTATTTTTTTAGTGCAAATCTAGCAAACTCGTTTTCATCGAACGGTCAGACTTCGAGTCAACAGGTTTGAATATAAGTTGACAGCAGAACTTGGATTTGGATCAGTAATTTATAATCAAATTAAAATCTCGCCAAGTAACCCATTATCATTTCTTTACCTATCTCTTTACATAGTACTACCTCTATCGTAACATCCTACTGTGTACACCTAAATGAAAACAGATTTATTAACTATGGCTGAAAGCTTACACCAAAAAAGTAAAGTTTTTAAAACTTTTTGTCTTTGATTCATGACTTTGTAACTTCATTTTCTTAAAAAATTATGCTATAAGAATAAGATCCAAATTCATTGTACATATACCTGGTAGCAACTTCTATTTATACAGATGTTACTTTTTGAAAACTCTACTTTTTTGTTCCAATCATGCTTTATGTTGGGTGACATGTTCCAATCATGCTTTGTAAACTCTAAATTATATTATTCATGCCACAGGTATATTATCAATATGTACACATATATGCTAACTCCCCAACTATGCTAAGCTGCCCCCAATCACTCCTTATGGAGATACATACAAACATATAAGTAGAATTCACATAACCTCACAAAGGTGAAACATAAACATCATAAATCACATTATAAAAGGAAGGGGGAACATAACACATAATATATTCAAGGTTAATTAATTAACTAAGCACTAAGCTCTTCTCTCCTTCCACTTTAGCTAGGCTTCCACCAGCTTCTCTTTTCTTTTGGATGAACTGGCTCCTATGATTAAATAGAAAGGGAGGGTGAGATTCAAAGAATCTTAGTAGCACCAATCATATTTTATATATTATGCAGAGTATAAACTTGAGCATGCAAAATAAGCCATGAAAAACAATACCTTACAAAATAACTAAACTAAACTAAATAACTAACTGAGGCATATTTACTGTCATTTAATTGAATCTCATATAATTGTTGCACCTAACCAAATAACTCAACAACTGCATAACTGATTAACTAAACTACATAATTGAGTAGCTGCTAACTTATTACTAATCATATGCATAACTGGATATTGAGCATATGCTTAAATGCATAATTTGAATAACTGAGTAATTGTGCAGCTGCATAACTAAGTAATTGAATAAATATACAGCTGTTAACTGATTAATTATTAAATGTGCATATACTGGATAGCGAAATGCATACATATAGTCATGGCAATAATTGGTAAGGCAATTTATATGTTCTCCTGCTTAACTATAGTATAAACAGATATGCAACTAAAACAAAACATACAAATAATGAATAAAACTACCTTCTGCCTACCAGTGTGGGTACATAGCTCTGGGTTTCTCGTTGATCGGATAGGACACCAATTAAATCCTAACATTACAAATACATATATGACATAAGTTAGAACTAGGATTATGGTTAATCCATAACTAACTAATTCTCTCTATCACCCAACAACAATTCTCTGCCATTTATTTCTTTAAATAGATGTATAATGATATATCTACTATGTATTATCCACAACCATCTACAAAAATACTCAAATGAATAATTCATATATTATTAAGAGATTCTATTCTCCATAACCTTATTAGCAGAGAACTTGAAGGCATACAACCTAGAATAATTTTCAAATTAAATCTTACAATATATGTTCAAAATGAACTAAAATATTTTCTTATTCCTTTCCCCCATATTTCCCATGGCCTACTTTCTACTAAGTCTGGACTTTTTTTCCTTCAATTTCAAAGATATTGCTTTCATAGTCATTTGACCGAAGCAAGAAGGGGAATGAATAGGCCTGATTTCTTCATTCTACTTCATCAATTTAACCCAATAAAGCATTGAGATAATGCATTTCTTCCAAGATCCTTGTCAATCTTCTTCATTATTTAATTATTTCTAGATTAGAAACAACGTTTAATGATCAAATCATCATATTAATGTGTCCACACACCATCAAACTATTTGGAACAGTTACTATACATCTAGAGGCATAAAACAATAAACTTCAGTACACTATCAACCCCAAAATATTGAGACAGCTATTTATTACAAGGGAGCATTAAACGCGCGCGCGCGCGCGCACACCCACAAACCGTCAATCTCATGGAAGTGGCATATAATCTATCCACTTCAACATTTCGATTCAGTAAGCTCATTATCATACACGTATAGACTCCGATATATCAAAATTTTGATCATTTAGATATTCCCTAATTCCCAATAATACTTCAAATAATGTTACTTCCAATCTGAAATTATTTCCCAGATTCAAATAATGTTTAAATCATTATCTTAATGCTTCCCTTATTTATTCCCGCTAGGCAATTTTATCTCTCTTACACTGTCATTTAGACTTAATATTAGTCCCATCTCTAACAATATGGTTGTCTTCATAAGTTTCACAGCAGCACACATATAAAGGCTACTAAAACAGTGGAAGAAAGGTATACTTGGTTTTAATTCATCAACTAATTCGGTCATTTTGACAGCATCACTTATAAATCTGAAATTCCATCTTTATGAATGTCACTTCAACTATCATCTTAATGCCTCCAAACATAAATTAATCATCTAAAATGGTGGTCTAGCATTTAAAGTCACTGAACTGTAGCATGTATATTTCAGCTTCAAGGGCCCAATTAATTAAGCCACAACGTCACACAACCATATACAATACCAGTTTTCTTTTTCTTAGATTACTTTCCAGCTTTTAAATAAAAATCAGCATTCCAACACTTACAGCACAAATTTAACCATTTAAAAACACTTGCTAAACATTGAAGAATAGCAAAGAGCAAGTCCTTAATAATTTCCCATCTCCAAAGCTTTAATTCATCAATCACCATCCAACCACACACTTACAGGTAAACATATGTTCATTCATATATCAGACTTATGAATCTTGCTTCTTTCACCTTTTCCTATGAGAACACAAACCCCTATTTCAGAGGTCATCAATCAGACACAATAATCAACATGCAGTCATATATTAGGCATCAAAACAGCCGCAGGTAGCTGATTTTATATCTATTACTAAGCTACCGTTTTCCTTAGCGCTAGATTCACAGAACCCGAAACCACACAGATTAGAACAGCAAATTGGAACTGACAAGAATTCCTTGCTTCAAACAATTTCATCATGCAGCAGTATGTATGTTTATATACTCCTCCGGTCCTTATTATAAGACCCAATTTGACTTTTTATTTGGTCCTAATTATAAGACCCAATCCATTTTCTCTCTTATATTTATGCATTTTTTTCCAAGATAATCCTTCTTATAATGATAGTTTTAGCCAATATACTTAATTAGCAAGGATATTTTAGGAATAACAACACTTATTTATTATAAATAACCAACTTAACTTACTTCCTTAATCTCCTTAAATAAGTCAATTGGGTCTTATAATTAGGACCGGAGGAGTATTATTTATATATATATATATAAACTTTTTCAGTTGCTTCTTCCTCTCAACTCTGTACCCAATTAACAGAACTAGGGATAGAGGACACTTAAGGAAAATTAACTTAACCGACTTTCTCTCCTGTCAGCGCAAGTTCCTCCCCTCTTCGCCTGCGTCGATATCCACGCCTCACTCATAGCGTTTGCTTTCTCTCCCGGTTTCTCTCTCGTTCCAATCTCTCAAATCTCTTTTTCCCTTGATCTGCTTTCCCCATCTTACTCCATCTATTCGCCCTTCTCCATTATGAGTATATCACGGCTTAGCTTCTTTGATAAATGTCGTATGAGAGGGAGAAGAGTGCGTGTTCGCATTGGGCAAGGAGAGGAGCATAAGGGCGGTGGCTGATGACTTGAGGGGAGGAGAGGACGTGTGTGATGTAGGTATATACCGTACTTATCATTCTTATGGGCATTTTATCAAAATTCTACACACAGTGAAATAAATTACCATGATGTTATACTGGGAAAAGTATTTCACTAAATGCTATAGTTAAACTCGTTTACTACAAGAACAAGTTTGAATTTTTAAAGAAGTTGTTCATGAGGAGAATAAGTTTCATGTTTGACAACTTTTCTTAACAAAATTGAAAGCTCGTTCGAGGCATGAACTAAACTAGTCTCTCAGAGCACATAGTAGCGCACATAGTGGCGCCACTGTCACCACCGCCTCTTCTTTTTCTCTTTCATTTCAGCGAAACTTACAAACAAATACCCATTTTATCAACACTTTCTCCCTTTTTCTTTAGACTTTGGAGAGAATTGCAATCAATGATCCCAGTCCTTTCCAACCACCTCTTTCCTTTTTTTTTTCCTTTCCTTTCATTCTCTGTTTCCAACAAAATGAAACAATACTATTAGATTTTATATTTTACAAGATATAAAAAAATATGAATGAATTTTACGTTATATCCTAATAATTAAATTTTAAAAAATATATAAAATAAATTTATTGTATATAAATTATCTATCAAGATGATATGATATATGCAAAATTTACATCTATTTAATATAGCCAATGGACGGATCCAAGGTCAGAGATTATGAGGGAATGAGTGGTGTTAAAACTTATTAAAATTAAACACTAAAATAATTATGTACAACCCCCTTGTAGCATTGTCGTATATAAAATTTTTTTTACAGAAAGTATGTACATTTATGGAACAATTTATGAAAAATAACAGAATATGCACATGTTTGGTTTCAAATTTGCAAGTTTAAATTAAACCAAACATAAGTTTATTGAAATGTAATTTATATTTGAATATTTTTTCTTAAGAAAGTCAGTTTAATTTGGCATACTGCGACTTGTTTACATATATGATGAATCAAAATAGATCACATTAAGATGTGTAATTATTTAGTAGGGGCCCAAATTTTAACAATATTCATAATCTAATTTTGGATCCGTCTATTGGCTAAAAATTAAACGTGTTTGAATTAATATAATTAAATGTTCATTAAATCATGACAAGGCTGTCTTGATACATGAGGCATCTAAGTATATATTGTAAACATTTGTTTACAAGACGTAATTTTAGCCAGTATCAATTTCTAAGTTTCCTCTAAAAATTTATAGGTTAACCAGCCAAATCTGAAATCTTGAAAATATATTCACTAACGTCATTAACGTATCTTAACAAAACTGCTGAGGATTAAGTGCAATAAAATGACGACATAATTACTTAACCCTTTAGTATGATTAATAATGAAAGTAACAAACGATTTACTAACATCATTTTTATACAATCCAAAATAAAATGGTCAATTCAGTTTTATTGAAAAATATTTTGAAATTAAAATAACTTATCTTACTACACAGTACCCACTAATTACCGAGCCACCTGAAGCAAGCTAGCTCAGTTGATAATGGCTAAGAATTCAAAGTTCACATCTTTTTTTAAAATTTAATTATTAGGATATAAAGTAAAATTCATTCATATTTTTTTATATCTCGTAAAATATAAAATCTAACAGTATTGTTTCATTTTGTTGGAAATATAGAATGAAGGGGAAAGGAAAAGAATGAACGACGTGGTTAGGAAGGAGTGGGGTTATTAATTGCAATTCTCTCTAAAGTCTAAAGAAAAAGAAAGTAGCTGTTGATGGAATGGGTGTTTGTTTGTAAATTTTGCTGAAATGGAAGAGAAAAAGGAAAGGCGATGGTAACAGTGGCAGTATGTCCTCTGACAAGCTAAACTCGTTCATGCCTTAAACGCGTTTCCAATTTTGTTAAAAAAAATTGTCAGACATAAAACTTGTTCTCCTCCTAAACAATTTCTTTAAAAATTCAAGCTCATTCTTGTAGTGAACGAGTTTAGCCATAACATTTAGGGAAATACTTTTCATAGTATAGCATCATGGTAATTTATTTTACTGTGTATATCATTTTGATAAAAAAAGTCCATTCTTATCTCAACTTTTTTTTTGTTCCGATCAGCCATTCTTGTCTCGACTTTCCCCTTGGTAAATTTCTCAAGAAAATAAAACTTTAATTTAGAAACTTGCTTTTAATCTATTTTTACTATCTTTTTTTGGGAAAATAAACTCCCATGAACTCCTTTATCTCTCAAAGTAATTATCTAGAAATTTTCTTTAATTATTCTGAGCATTTATATTTTTAATAATTATTATTTTTTAATTTTCTTGAATTTCTTACTCAAAAATAGGCTTTTATTGAATAATTATTTCTTTAGGCATTCCCATCTTCAAAATTTGTGATATTACATCTATATCTAAGGGTGTGTTTGGATGAAACCAAACCGTGGTTTGGAAAAGTGATTCTGGAGAATAGATTCTGGGAAGAATAGATTTTATGAAAAAATGATTTTGAGAAGTGAGAGTGTTTGGATAGTTGTTATCAGAAGCACTTTTTATATATACAAATTACTAAAAAAAAGACATAAGTTAATATGATAATTACAGAAAAAATAGATTTTATGATATATTTTAATTTGAAGGAATAAAATTGTTAATAATATTTTTTTTTATTAACATAATTAATAATACATAAGATAATATAATTAATAAATAATTAATATGCATATATATTTATAAAATATAAGATTAAATATGTTTATAAAAAAAATAACAAGATACATATCCTATAGGCTCTCACACTCTCCCTTTTTTCTCCAAAAGCAAAATTTTTTTGCTTTTTTCAAAACCATGGTTTTGGTTTTTGGGTGGGTGTTTGGGTGATTTATTCCCCAAACCATGGTTTGGGGTGTCACCCAAACACAGCCTAAATATAAGAAGTAGACCAAAAATTAACTTTGATCCTAAATACTCCTCCAGTCCTAAATATAAGACCCATTTTGTAGTACAAATTGTACTATAAAATGGGTTTTATATTTAGGACCGGAGAAGCATAATATCTTAATTTACTTTGCCTCTCAAATTTATAACTTTTTATCCAATAATGCTTGATATGATCTCAATCAATTCATGCCTCTTAGCTGTGCGCCAAGGAAATGGGGAAAAATTAAATATTTGTTAATTTTCTTACTAAATCACATGTTTTAGGCCAAAATATCCTTATTCGCATGAACATTGTTTAAAAATTATTTAGGAAGAAGTGGAGAAACTAACTTCTTAAAAAACAGACGCAGAATAAAGTAGAAGTGGGTAAATTGACTGCTTAAAAACCAGAGATTCCACCAGCCATGCATGGATTCCAATTCCATCGTATAATCCAAGTTTGACATTTGCTACTCCACTTGCAACAAACTCGCCTGAGTTTCAAGCTATCGAACTGCGGGGCAAAAATGAAGAGAGAAGGAGAAGAGAATAGGAGTAAGGAGAGGCAAGGAGCTTTCGAATCCCTATCTTTCATTGGAAATCTAGGGATTAATGCTACTTTCTTTTCACAATCTTCTTATTTCTGCCGTCTGTATACGAGGGAAATAGAGAGAAGGGGAGAGGATAACAATTTTAATGAGTTTAATATAAATCATTGACGAAGTGAGATTAAACACTTTTAGTCAATTTTTATCATTTTTTTATGTTACATCGTATCTTTATTAAAATTTTATAACTCTACTTCTTCAATTATTTAGATTGAATCCATTAAGATTTTTTCTTCTCTCCCCTTCGTTTCATTTTTCTCGTACTAAATATAGGGTAACTGAAAATTTTGTGAGGAAAACATGCTTGTTTGGCTTGACAGGAGGGAGAGGAAGGGAGATATCTTGATAATCCTGATGTTGACTAGATGAAAGGATTGATTGGATGGAAAGAAAATAATTTTAATAATATCTTGTTTGGTTTAAAAAGAAAGCAAACGAAGAAGATTAGAGTATTTTATGAGCAACATGTCAAATTTATTATAATTAAACTAACTTACATAATTTTCTTAATCTAAGTAAATTAATTAAATAAGTCTTACATTAATAACTAAAAGAGTATCTAGTTCGGAGATCACCACGTCCCGCTTGCTCGAGTATATCACTTTGCTTTATTAATTAAACCCTCTTAGGAATTGTATATGCAAGATGCTAAGTGCATATTAAGAAAGTTGTAAGAACGAGCGGGGATATTTTACATTCGGAGGGTTTAATTCCTTAATCTCTGTTCACTCTTTAATTTACTTTATTATTTTTGCCTGAACTAATCCTAAGTGATCGGTTGTAAGTAGTTCTATAAAATTTACTTTTGATTTTTATTACAAAGAAAGAAAATGTATTCCTTTAGAAAATTACAAGTCAACGGTAGAGACAATTTAGATCCCGTTTATTTAGTATTAAAATATAAGTGATTTTTCGATTTTTACAGTTAAATTTAATAAAAATGATTTGTAGTGAGCGATTTATGAAATTAATATTTAAACTATTTTGTGTTTAGTTATAATAATAGTAGTAGTAAATAAGGAAAAATGACACAAAAATGATTGTTGAATTTTGAAAAAAAATTCTCAAATAGTCACCTGAATAAGAGAAATTTTTTTAATCATATATAACCAAATGAGAATTTTATAATTTGACAAAATAATTATGCTGTCCCTATGATATTTTTTGTTTTGAAAAAAATCTTAAGTAAAATCTTAAGGTCCCCTCACCAGAGGATCAGCTTTAAGATGATAATAGTAAAATGCTCGTCTGTATTTATTTTGCCAACCTCCTACACGCGCGCGCGCACACACATTATTTCTAAATTTAAAAAGGATTTATTCAACAAAACGCTCCCAAACATCTTGTTAATTCTGCAACCGGAACCTTTCCTTTACGACTTGTCTTCATTTCACGTAAAATAATTGCTTTTATAAGCATTTTTCCTAAAACTAGCTCAATGTAAAAATGAGATAAAAGATAATATAATATCTCAATTTATTTTGTTTTTGAAATTTATAGTTTTCTCTTCAAAATATCTCCATTGATTGTACTTGTTAAAAGTTTCCATCATGAGATAATTCAAATGCTAATAATTAACAAGGGCATTTAAGAAAAAACTAATATTTATTTGTTACAAATTACTAACTAATTTTTTTTAATATCCTTAAACTCCGGAAATAACTCGATTATTGTCATAAGTTTCCGAAAGTAGATTTTTAAATCAATTATTTTCACGAAGCAAACTCTCCACTTAGCTACTGCAGAAGGCCACGTACATCGATAAGGTGTATTTGCATAAACTTTAAAAATTAAAGTCAGCCGTGTCCAAACTACCATATGTGTATTTGCATATATTCAACAATTATAGCCTTGAACTTGTTTACAGATCTAGTGAATTTGAGTTTGCGTCTGCAATATTATCTCATCTCCCATTCTTGTGTGTGTGTGTGTTTCTCTTGAATATTGGCTATAACTGACTGTTTTGGGGGGGGGGGGCAATTTTGCAGTACGTTTGTAGGGATTGAATACTTGCGGAAGCAAATAAACAAATAAACAAGGATGACTATTATTGTCACATTATCAATTTGTCTGTCGTTAAAACTCTGCATGATTAATGATTATAACTGGAAGTTGTAGGTGCTAGCCATTTACTACCTCCGGTCTTTAATATAAGAGCTAGTTGACTAATTGAATAGATTAAAAAAATTAGTTAAGTTACTTGTTTGTAACAAATAGGTATTGTCTTCTCTAAAATACTGTTGCACATCAGGGTCATTTGATGAAATATTTAATATGTACAACTATTACAAAAACTACCTTAAAAAAATAAATAAATATGTAGACAAAGTGAGTTGCGGTCTTATATTTAGGATTAAATTGAAAGTGAGACATCCCTCCATAGCGCATTGGAAGCATCTCAAATTATCATCTTTAAATCGTTGGGATTGATTAAAATATGTTGTAGCTTCTTCACATGTAATATGTGCCAAAGCAGAACTCTTGAATTAAATAATCCCATTCAGCAAATCCAAACTGTACTCCTGTTCTGACTTCTGAGGACAATTATTAATTAATATTATTAGTATAAGCGTGAAAATAATTAAACTCTTGACAATTTTAAAACCGGTGGATAATTTAAATCGATCCGTGTATGATGTAATAAGTGAAAAACGTCACTACTTTTAATATGTTTATCCTCTTCTACAATTTTTTTTCCTAAGAAAAACAAACGTCGAATTTGTCCGAATCGGCCTAAAGAAATACAGCTCCAGGCGTCATATATTTGGATTGAAGGTTAATTCGGTGATGAGAGTATTATTTGTGTAATGATGAAATTCACAGGTGAAATTTTGGAAAACGATATATTCAAATAGCATTGCTGATAAAGTATTGATTTATTGTTCATATCATGTGATGTTACTTTCACAAACTGAGTCGTGTGGACGACGGTTTTACATAATTCAACACAAAGTTGAACATTAAGCAATCGTAAGCAACATATTTTGACAGATTCTTTCAAAATGATGTGTCTATATATAATGAAGAATGCTTACAACTCCCGCATTCACGCAAGAGAGGCCATAATAATCAAAGTGGGGACTTCTCATGGTGAAGAACAGATTGAGCATTCTTTATGGAGCATCACGCAGAGGGTCTGTATCAACTTCGAACTCATATTTACAGAAAGAACCATTAATCCTCCACAGGATCTCACAAAGTGGCTTCAACGAAACTCCCTTGCACATATCAGCTTTGTCTGGCCACCTTGAATTCACCAAGGCGCTTCTCGCGCACAAACCGAAACTAGCCATTGAGGTTGACTCTTCCCAGAACACACCCCTCCACTTGGCTTCTGCGGAACGTCACATCGACATCGTAAAGAAATTTCTTGAAATTAACAACCCATGCTTGTTTCCTAATGAAGAGGGCAAAATTCCTTTGCACTATGCAGTTATCAAAGGCAGAATAGAGGTTGTGAAAGAGTTGGTCATGGCGAAGCCTGAGTCTGAGTTTTCTTGATAATGGAAACACTGTATTTCACCTGTGTGTGATACACAATCATTTGGAGACTCTCAAGGGTTTGGTGGAATTGGAACTTGCCATTTATGGGGGGCTTCTTAACTTTACGATTTCTGATGGAGTGGGCAACACCGGTTTCCATTTAGCAGTCGCGTACAAGCAAGTTGATGTACGATATTCTTGATATAAAGAGTTTTCTTTTTAGGTAAACGGGTTATAATTTTCGTGAATTATTGGGTCTAATTTGTTTTACCCCAAAATCATGACACTTTCCACAATATATTAACATGCAAGTTTATTATTTCAGACTACAAGGTACCTCGTATCAAATCCCAAAAGTAATAGAAATGACAAGCTTGAAGAACAGCATAGGTCTCACAGCCTATGACATCCTTAAACGTAGTGCAAAACATTTTAAAACCATAGAAATACAAGTCATGCTGACGGATTATTCTAGAGTCAGAACGGAGAAGAACGAAATCCACACGCATTCACACTCGTCAACACCAATTGCAAGACCAAAACCTTGAAATCAAAAGAAGAGAAACTGCTTCCTAAGGATTTCGAAATGGATTGGGGGTTGGTTCAAACAAAAGGGTGATTGGGTAGCAGAGGGGAAATCTGACTTTAGTGTCTACTGTTATAGCCACCATAACATTTGAATCATTAATTAACCCACCTGGTGGCTTCGTCCAACAAGGTTTATCTCAAGGCTCATCCAATATTGAAGCCCTAAAGTGCACTATCCTTCCGAACAACGTGTCCTATCGTCCTGGGGAAGCTGTCTTATCTTTTAGTTTCCAAGATCTGCTTTTGGAGTATGTAATTTATATCACTATCTCTTTCATTTCATCGCTTAGCGTCACCCTCTTGCTTGTGAGTGGAGTTCCTATGAAGAACAACGCTTTGCTATGGCTTTTATCCATAGGCATGTGTATCAACTCTCACAACCCTAGCCCTTGCCTACTTAACTGCTCTTTGTATGGTGATGCCAAGCCATTTTCTCTGGAATAATAAAGCAGGTTGGACCACCCTTGCAGCCTCAATTTGGCCCTGGTCTGGATTGCTTGTGCTGATTGTTGTGTTAATCATACTGCGGTTTATAATTTGGATCGTGAAGAAATGTGCCAGACTAATCAGAAAGCTGTTGACATGTGGAATTAGAGAAAGTTGATGCTGTTTCTTTATATATCTCATTTCAACTAATGCTATTTATTGTCTGGCCGGTTACAAGTGGCATGGGTTGCTTTTAGGATCATAATTCATGGTATATCATGGTTACATGTTTCTCTTATATATTTAGATCTGATCTGTTCTAAGTTTGTACTTTGTAACAAAATTATATTTAGATAATTTAAAATTATTGTCATCTCAATCTACTGATTAATTAAAGTTTTCTGTCAAACTAAGATGTGTTTGTGTAGAAGTCATGTTTAGGAACCTTTGGCATCAAAATAGGGAAGAAAGGAGAATTGATAAAACCCATACACGCCCAGTGCCGGAAACAAAGTGCCAAAATGTTGAAAGAGAAATTGTTTCATAAAGATTTTAAAATAAATAGGAATTTGGTTTAAATATAAGGATGATTAATGGGTATAAGATATGCGAAGAAATCTGAGTCTGGGGATCAACCGTTATATCAATTACCTTTTGAAGTTCACTTGCCCTTAATTTGTCGCTGGGGTTACTCTAAAAATTAACCTAATTAATGCAATATAGTGCACAATCCGGGTCGTATTCACTTTGAGGAGTCAAAAACGAAATTAAATCATAGTAAATAAATGCAAGTAACCTAAACTATAAAAAGAATTTTTGATTTTTGAAAAATTGCTAACTAAATGCCTTGAATTAAATTGAAATTAAAATACTTTTTTTTTGTTTGTTATTTTTATATAAAAATGATTAAAATAAATTGAAGATGAAAGAACTGAAAATGAAACACACAAATAACAATGATAATAATTAATCCTACAATTCAACAACGCAGGCAATCATCACTCTAAAAGATGTGAGAGTTAAAAACAATGAATTAAGAATTATAATTAAGCTTTTAATCCAACAACCGAGCCACTTCGAATTGTCACAAAATATTTTCCTAAAATCCCAACTTACTAACTGCAACCAGAATAATAAAATAGAATTAAGGATGCTAAAAACCAATGCTTAATTAAAATTCTTAAATCCAAAATAATATAATTAAAGCTAGCAAGAGATAGTATGATCCAAGATTTCAAGCCACCTCAGAAAATCACAATATATTAACTCCAAAATCAATACAAATGTCATAACCACAATATCATAATTGAAATCAAAGCTATAAACAACCCAATGTCAAATGCTAAACAATAATCCAGCCACAAAAATCTCCACAGATAATCAGATTTAACAATACAAGTTTTTTTAATAATCAGAATAACTATCCTAAGACCTAGGAATTGTTAAACAATTATTAGACAGAAATTAAAGTAACTAAACTCCCCTTTGATGATCCGAGTTTCTGCCATTATTGTTGAATTAGAGAATTACATAGCTTTAGGCACGATTAGTCGTGAAAAATGCCGCCATATTCAGAACTTTCCTACAGGATCCCATGGAAGAACACTGTTCACGCTGGATCCCTTCCTCCCCCTCTGCTGTCGCTGTTCGTGCCCAGGAGAAGAAGAAGGTGAAGGCGCCGTCGCTCACTGGTCCTCCTCTGGTTGCTCACGCTCTGTTGCTGTCGCTCTCTTTCACTCCAGGTCCGTGTGCGCCGTCCAGCTCCTGTTTTATTTCTCTCTGCCGCCGCTCAACTCATGGGTCGCGTCTGTTCTTTGTTTTTGGTCTTCGCCGCCTCCAGCTCCTTTGCGTCTCTGTATCTCCGGTCCAATATGAAGATGATTATTGGATATTAGGTTGGGGGAGCAAAACGCAACGTTTTGCTCCCCTTTTTTTTAATTATTTTTTTATTATATATTTTTTTTAATTTTCATTTTTATTTTTAAATCTTCCAAAAACTTGCAAACAAAATTTAAGGATAAGGTAGCATTAATTGTCCTCAAAAATCAATTAGTCACAATTAAACCAAAATATGACAATTTTGCCCCTAAAAATAATAATTCAAAATAAAACATATTAAATCAATTAAGGTTAAAAAGACTAATTAAGTTGACAAAACCCATATAAAAGATATCAAAATATATAAAAATAATTGAGTTTGTCACCTTTCAAGCTTTAATTAACCCACTTCGTTGCTTCATTGAATAAGTTTATCGATCTCATCGTCAAATGTTTGTGCTAGAGAAGAAATCTCATCCTTTCGTTACCCGTGGTGTTATATGGCCTGAGCTGTATTGCTTGTTCTAATTATCCAGTTGCAATCGTGAAATTTGTTTTTTTATGATCTTAAAGCATATAATGATCAGAGTATTGTAATTTTTGTTTTAAGGAGTTGAAATTCACATAATAAGTACCTAAGTTATTTTTCATCATAATAATGTGCGTGTATATATAGTAAGTAGCGTATAAACGAATCATATGTGCAAGGGAAATGAGAACTTTATGTGATAGCGGCAAAATGAGAGATCTTTGAGAGACATCACTTTTTTTTTGGGGGGGGGGTTATCAATTTCGAACTCATTGGTACAGCAAAACCCGTTAATCCTCTTCAGGATTTCAAGAACTGCCTTCCGTGAAACTCCTTTACACATATGATCATTGCTAGGTCATGTTTAAGTCACAAGGGCCCTTCTCATGCACAACTCAAAACTCGCCATTGAGTTGGACTCTTGTCAAAGCACAGCCCTCCATTTGGCTTCTGCAGAGGTTCATGTCTACATTATTGTGAAGGACTTCACTTGCTTCAAGTTTTTGACGAAGCATGCTTGGTTCGTGAATCGTGATGAAGACGGAAGAATTCCTCTACAGCGTGCAGTTATGAGAGGACGATCGAATAGAGATTGTGAGAGTTGGTAAAAGCGAAACCAGAATCCGAGTTATAATGTGGAAACTGTTTTTCACTTGTGTATAAAGTAGAAACATTTTTTTTAAGCCAAAAAAAAAAAAAAACCATTTGGAGACCCTCCAAGCTTTGGTGGAACTGGGGTTGGCCGTCACCGGAGAGCTTATCAACTTCACAAGCTCTGATGACGCCGGCTTTTTATTACACGGCTTTGTTTTGAATTACTCTTTAGAATTTGTTTTTCTTTTTTCGTCTTGAAAGACGTGTGCCTCAAAACCTTCAATTTTAAGTCTAGGGCTGGCAGCGGCAGGGATCTCTTTGGCAGGGGTCTGTTTGTTTTGTTCGGTATTTTTTTAATATTTTTTTCTTATAGGCAAATGAGAAGTAAAAAAAATTGTTGTAAAAAAAAAATTCCGCTTTGACCATATTGACTGCGACTTGCTCCTTAAATCCAAGAAATTCGATCGATTAGAACATGTAAATTTTACCTTTCTGTTTTGATACTTAATAGTTACATCGACTATATATATTTTAGCTAGACTTTTCACAACTCGGGAAGACGCGAACCCAATTCTTGCCCAACGAACCTACACCCAAGCAATACACCGACTTGTTTTTATTTTTTTTGGTTTAGAGCGTGAGGTACCCCTTTTAATTCGTACTTGAATCGAACACGAAGATGTATAATATTATTCATCGTGTTTTGTTCTTGTCGTAGTGGAATGCAATAGGGTTAATTTGCATGCTTTATTATTTCTAGAATGCTCTGTTAATTAGTGTCATTTAAATTTAAATCTGCAATAAAGATAAGAAAACAAAGATGGAAAAAGAAAAGAAATATTAATGTTCCTATCTACTTTCGCGTGCTTGAGTTTTCGTTGATGGCGGAGGAGTGCAACCATTGGTTATATTCATAAATTAGGGAATTGATGCTGGTGATCAAATAGGGTAGAACATTATATTTAATAAATTATATACAGTTGAAGTAATAAACATGGTTAGTATTATATCAAGTCATTGTATTCCAAGCTATCTATAATTGGAAGATTTAATCTAAAATAATAATAGTAATAATAACATATAGGAAAACGATTACCAACTGCAAGTGCTAATTGGGTTACACAATTTTTTTGCCCCCAACTGGCCTGGGTAACATAATGACGAGTGTTATATTTTTGGACGTTTAATATGTATACATTTGAATTGGTCCACTTGAGACACGAGAACTCAGCCCATAAGATAAAGACCATCGATCTTTTCGTGTTATACTACCACTATGCTCAATATTAGTATGATTTTTAATTTGATTCAAAATATAATATGTTCATTTATTTTATTTTGCATATTTATTTATTTTTTAAAAGTAATTTCTACAATTGTTCCACATAGTAAATATCTTATTAAATGATAGTTTTAGTCAATGCATATTATCAATATAGATGTTTTAAAGAAGATAAAATATATTTACTATAAATAACTAATTTAACTAATTTTTTTAAATTAGTTAATTAAGTCTTATAATAAGGACCGGATGTAGTATAAGAACTAGTTTGACATTCAATTTGGTCCTAAATATAAGGCCCTAATTTATTTTATCTCTCATATTTATTCACTTTTTTTAAGGTAATCCTGATAAAAGTTGCACGTGTTAAATGTTTCACTAAATAGTAATTCTAACTAATACACATTATTAACAAGTATATTTTAGAAAAGAAAATATCTCTTTATTATAAATAACTCACTTAATTAATTTTGTTAATTTACTTAAATTAATCAGCTAGTTTATCTGTTAAGGACCGGAGGAGTATTAGGTGTGGTTTTTGACTAAGCCATCTAACTTCGTTAGTGTTTTTTTAAAGAATATTTTGTTAAATATTTGCCTTTAAATTGTCACAAAAAAAGAAAAAGACGTCAGAGAAAAAAAAACAGAAAACTGGATACTCTATCCATAGATCCAATTTAATCGCAAGCCGATGTATGTGATTAAATTATATTGTTGGCTGAGCCACGTACTCATTGCTTGTCAGAATCTAGCCATTACAAGGAACATTTCGGATATAACATCATTATGTATTGCAATAAGCATATACATATACACACACACACGCATTTGCATGTTCTCCTGTTTTTATATTGTAATTAATAGTAATTCTAACTAATACACATTATTAGCAAAGATATTTTAAAAAAGACAATATCTATTTATTACAAATAGCTTATTTAACTAATTTTTTTTAATTTACTTAAATTAGTCAACTTACTCTTATATTAAGGACCGAAAGAGTATGATGTATGGTTTTTGTTTGAGCCATCTAACTTCATTAGTGTTTTTTTTAAAAGAAATATTTTGTTAAATTAATTGAAACAGTCACAAAAACGGGAAAAAAAAACAACAGAGGGGAAAAAAACAGAAAAACTGGATACTCTATCCATAGATCCACTTTAATCCATTATATTGTTGGCTAAGCCACGCACACATTACGTGTCAGAATTTAGCTACTACAAGGAACATATCGGATCTAACAACATTATATGTTACAATAAGCATATATATAAATACTACCTCTGATCCTTAATATAAGATCCTGTTTAACTTTTATTTTGGTTATAAATATAAGACTCCAATCCACTTTATCTCTCATATTTGTGCATTTTTTTCTAAGATAGTCCTTCTAATAATTGTAGTTCTAACCAATATAGTTGATTAGTAAGTATATTTTAGGAAAGACAACACCTATTTATTACAAATAACTAACTTAACTTTTTTCCTTATTCTCTTTAAATTAGTCAACTGGGTCTTATAATTAGGACCGGAGGTAGTATGTACATATTTGTATGCACATCAACTAAATTATATCTCTCCTGTTTTTATATTATTCATTTTTCTTTAAACTGGGTCATTGTATTTAACTTTTATCGAACCGTACAAGTCAACATGTGAGGATACTGTTTTTAATAATAATTTGCGTGTGGTGTACAATTGGAGGCCATCGAATTCGGGCAAACTTCTCAACTTATTAAGCTCCAACTTGTTACTGATGGAAGGCCCAAAAAGAACTTGTTCCTGATGGGTCAGACCATGAAATTACAGTAGTACTGTTGTTCTAGGCCTTTCATTTACGTTCGTGTGGAATTATTAACTAATCTTAACTACGCGCATGTGACATCAACCTGATGTGTCGGACAAATTAATTATATGAAATGTTGGCCTAGAGGAACCATAAAAAAATATTAAACTAGACAACACGGAAATACTATATATAGAGGTATTAACGAGAAAGAAGGTATGGTTAAATAATTATCTCTCTCTTCCTCTCTTTTTTTAAATGACAAACGAAGAATGTTGGATGGATTTTTTTTTTTTGGCCAGAAAAGAATGTTGGATGGATCAAACATGCCCACAGAAAAAGGTCTTCCGAAAGAAAACTAAGTGCATGTGATTGAAATAACGCAGAAGTTAATTAGTTAATTCACATATACATTGTAAAATACAAATCGAATAAATTGAGGGGCCAGAGATCAACAGCAACTATAAATTGGAGAATGAGTTATCCTGAACTTACGTTTCTAAGTATATTCTTCTTAATTTGGCGTAAAGCAAATAGTAGATTCTAATAATTTGCCGCGAGAGATGGAACTCGTGAAAATTGAAACTGCTCATCATCATCAGGACGATGAGAGAATGAGAGTTCTTAACGAGGCATCATACGAAGGAAGCGTTTCAACTTTGAACATGCTAATACAGCAAGATCCATTAATCTTGCACAGAATTAACTCGCGAACTATCCTTATTGAAACTCCATTACACATATCAGCTTTACTCGGCCACCTTGAATTCACCAAAGCTCTTCTTGCTCATAAACCTAAACTAGCCCTTGAGCTTGACTCCTTCCGAAGCACACCTCTCCATGTAGCTTCTGCAGAAGGCCAGATCGACGTTGTGAAGCAGTTGTTACTGTAGTATGACGAAGCGTGCTTCGTTCGTGACCAAGAAGGCAGAATTCCCTTGCACTACGCTGTTATAAGAGGGAGACTAGAGGTTGTGAAAGAGCTAATTAGAGTAAAGCCAGAGTCTTCGAGGATTCTTGACAAAGGGAAGACTATTTTTCACTTGTGTGTGGCGTACAACCACTTGCAGATCATGAAAGCTTTGATAGAGTTGGCAACTGATGACACCTACGAACTCCTAAATGAGAGAGACTTGGACGGAATGAACACTATTCTCCATTTGGCTGTCATGTTGAAGCGAGTTGAGGTACTTCTGACTTAGTTTTATAATATAATTCTGCAGTACTATATTAATAGCTTGAGTTTATATATACAGCTAGACGCAAACAAAGTCTGCACTAAATTAGAATTTCGCATAATGAAAGAAGGATCATAACAAATATTCTCAGGGACCAAGTATCAATTATTCTATTCGCCAATTTTGTCGAAACAAAAGACTGTGATCTTAATACCTGATAAACCACTTCAAATGCAAGAGCTTACTATTACATCTCATGAAGACCGCATATATCTGCTGCCCTATTCGCGTTTATATATATTTCAATCTTTTATCTGTACTGTCATACCTCAAAAGCATTACAAATATTTATATATATTCATTTGATTATTGCCTAGACTGTGAGGTACCTCATGTCAATTCCTGAAATAAGAGAAGCAACAAACTTGACGAACAGCATAGGTTACACTGCCCACGATATTCTTCAGCGAATTCCGCAGGACTTTAAGTGCCTCGAAATCCAGGTTTTACTGATGAACTACTCTGGCATCAAAAAAAATGGAGGAACGAACACTCCTGCAGCACTGACGAATAATACTAATGTTGTCGGCCAACAACAAAGGAGACCTCGGAAGAAGTTTTGGAGAAATATTTTGAAGCGTATGGGAAAATGGTTCGATCATAATAGTGACAATAATTGGTTAGAAGACATGAGGGGGAATTTAAGTCTGGTGGCCACTGTCGTGGCAACCATAACCTTTCAAGCTGTATTTAATCCTCCAGGAAATGTGATTCAACAGGGTATATTAGTCAGTTCCAACAGCACCATCAATGAAGAAGACAAAAATTTTACTGCTTTTATAGAATCAAGTCCCCTCGGCTGCTTGCCATTCAAGAGTAATGATGGTCACAACGTTACTCCGCAAACATGTCCTGGAGAAGCTATGCTTGCTTCTCGTAATCCAGATGGCTTTCAGGATTTTGTATTTTGCAATACCATGTCCTTCATTGTGTCTCTTTGCATTCCCTTTTGCTAGTAAGTGGAGTTCCTCTCAAAAACAAACTTGTTGTGTGGATTTTGTGTATAGCCGTGTGTGTTGCAGTCACATTCCTCGCGTTTGCCTATTTTGACGCCCTCCTTCTGATCACTCCACACAAACCTTGGTTTACTCCCACTGATTTAGCGGCTAGCATAGCAGGTGTCACTTGGGAAGGATTGCTTTTACTCGTTAGTGTGTACATCATAACCCTCTTGGTTATCTGGTTAGTAAAGATTAAAAAGCATCGGATAAGAGCAACAGAAACGGAAACAGCTTTTGCTTGATATGACCTCAATCAATGCGTGTGTTGTTGAGGGAGTACTACTATCCCGGCAACAGAGGTTTTTCAAGATTATTGTAGTTGGTGGTGTGTGTTTGTATTGTCTGGGATGCTTTGTTAATTAGTGTCATTTAAATTTAAATTTGTAATAAAATTTTGTTTCTCTGCCGCAAGAGAAAACAAAGATGTAGAAGAAGAAGAAGATATTATTGTTCCTGTATCTACTTACTTTTCGTTTGTGCTTGAGTTTTTATGGACGAGAGAGGAGTATAACCCCGGCTTTCCCTTATTATTTTATCTTATTATATTATTATATTCATAATTTTGGAAATGGATGTTGGCGATCAAATAGAATAGAAAATTATATCTAATTAATTATTTGTAGAGTAATCTAATTAAGTATACTTGTAATAAAACAAAAAAAACAGTTGAAGATTAAACATGTTTAATATTATATACAGCCCTTTTATGGTCATAAGGATTATAATACATCCAACTTGATTATTGCGTGCATTACAAGCTTTCTACAAGTAGAGGATTTGATACAAAATAGTAACAAATACTCCCTCTAGTCCTATATATAAGCTTGACTTTTAGAGATGGATTTGGTCCAAAATATGAGTTTTATTTTTTAGTAGTTATTACTTTTTTCCTATTTTTTCTTTAGTTGACTGTATTTAGTACACACTCTCTCTCATTAATATTACCCCCATATATTCTCTTTCATCGTGTTTGTATTTATTGCCTCTCATTTACTCTCTTAATAAATAAGGCAAATTTGGGGGGGGAAAAATCCATTTCTGGCCTATTTATTATTTTTAATTAACTTTAACTGTTAGTTTGTTGAATGTGATTCGATTATCTGAAGCTTATATATAGGATTAGAGGGAGTAGTACTAATAAAACCTCAGCTCGCTAAGAATTTAAAAAAATGATATATAAAAGAATATTGCTAACGTACGCATTAATATAATTTACGAACACTAGGGTGACGCAAGTGGTAATTTAGTTAATCAGGTAATTTAATATTCAAAGTTCGCTTTCTGGGCAAGACGTTTAATAATATTGCGCATTATTGTATTTGCCAAATGCAGAAAAATCATCCTATGAGAAAAAAAGATCATTGTCCTATTGTGTGGTGCCACTTTAATTTTGAGCCATCAAACAATACTAAATTATTTAAATTAGAAAAAAAAAGTATGGGCTCTATGCTTCTATGCTTAGATCCGTATTAATCACAAGTCAACTCTCTCTCTCTCTATAAATGTAATTAAGCTATTGTTTGAATTCTAAAAATTATACATACAAACCTATGTGCTAATTAATTTATATCAGTAGGTAAACGATGTTAGTGAAACTTTAACACTTATAATGTGTTTTCCCCCTTTCTACAAATTTTCTTTTCGGGGGGGAAAAAAAAACAGAGGTTGAATTGGTCAGAATCGGCCAAAAGAAATACAGCTTATGTCTTTGGATTGAATGGTTAACCGGCTGAAGAGGACATTATTAGTGTAATGATCCAATGGACGGGTCAAAATTCAGAAAACAATATATTCAAGTAACATTGCCGATAGAGTATAAATTTATTATTCCAATGGTGTGATGTTATTTCACAAACTGAGTTCTGGACAATGCTTTCACATAATTCCAGAGGATTCGCCACATCAAATTGTTTTAAAAAAATACATAAATAAAACTATTGCAACATCCCATTTATGGTTTAGTTTATTAGCCAAATAAATTCCGTCTGTCACTAAATAAGAACTCAATGAATGTATTCTTTAAAATAAGATGATGAAATATAAATATATTTATTATATCTTTTAATTTTCGCAACCCTGAAGACTATTCAACTACACACCTGATTAGAGTAATCAACGATTAGAACATTAAGAAATCAACGCAACATACTTTGACAGATTCTTTCAAAATGATTTGTGTGGGTGTATATGTATAATGAAGCATACCTACACCTTTGGCATTCACGCAAGCGAGACAATCAATAATCAAAATGGGAACTTCTCATCGTGAAGAAGACACATTGAGCGTTCTTTATGAAGCATCTCGCAGAGGGTCTTTATCAACTTTGAACTCAATCTTGCAAAAAGAACCATTAATCCTCCACAAGATCTCACAAAGTGGCTTCACCGAAACTCCTTTACACATATCAGCTTTGCTTGGCCACCTTGAATTCACCAAGGCGCTTCTCACATACAAACCCAAACTAGCCATTGAGGTTGATTCTTCCAAGAACACACCCCTCCACTTGGCTTCTGCAGAAGGTCACATCGACATCGTGAAGGAACTTCTTAAAGTTAATAACAAGCCATGCTTGTTTCCTAATGAAGAGGGCAAAATTCCTTTGCACTGTGCAGTTATCAGAGGGAGAATAGAGGTTGTGAAAGAGTTGGTAAAAGCTAAGCCTGAGTCTCTGAGCTTTCTTGATGACGGAAACACTGTATTTCACTTGTGTGTAATACACAATCGTTTGGAGACTCTTAAAGGTTTGGTGGAATTGGAACTTGCCATTTCTGGGAAGCTTCTTTACTTCACAAGTTCTGATGGAGTGGGGAACACCGTTCTCCATTTAGCTGTCACGTCCAAGCAAGTTGAGGTATGATTGATATTATCCTTCCTTCTATATCTTTATATACATACCATATATATATATATATATAGTTTTCTTCTTACATGAAAGGGTTATATTTTCCGAGAATTATTGGCTGAAACGATAAATCTGGAGTATTGGTGTGATTTCATTGTGTCATAGAGTAAGACAGATGCAGTTTATCACATGACGATATTTTACGGAGTGAGATAAAAATTGAATAAGAAAATCCGAACTTTACCATATAGCTAGCTAGTTTGGTTATTTAATTTAATAACCATTATTAATACGAAAAAATTGGTTGTAATGTTCAGTTTATAATTTACTCCCTCTAGATAGTTTGCTGTTTTTTCCCGATAGTCGAATCACCGGCAAATTAAGCCATTAGCCGCCTGGTCGGATGGATGACAGCGTCGATGGAGGAAAGATCAAAGAAATTTCGGGTTAATGGGTTATAAGGAAGGAAATGGAGCCCCATCTTCAAATGACCCCACCCCAGCCGGTTATAATATTACTCAATAATTCATTTATTATTATTATATTACAGAAAATTTGACTTTATGCTCAAGTTTGAAATATTTAAATAGGAGGAAAAGATGAAGATGAAATTGAAATGCAAAGCTTCGACTCATGTGATTCGTTGGCGAGTTTGGATTTTTACTATTCTCTTCTTTTCGTCGTTTACTTCTCCTTTTTCTTTTTTGTCAGCCAAACTCTATATCCTCTCTTTCTTGTTTTCTTTCTTTCTAATTATTTTTGTTTTAGCAAATTAAGAAATATGAACAGAGATATATATATGTGTGTGTGCACGGGCGCGCGCCCACTCGCTTCGTCTTCCAATTTTTTCTTGTCATGAGATGAAAGAAAATTACCGCACAGGGAAAATAAGCCACTTCGATCCAGCTGATGAGTTATGAGTTTATTGGGCAAAATAAGCAAACTAAAGATAAATTATAAAATAAAAAAATATTTTAAAAATATTTGGGTCTAATGTTTTTGCCCCAGAATCATATGACACCTCCATAATATATACTAACATGCATGTTTATTATTTCAGACTATAAGGTACCTCCTATCAATTCCTGAAGTAACAGAAATGGCAAGTTTGGAGAACGACATGGGTCTCACTGCCTATGAAATCCTTAAACGCAGCCCGAAATATTTCAAAACCCTAGAAATTCAAGTCATGCTGATGGAATATTCTGGAACCAGAGATGATGAAAAGAACAGAATCCACACTCCTTCTCACACGTCACCGCCAGTTGCAAGACCTCGAATTCGAAAGAAGAAGAAGAAGAAGAGAAACTGTTTGATAAGGCTTTTGAAATGGATTGGAGGTTGGTTCAAACACAAGGGGGACTGGGTAGAAGAAATGAGGGGAAATCTGAGTTTAGTGTCTACCGTTATAGCCACCATAACATTTCAATCATTAGTTAACCCACCTGGTGGCTTCATCCAACAAGGTTTATCTCAAAGCTCATCCAATATTGAAGCCCTAAACTGCACTATCCTGTCTAACAACAAGTCCTATTGGGTTTCTCTTAGGATTATAATTCATGTTATATGAGGGTTATGTTTCCCTTCGTGTAATAATATTATTCTGTTTTGAGTTTCCACTTGTAATAAAATTATTTTCCGATAATTTAACTATGTTATGTCTATCTAATTAAGATGCGTTTGGGTAGAACTCGTATTTATGACCGTTGGCATCAAAATAGGGAAGAAAGGAATCGATAACACTCATCCACACACCAACCTCGGGAAACAAGTACCCATATGTTGGAAGAGAAATGACATTGTTTCATAAAGATTAAAACAGGAAATGGGTTTAAATATAAGGATGATTGAGTAGAAGAGATGAGAGGGAATATGAGTCTGCTGATCAAATTTTATATCAAATATAACCTTTCAAGTTTTAATAAACCCCCCTGGTGGCTTAATTCACCGAGGTTTATCTCAAGAATTGATTTCATCATCACATGTTTTGACGGTGGTGATGGTTCTTTAAAAAGTAGAAGGAGAAGAGATGACGAACAAAAGTTGTGCACTATATCTTGGAGACGTAACACTTTTCTTTAATTTATTTCATCTCCACCTATTTCAATCTTTGGTTAACAAATCTGGAAAAAGTCATAAAATGTTATTTCATGAAGATTAACGTCCTCCTAATAGTATGTAGAAATTTCTTAAAATAAGACAACATTTTACCAGTTGTAACTCTCTACACAGCCTTTTATATAAATGTCTTAATTTATAAAAACATGAACTTTTAAAAGCATATCTCTTCACTAAAAACATGAACTTTTAAAAGCATATCTCTTCACTTTAAAAACATTCCAACATGTTTCATTTCGTATGGCCTGAGCTAGATTGCTTGTGAAGAAATGTGTCAGGATAATCAAGATCTCTATGTAAATGACCCAGTAATGAGAACGTAACATATGTGTTTCCTATATGATTTATTTCTCAATTAATTTGTTTTGTTGTTGGCACTGAGTGACAAACAAGGTGGATCAATTTTACTGTTGACTGACTGACGAACACTTACTTTATTTGTGTTTACATGGTTTATTTCGTAAGCTCTAAGACACTTATCATGATTATATGGCTTAGTGATATAAGATTTGATTTAATTATTTTTCATGTGATAATTAAAATTTCGGGCAGGTTAACTCACTTTGCACTAGAGAGAGAGAGAGAGTTTCTAACAGAACTAAAATTTCATGGAATTTTCATTCCGCAGGCTTGCAATTCCTTTCCATTTAACCTACACCTATTACCAAACACTTTTTTAGCTATCCGTAAACTACGTTGGGAGGTTGCTAAGGTTAGGCGACGATTAGAAAAAGCGGGTTGTGAAACAGCGAACAGAAAAAGAAGAAAGCAGAAGAGGAAGTCGCAAGCTGCAGAAACCATTAGGCAATCATCCTCATCTCATCTTCATTCACACCCAACGTCCCATCCACACCGTTTTCACCGTCCTTCTTCAGCCTCCGTTAAATCATCTTCATCTTCATCGCATTCTAACATGGCTGAAGCTTCTCACTTGATGGTGGCTTCTGTGATGATGCATAGGTGTGGCTGAGCGTCCCTTCTTCTGAAGCAGTGAGAAATTGTCCAAAAGCTCTTCCCTGCGTTATATTGTCTTATTGTTATTCTTTTTGAAGGCAAGTTCAATTTTTTTCCACACCAAAATAAAGTTTGAACCAGGCACTTGGTTCAACTAGCAAAGAGTTAAGTTGTGACAGTTTAGAATCCTAAAAATGCAGCCACGTTAAATACTTGGGGGGAAATTATTTGCCTTTTTTTTTTTTAACAATGAATAAAAAACTGTATCGGACGGGATATCCGAAACAGCAGCCGAGGTAACTTCCTACTTGTTTCACATGGTTTACCTACATATATGACTACAAAGTTCTCTAACTCAGTATACAAATTAATTTGGGCCCAATTAAGTTCTCTAACTAAAAATGGAGCACATCGAAGATATCAAGTAATCCAATTCAAAATAAGGTCAAAAAAATTGTAAACCGTTAGCCTCTATGAACTCACTACTACAGAGTGAGGAATACTTGACGCTAAATATTTGACGGTTATTAAAAAAACCGTCAAATATAGTTCCCCTGGGAGAAAACTTGACGGTTTTAATAGGAACCATCAAGTTTTATGGATAATACTTGACCGTTTTTTAAAAACCGTCAAGTAAAAAACCGTCAAGTATTTTCCATAAAACTTGACGGTTATATTATAACGGTCAAGTATCTTATCATAAAACTTGATGGTTTCTCCTTAAACCGACAAGTTTTATAATACTTGACGGTTGTTGCTTAAAACCGTCAAGTATTGTTTTAAGATACTTGACGGTTATTAATAGAAACCGTCAAGTATTTTGTTTTAAAACCCCCTTCCCTGTTCATTTCGCTCTGCCCAGTTCAAAATTTCTAGCGCCCCCTTCTGCTTCGAACTCTCTAAGCCGCCATACCCACCTTATTTTCGGCCCTTCCCTTTTGTTTTTATTGATCGTCCTCCATCATCGTCCCTCTCTGTGTCCTCCTTCATCACTGCGGCGTCCTCCTACATACTGTTGTCACGCATTGTTCTCCACATTGACAGCTTCAGTTTGTCCTCCTTCGTCACTCGCTCCTCTTATTTCCTTTAGTGCTTCGTTAGAAATAATTGTAGTTGAAAGAGGATGATAGGATGATGTTAGGACTGTTCACAATGCGCACACAGAAAATGGGTTTTTCAGTTTGGCCGAATGGGTTTTTCAGTTCAGCCGAAGGGGTCTTTTGCATTTAGATCAGTTTTTGGGTTTAGGGTATTTTCAATTTTTGTTTTCGCCATAAATTGTTTGGTAAATAATCGAAATTGCTAATGTTTCAATTTTTGTTTCTGTAATTGAAATTGACTGACTGCTGGTTTTCTGCCATAAAGCCTGGGGAATGCTAAGTTATAAGCCGTTATGCTGTCAAATTTTTTTCAAATGGAATAGCACATCAGTAGTAGTAGAATATTTTTCAAACTGAAGTGAAAGTGAATTTTTGTTGAATTACTAGTTGCTAACAACTAGAATTACTAGTTGTTAACAAGTAAAATTAAAGAGGGATAAATGTGATCAATAGTGCCTCATGTGTTTACTTTCTATTTTTGTTTAATTCTCACAATATCTTTGAGTCGCTAATCACATTTTTTCTCTAAATGATTCATCTTAGTCGGGGACTATGGGCAAGAAATGGATGTCCACCAATCGTCTATCATAAGAATATTGGGATGGGGTAGAAGATTTTATTAAGTTTGCGATTGAGCACGCCGATGATCGCAACAGGATTATTTGCCCCTGTCTTAAGTGTTGCCTTCTGAAGTGGGTTTCGCCATCTGATTGTGAGAGCCACTTAATTATCAATGGAATTGATCAAAGTTACAAGTGTTGGACAAAGCACGGAGAGACAAGAGATGCAAGTAATAATAGTTGAGGGCATAGTGAAAGCTGTGGATCATCTAATCTTGACATGAGTACATGTGAAGCCGATCGTCTTAAGGAGATGACAAATGCGATTGAACGGGAACTTGACGATTGTCCTGAAATGTTTGACAAATTGAAGTATGATGCTGAGACACTTCTATATGAAGGTTGTACTGATTTTCAAAAATTGTCTGCAGTGTTGAAATTGTATAATTTGAAAGCAAGAAATGGGTGGAGCGACAAAAGCTTCACAGAACTGCTGTTGCTTGTTAAACAAATGCTACAAAAAGAAAATGAGCTTCCAAGTAAAATGTATGATGCAAAGCAAGTGTTGAGCTTTGTCGGCCTCAGCTATGAGAAGATACATGCTTGCCCCAACAATTGCATTTTGTTTAGAAGGAGTATAATCACTAACTGAGTGTCCTAAGTGTAATACATTGCGTTACCAAGAGAATGGGAAGAGCCCGAAGAAGGCATTATGGTATTTTTCCATTGTGCCAAGATTCAGACGTTTCTATGTAATGTAGAAGATGCGAGAAATTTAAGTGACATGTGGGTAAAAGGGTTAAAGATGACATGCTTCGCCATCCTGCTGATTCTCTAGAATGGAAGAAGTTTGATATTGAGTATCCTGAATTTGGGGAAGAAGATAGAAATCTAAGCGTTGCATTAGCCATTGACGGGATGAACCCGTATGGGATGCAAAGCAGCACCCACAGCACATGGCCAGTGATTTTGTTTATATATAACCTTCCTCTATGGCTATGCATGAAACACAAGTATTCAATGATGTCTATGATAATCTCTGGGTCAAAGCAACTGGGAAATGACATAGATATATATCTAGCTCCATTAATTGAAGACTTGAAAGTATTGTGGGAGAATGGAGATGAATGGAGTGATGTATATGATGCATATAAGAAAGAAACATTCAAGTTGAGAGCTATGTTATTTGGCACAATTAACGACTTTCCTGCGTGTGGTAATCTCTCAGGGTATAGCATTAAAGGGCAACTTGGTTGTCCCATTTGTGAAGAGAGCACAGATTCCATAAGGTTGAAGTATGGAATGAAAAATTCATATATGGGACATCGTAGATGGTTGCATTGTGATCATCCTTACCGGCAATTCAAAAAATATTTCAATGGGAATTCAGAAGAAGGTAAGGCACCTACACCGTTGATTGGGGAGGATGTATTTCAAAAGGTGAAAGATATAGATTGTGAATTTGGAAAACCTTTCACGAAGCATGTTAGGACAAGTGGGTGAAAGAAGAGGTCTATTTTCTTTATACTGCCGTATTGGATAACCCTGAATGTGAGACATTTTCTTGATGCTATGCATATTGAGAAAAATGTATGTGAAAGTTTGTTTGGCACATTACTCCATATTCCCGGGAAGACTAAAGATGGCATAAATGCCAGGCTAGACATGGTTGAAATGGGGATAAGGGAGGAATCGGCACCAGAGGATAAGGGAACTCGTACATTTCTTCATCTGGCAGCTCACACCCTTTCTAAAAAGAAAAGTAGTTTTAATGAGTTTCTTGCTTCAGTAAAAGTGCCGGAAGGTTACTCTTCTAACATTAGTAACCTTGTTTCAATGAAGGATATGAAGTTAAAAGGTTTAAAATCTCATGACTGTCATGTCTTAATGGAAAACTTTATTCTAGTAGCAATACGGGCTATTTTACTTGATAAGGCACGAGTTACGATCACAAAGTTATGTTTCTTCTTTAAGTCTCTTTGCAGCAAAATGATTAATTCCAGTAAATTGCCAAGATTGCAAACCCGAATCATAGTTACATTATGCGAACTTGAAATGTATTTTCCTCCGGCCTTTTTTGACATCATGGTCCATTTATCTGTCCACTTAGTTAGAGAGGTCCAACCGTGTGGCCCAGTGTATTTAAGATAGATGTACCCAATTGAGTGTTACATGAAAATATTGAAAGGGTATGTGAAAAATCGATGTCCGCCAGAGGGTTGTATCGTAGAACAATATATTTGTGAAGAGGCCACTGAATTTTGTACCCATTACTTAAAAAATGCAAGTGATATTAGGGTTCCAATGCCTCGTTATGAGGGAAGGACAGATGGAGAAGGGATTATGGGAAAGAAAGTTGTAACTATTTCAAACCAACAGTGGGAGCAGGCACATCTATATGTACTGCACAACTCCGAAGAGATTGAGGACTATGTGCATGAGCATATTGATGAACTAAAGAGGGATAATCCCAATAAACTTGAAAGTTGGTATACCAAAACACACAATAAACAATTTACAGCATGGTTAAGAGAGCAGGTGCATGGCAAGTATAATAATGATCCTAATTCTGTTTTGAAGAAATTAAAGTTGTTGGCAGATGGACCGAGCAAACATGTGATTTCTTTCATAAGCTACCTTATCAATAGGTTCACTTTCTATACTAAACAGAAAGATGATTGGAGTAAACAGCAAAATAGTGGCGTAACTCTTGTAGCTAGTACCATGCATATATCGAGTGCCAAAGATAAAAATCCTATTTATGCACGTATGTCATACTTTGGAGTGATTGAGGATATTTGGGAGTTAGATTACATTGAATTTAGAGTTCCGATATTTGGTTGTAAGTGGGTGGATAATAATAATGCATTGAGGATTGATGACTTAGGGTTCATACAATTGAATTTGAATAAGGAAGGATACAAGAAAGAGCCATTCATTTTGGCTTCTCAGGCTACACAAGTGTTTTATGTCCCTGACCCGGATACTAAAAGATGGTCTGTTGTTTTGTTGACTAATAAAATGAATATTGAAGAGACGGGGTATGAAGACAATGCAATTGAAGATGGTCCATTTCAAGGGACATCACTTGATTCTCATTTAAATGAAGATCAATCCATGTACATCAGGCACGATCACAACGACGGAATAAGGATTTCAAAGAGGGGGAAAGTGTTTCGTAAGAAGATCAAAACAATTCAAACCAAGAAGAATATACAAAAACATAAGAGTAGAAAAAGAAAAAGATCTTCTTAAACATGCATGTAAATTCTCTTATTATTTTCTTTGATTCTTTTATTTGTTTTAATTTTGTTCAAGTCAATTTCGTCATTAATGACTTTATTTTCATTTAATGGATTCTGATTTATTTTGTTTAATTGAATTTCATTGCAGATGGCAAACGATAGCAGATCTAGCACCGATAATCCATCTCAGCCAAGAGATGCCTCTGACCAAGAGAGACAGTTGCAAGACGAGGCAGCATGCATACAGAGGGGCCTTTGTGTCATGCAAGAGGTCATGAAAGCTCGAACGGAAGGAAAGAAATTTGTCGTACATTGGAATAAGAAAGGCCAAGTTGTACGGTCAAATAAATTTATCAGCTATATTGGGGCAGTGGCACGAAGCACCGTGCCCATTACAGTGCAGCACTGGAGGAGGGTTGATCGTTCAGTACGAGACGCTATTTGGACAGATGTATCGGTAATATATTATAACAACTCAAATTTCATTTTCTTACAAGCTGCGTGACACTAATGTGTTGTTTTATATGTTTTGCAGTCTGCATTTGATATAGATGAGAGCAGGAAGAAGTTTATGGAGGGGAAGGCTGGGAGGGTACTACGCTCTTTTCGATACTTTGTGACACACAAGTACTTGAAGGATCCTTCCACAGTCGACGAGTCCGAGGTTCCTAGCTTGATACGGGACTTGGTCAAACCATCAGATTGGGCTGCTTTTGTGACGTCACATCATGATAGTCAATTTCAAGTAATAATCCTTGCTCTTTTTGATATTAAATAGTCTATTTTGTTTAATCTATATACTATTGAATTGTGAATCGACTTTGCTTTTGCCGGAATTAAGTACCCAAAATAAGGAAAGGGTAAAGAAGAATGAGTATCCCCACCGAAAGGGGCACTTGGGTTATGCAGGCCTCAAGCAAGAGGTGACTCAGAAGGAGGGATCAGATGTCACTATATCCCGTCAGATGCTGTAAGCATTGGCCAGGCAAAATAAAGATGGCCAAATTGATAATCCTCGCGTTAAGGAGGTCGTGGACAGGATGGTGAGTATTATTCTAAATTAAATAATCCTCACATTATTGTCAAATATCTTTAAGCATGAATAACTATGTCAATGTTTGTTGCACAGGAGAGTTTGTCCCAGGAAGTTTCACAGGGGGCATATTCTGCAGATGACAAGGATATATTGAGGAGGGCATTGGGGACTCCTGACCATCCTGGTCTTCTTAGGGGCGTCGATTATGGAGTCACCAAGAGGGATTACTTTGGGTACCAACAAAAGCCCTCTTCATCGTGCACGCCTTTCTCTGCTGAGTTCATGGAGTTGAAGGAAGAAATACGCTAGTTAAAGGAGCAAGTTAAAGCGCAAGCACTCCTAATCGAGTAGTTGATCAAGAATCAAGCACCACAGTCGGCTCTAGAGCCGGGAAAACGGGCCGAGCCCGTCGGGCCGGCCCTTTTAGGCCCTGAAATTATGAGGGCCGGGCTTGATATTTTTCTCTTAAAATGAGAAATAAGCCCTGGAGGGCTGGCCCTAAAGGGCCGAGGGCTTAAAAGGGCCGGCCCTGGAGGGCCGCGGGCCGGCCCTTTTAAGCCCTTTTATAATTTTTTTTATTTTTAAAATTTTTTTATATAATATTAATGTTATTAATTTTTTACATTGTTAATAATATTTCAAATATTTAGTTATTATTATCATTTTAAAATTAAATTTAGTTTTAGACAATAATTTATCCAATTAAATTTTTAAAAAATGGGTTAATTTGGACTTTAATAATGATTTGATTTATATTATATGCGTCGATATTTGTAAACTATATATATATATATTTGATAATAGAATATTTTTACACTTATCTAACTTGTGATTCTATAATTTGAATTAGAAATTCATGAGTTTTAACAACAATGTTTCTCACATTAAAGTAAAATAATAGTTATATTGCAAAATGTAAAAATAAAATTCTTATAAAGAAGAAAAACTTGATATTTTTGTTACGAAAGAAAAGCATACTTATGAAGAAAAATAATTAATTATAGTGATGATGAAGTTTCAAAAGATTAATGATAATGTTTATTTATTGCACAATTGCATTATAGATAAAACTTTTAGATGTTGTTATCTTGTTAATGAATGTTTTAGATGTTCTTAGATATTGATGAATATTTATATATGATAATATTTTATATTTGTGACTTAATTTTATTCATATTTATGTCTTTTATTAATAATTTCATTGGTTTATTTTTATATTTTTATAAAAAAATATGATAAATATAAAAAAATAGTATTTTTTCTTAAACGGGCCAAAAGCCCGCGGGCCGGCCCTGGCCCTGTAACTTAAGGGCCGGGCTTAACAAATTGGGGTATTTTTAAAATTTCAGCCCTGGAGGGCCGGCCCTTTTAAGCCCGCCAGTCCTGATTCCCAGCTCTAGTCGGCTCCGAATCTCAGGCCAAGTAGCAAAGACAGCTGCACATTCCCCTTGCTACCTGAGGTATGATACTTGTGTTTATACAATTACATTCAATAATTTATATGTCTAGCTACCTTGTCTCTCATGTTAAATCAGGGTGAAGTGGACGTTCAATGTATGGCAGATAGCCCTAAACATCACACTGTTGCAACGGGCCGCATGTTCAATTTACTGGGGGAGAGTATGATTCATAATGTGCCTCTCCCTGCTGATCATGTGAGGGTGCAGTTGAACACTGCTATTGATGCAAATTATGCCCTCCCAATGCCCACCCCAGATGCAAAGATAGTGGCTCAAGCAGTGGGTAGCTTTGTTGCTTGGCCTGGCTGTCTTCTTACATTAGGACATCCTTCAAAGGTATATATGTATAGGTCTACACATTTAGCTGATTTAAAATAAACTCTATTTTAATTACTAACAATCTATTTGTCAGTCTAAGGGGAAGAAGAGCCTATTGGTTGATCACTCATTATCATTGCCACAGAAGCAGCCCTCTGAGGCCGTTCAAGTGGTATCATCAAGATTCCAAATATGTCTTAAGGAATATGCAGTTGGGGCTAGATTAGAACATAGTGAGGATTTCATGATTCCCTTAGAGTTTGAGCCAGAGGTCTATGGTCGACCCTTGTCAGATTTCGTCACAAATGAAGCATTAAAAAGAAATTCTGACGCATGGAATGGCCAGCACAAATGCCTGTAACTTTTATATCAAGTATTTGTTAAAACCTTAACTAAATACTTAAGTACTTGAGCATTTACATATTGATATCTTTGTTTGTTGATTTAGATATCTTTTCAAGAACTTTATAGCCCCCAGTGGCCTTGATGACAAGTTCAAGATTATCAGCCCCCACACTTTTGCTGGCCACGGACCTAATATGAAGAAAGACTTATCCAGAGACTTGTTGGGTATCTTCATTTCTAGGGCAGCACCGGGGGCTCAGACTTTGTTTTTGGCGCCTTATGGTCAAGGGTACATACGTAGTATACTGAACTTTCCTAAATTCTTTCATTTTCAAAATAACTTGTAATTGTTCTAATTGTCTTTCTTATCCTTAGGGGACAATGGACGCTGATTGTGGTCAATTCCACAAAGCCGAGGATTTGGTATCTTGATTCTCTTTATGGGGATCCAACCAATCGACCATTTATGGTTTTATTGTTCAACAAGTAACATTTATATCTATTATTTAAATTTAATTTAATTTCTTGCTTCAATCTAATTTTTGACAATCATTAATATTCAATTTATTGTCTTCTCAGGGCTTGGTGGCTATACCGCACAAATCAAGCCTTACCCTGCCCCCCGGTAAAAAACAGCCAATTTGACGATACTTTCCTGTAGAAGAAAGTGAAGGTATTCATTACCATTATTTACTATTATACTAAATATGGTTTATTTATATGATTGACTAATATTATTTCCTTTTCCATTCTTTACAGTGCCCACGTCAGCCCAAAAAAAGCTCCCATTGTGGATATTGCGTGATGAAATTTATGAAGGAGATAATTATGCACAATGCTGACACAATCCCTACGCAGGTAATATGCATTTGTTAAAGTTCAATTTATATATTTAAGAATTGTACTTACTGTACCTTTACATTTATATCTAACTTATGTCATAATTTGTGGTTGCATACAATACTTTGTCAACACATATTGCACAGTGTATTCATCCACTCAAATGGAAGAAATCGTTGAAGAGTTGGCGATAGCCTTATTCTGTCAGTGGGCACAAAATAGATCGGGAAGTGTACATTAAGACAATGTATGTACAGCTTTGGTTTCAATTTTGGTTTTGGTTCATTTTTTGCTGTTGGTTAGTTTTTGGCATTGCACAACTTTGGCAATTGGCTAATTTTGGAATTGGTTCACCTCTTGTACTTGTCCAGAATTTTTATATTACTTTCCTCAAACACAAGTTTTTTAAATATTGCAGTTGGTTTTGGTTCATGTATATATAATAATGTAAATTATTTTTGGTTCATTAAGATGTATATGGCTGAATTGGTTTGAATGCTGGCCTGCATGGTTCTGTTGAATGAGCCTTTGTTCGGTTTCAAAATTGCAGGGGAGCTGTTGGCAAAGCAGAACGCGTATATAAAAATAATGCCAATAATACTTGACGGTTATTACTTAAAACCGTCAAGTATTCATATAATACTTGATGGTTCCACAAGGAACCGTCAAGGTATACTTGACGATTTTTCAGAAATAACCATCAATTTTTTTTAACAATACATGACGGTTCCCAAAACCGTCAAATATACTTATAATTGTTTCAAAATAATTGACGGTTTTTAAGAAATAACCGTCAAGTATTCAGCACATAGTTTACAGTTTTTCTCAAAAACCGTCAATTGTTTGAATAATAATTAACAGTTCTTCATTTAAAACCATCAAATATTATTGAAATATTCGTTGTTGAAATATATGATGCCAGTATACTTGATTGTTTTTAACTGTCAAATATGACTGAAAATAACCGTCAAGTATTTGTCATTTTGTAGTAATGACTCTTCACTCTCTCGCCCTCTCTAATTATCAGTTAACCTAAATTTAGATGACTAGAATCAATTATATTCTTTAAAATAATTATCCTCCGATTCTTTTTATAAGTTTCAAATAATTAAACTACACAAGTCAAACAATTAACTAAAATTGGTTAAAAATAATACATAATTAAAAAACATGCAACTTATTTTCTCGCAACATCCTTATTTATCAAGAGTGTGAATCTCAGAGAGAATAGGTGAAAAGGGATAGAAAAGAATGAGTTAAAAAAATAAATAGAAAATATATAATTAATTAAGAATAAAAAATAAAAAAACACATTAAATATTAAACACCTTCAAAGTTTCATTTTTTAAAAGGATTAAACCGTTCAAAAAATTCAAGTATATAAAAAGGGACAAGGTAGCATTAATTATTAAGTACGAATGGGAAAGTTTATGCGGAGCCCACGTTCAAAATTTTAAGTGGAGCCCAAATAGAAATAAATAATTTTAGGGAGGCTTTAATTTGGGCCCTGACTTTAATTCCGAATATTGAAAATCAAATTATTGACAAGGAAAATCTCGCCGACATTTTTATAGTACAATAATAAAGGTGCCTCCGGCGCAAAAAGCACAAAAGGTGCCGCATATAATTACTGTGATACAAGAAATCAACTTAATTAGTAGATAAAAGATGGGAAAATGACATTAAGGTCCCATGGAGAAGAAAATACATCAAATAGGTCTCCTGAAATCTCATAATTTTTCTGAAGTCCCAAAGAGACTTCAGTGCAATTTTCAGAATCCACAAATTACTGTCTTGCCCTGCCCCTGCCATCAGAAACAAAACAGGAGAAGTTCATTTAGGTGAGGAGTTCCTGCGCAATATGCTTGAGAGAGAAGACATAGGGAAAGAGGAAAGGAGCCATTGATGATGAAATATCTTCTCCGTTACTATTAGTGAACTCCAAAGAGCTTCCATGTGAATCTCCACAAATGTTCAGGTATGAAACTTTCTTTCCTCTCTTCTCCTACCTTTCTTGACAGATTGTGCATTTGTTTGGGAATAGAAAATCAGAAAATCATTTTTGTCTTTTTGGGTTGCTTGTGGGTGGTTTTGGAAATGGGATTCACAAGTTAATCAATATAAAAGCTGTGTTTTTTGTTGGTGTGTGTTAGTGATTTAAGCTGGGTGTGTAAGATGATCATGGGTGCTCTGTTTTTGGGTTGCTTGTGGGTGGTTTTGATCTGTTTTGATATTAGTTCAGTGGCAAAGGAAGAAGAAGATGAAGGTTAGTGTGGGTGAAAACCCTCAGGACAAAATGGGATATTGTGTTGTCAATCAGGCCGCGATAGTTGTCAATGTGTGCCGCGACACTTGTCAATATAGCTCCTTCAGTTGTCATTGACAGTTGCGTGCTTCTTGATGCAGGTTTAAGTTACTGATGGCGAGTAAGTCTCAAAAACATCTATTTTGCTTTGTTCACATAGGGGGAAGTTTATAAATGATGGAGAAGATGATATGAGATATGTGGGAGGTAGTGTAAGAACAACCAATGTAAAGGAGGGCACAAGTTATGAAGAATTGAAGGAAATTATATCATCCATTGCTGGAGAAGAAAGCAACTCATTTCTTCTGAAATTCTTAGTTGTGTTAAGGGAATTTTTTTGTAAATAAATACACACCACTAGTTAGTTTTGTAATTATATGCAACCCCTATGTTTTTTTGGGGATAAATTGTGAAATAGGTGTAGTTTTATGTATATAAAGGTATAAATGAAAGTTGGCTATGAATTGGTATATTAGATTCTGCTATCATTTCAGTTGTCATTACCTGCACCCTGTGTTGTCATTAGACCTGTTATGACTTGTCAATAGAGCACTGTGACTTGTCAATTAATTTGCTGATATAAGTTGTCAACAATATGAATTCAAGTTACTTAACCTGTTTTAGTATTATATGATATTTTCAATCACTTTATCATATTATACTTTGGTTGTATTGTCATATATAATCATTATTAATGAAGTGTCAATGGTGAGACTATGACTTATCAATAGTCGCACTGTGAATGGTAGTGCTATGACTTGTCAATAGTGGCACACTAACTTGTCAATGGTAGCACTGTGACTTGTTGTTCGCTGAATAACTTCTTAAAATGGTTGGGTACTGCGGCGAATATGATCAGGAGCCACGGCACCTTACACAGAATGACAGCTACTTGGGACAGATGGGGGAGCCGCGACGGATATGGTTAGACGCCGTGGTGAATTATCAGTTGTCAATGGTGGCACACTGACTTGTCAATTATGGCACACTGACTTGTCAATGGTGGCACTATGACTTGTCAATGGTGGCACACTGACTTGTCAATGGTGGCATTATGACTTGTCAATGGTGGTACTGTGACTTGCCAATAGAGCACTATGACTTGTTAATGAAGGCACTGTCCCTTATCAATTGTATATAAATTTGAGTAACACCTGCTTCTTAATAATTATATTTTAATGCAAATATTACTTAACATTATAAATAAATGACACGCTCAGTTGTAAAAATTTTGAATATCAATTGTTAATATTCACACATTTATTTGTTATGAAATTGTTAATATCACTTGTCATTAACTCCTGTTATATTAATTGTTATTTTGGATAACTCAGGTTGTTAATTTCTACGCTGAGTGTTGTTGAGCTATATAGAATTGAGAATTTCAAAAGAAATGAGTTACTTTCTTCTCCAGTAATTGATGATATAATTTCCTTCAATTCTTCATAACTTGTGCCCTCCTTTATATTGGTTGTTCTTATACTACCTCCCACATATCTCATATCATCTTCTCCATCATTTATAAACTTCCCCCTATGTGAACAAAGCAAAATAGATGTTTTCGAGATGTACTCGCCATCAGTAACTTAAACCTGTATCAAGAAGCACGCAACTGTCATTGACAACTGAAGGAACTACATTGACAAGTGTCACGGCACACATTGACAACTATCGCGGCCTGATTGACAACACAATATCCCATTTCATCCTAAGGGTTTTCACCCACACTAACCTTCATCTTCTTCTTCCTTTGCCACTGAACTAATATCAAAACAGAGCAAAACCACCCACAAGCAACCCAAAAACAGAGCACCCATGATCATCCTACACACCCAGCTTAAATTACTAACACACACCAACCAAAAACACAGCTTTTCTATTGATTAACTTGTGAATCCCATTTTCAAAACCACCCACCAGCAACCCAAAAAGACAAAAATGATTTTCTGATTTTCTATTCTCAAATAAATGCACAATCTGTCAAGAAAGGTAGGAGAAGAGAGGAAAGAAAGTTTCACACCTGAACATTTGTGGAGATTCACATGGAAGCTCTTTGGAGTTCACTAATAGTAATGGAGAAGATATTTCATCATCAATGGCTCCTTCCCTCTTTCCCTATGTCTTCTCTCTCAAGCATATTGCGCGGGAACTCCTCACCTAAATGAACTTCTCCCGTTTTGTTTCTGATGGCAGGGGCAGGGCAAGACAGTAATTTGTGGATTCTGAAAATTGCACTGAAGTCCCTTTGGGACTTCAGAAAAATTATGAGATTTCAAGAGACCTATTTGATGTATTTTCTTCTCCATGGGACCTCAATGTCATTTTCCCAAAAATGATTGTGGTATGGGAGGTTTTTATTTTACCTAGTTTTTTATCAGCAAGAATATTTAATCTTTAGATATTTCATATTTGTTAATACATGAAACACTTTAAATATGCGATATAACAACAAAAATATAATATCTGTTATTTTATAATTGTTGATACACATGTCATTTAAATTTTAAAGTGGGATCTGGGATGAAAATAACAAACGAAGAAGTGGCGATAAGATACGAAGGCGTATCTCTTGTTTATTTTATACTACCTCGAATATATGGCCCCCTCAATGGCTTTTGTAAATTGTAACACCGTTAGTTAAATGTTAAATTTTTTTATAAATTTTCAAAATTACCTTTAATTAAAATAAAGTCATTATTTAAGTTAAAAGTCATCAAAAGGATAAGAGAATTTTCAAAAATGTGTCATTATAAAGACCAATAATTAAAGTCGTACAAATCACATCGAAAGGGAGGGACATCGAAAGGTGCCCAGGTTCCTATATTTCATGAGAAACCAGCAAAAGCATATGTATTCTAACATTCACTCATCGATGTGTTTCATGGGATGGAATTTAAGCCATTGTTGTTACTTTCTGCCTTACCTTATTGGTAATCTCTTACTTATATGTGTGTTTTTCAGACTTTTATCTGGGCTTATTCGGTTTGATCAGACTAAAGAACTAAACAAAAAGCACCTTATAATTGTCACTAAACCGTGAAATGTTTAGTTATATATATATATATATGCATATGCTTTTCAGATTCCAGCTTCGTAATTCATTTAATCAGACCAAAGTCCTTCAACTAGAGGAAAAACCATATCATACCAGATAATACGCACAATCCCAAAAACAATTCATCAAGCATGATACTATTGAATGTCACTAAAGATGAATAAAAAAAAAAAAATCCTGCTGAAATAATTGTTAAAATAAGAGACTGACAGAGGTTAGCTGAACACTAAACGATTTTCTTCACTTGAAATTTTATTATCACATATGCAATAACGCAACGTTAGAGGAATATATATAGAAACGTAAGCACAACATTAGCTTGGCAGCAAAAATACAAAACCAAAAACATAACAAAAATAACAACAATCCTAAAAACAACTACCCATGCATGATACTATTAATTGTATGTCTCTTACTGGCCAACGACACAGAAGGCATAAATTGGCAGATACAGATCAGCAGCAAAGACTTTTTAACTTATTGATAATCTGGCAACATTTCTTCACCATCCAAATGAGAAAGCGCAGTGCGTTAAACAACCCAATTAGATGAAGAAACTCACAAACCCAAACAGCTAATCCGATATTACTGAGGATGAACACTACGTCTTCATAAAGATGATCTGGGACCATAATTCTGACGGCAAAGTTGTATGCAAGTGCAAGAAAGAAGAGAGTGAGAGACATTCCTATGGATAGAATCCATATGGCAGCGCTATTCTGCAAAGGAACTCCACTTACAAGCAAGAGAGTGACACAAAGTGACGCATAGAAAGAGAGAGTAAGAAATTCCACATACAATATAAATTCATCTTGGTGACCAAAGGACGAGACTGCTTCTCCAGGACAATAGTCTCCATCATCAGGATTCATGCAGTCGAGGGGCTTAGATGGTAATAAGGTGGTTTTGAAGTATTCAGATGATGAGATGGTATTATTGTCTTGAGATGATGATAAGCCTTGTTGAATGAAGCCTCCTGGTGGATTAATTAAAGCTTGAAAGGTTATAGTTGATATGAAAATAGATGCCGCACTCAGATTCCCCCTCATCTCTTCTAACCAATTAGTATTACCCCCATGGGTCAACCGATTACGCATCCATTTGAAAGTCTTCTTAAAGCAGTCTCCAATACACTGCAACATAGTCGATGTTTCTGAATTTCCAACGTCGTCCTTTGTCAACATGATGAGGTTCAACTCGGCGGTTTTCCTGTCTTCTGGACTACGTTCGAGGATATCGTAGGCTGTATGGCCTTCCCGGTTCTGCGTCCTTTCCAATTCTCTTATTCCTGGAATTGACAGCAGATACCTTACAGCCTAAATACAAACACGTAATTAGCAAGGTATTCGGATCGATTTATGGCGATTTTTGAATGCGTTGTGTTCATAAATAATCATGTTCTTATTAATATATTATCAGAACTAGCCAATTGTTGTATATTTGCATACAGTAACTCACAAAATCCTAAGAGAGTAAGAAAATCAAAACATTTGTTTCTTCATAACAGGACAAAGTGAAATAACAGCACATAAGGCGTCTTTGAAAAAATAATTATACATATATATGTGCATATTGTTCTTTTAAAAAGTTTGGTAAACACGTCTAAAACAGTACTAAACTGGCCGGTTCCAATGATAAGATTAAGCTTCAAGTCATCCTAATGTAATAAAAATAAATAGCCCATGCAAGCCTTTTAAAAAAAAAAAAAGAAAAGAAAAGAAAAGAAAAGAGAAGAAAGAAGAGAAGAATAAATTATTATGTGCGACGTACCCCAACTCGCTTAAACTTGACAGCTAAATGGGACAGCTAAATGGAGAATAGTGTTGCCAGCAGTATCAGGGTGCGTAAAGAAGTGGGAAGCAGGCTCTCGTTCAGTGATCTTGGCAGTGGCATAGTCCAATTTCACCAAAGTTTCGAGAGTCTCTAAATGGTTGTATTTGACACACAAGTGAAAAACAGTGGTTTTGTCTCGGTCACGGGGGCGTAGAGACTCGGGCTCTGCTTTGATCAACGCTTCCACAATCTGTGTTCTCCCTCTCATAGCTGCATAGTGTTGAGGAATTCTGTCTTCGTTATAGCGAACTAAGCATGGGCCATTATTAAAGCGTAGCAGTATCTGCACGATCGCCAAGTTACGCTCTGCAGAAGCCAAGTGGACTGTGGAGGGCTGTTCTTCCAGAAGAATCCTTTCTAATGGCGAGGTTGTGATTGTGATTGAGAAGAATCTGTGTGAATCCAACATGACCTAGCCGTGCTGATGTGTCTAAGGGAGTTTCACGATCTGGAATGTTGGCAAGGAGTGTTGGTCTTGCAGCTAACAATCGCTGCAAAGTTGGTTCTTCCCCATATAATGCTGCCCGATAGACAGCATTGGGGTCTCTGTTCATTTGTTCACACGCCTGGCCATTCTCTTGGTTTGCCATCACTCCTGTTAGATAATAATGCTCATGAGCTATACGGTACCCTTTATATGGAGATGGCTTATTATAATCTTGCTCGTCACCTCCGCTTTTCTTATCATACTGCATATCATGCACTGCCTTTTTAAAAAGGAATAAAAAATGGAGAGTCAAAAACATGTGTTGATTTTTTTTTTTTTAATGATTTGCTTTAAAACTATCCTATTCATGGAGGCCCCTTTTCAAAATATACGTGCCAATCAATAAAAATAATTTGTGAAAAAAATTATAAATTTTAGAGATAAAATACTTGCGCAGAAGTTTTTTTCCCCCCTCAAAAAATATCATACTTGACTATTCTCTCATTTTAACCGCATTAGAGACTAGTTAGGACTGGAAAAAATTGCACCAAACCGCAGAAAAGATTAGGGTGTTGGGTGCAAGCGATGCCATCAAGCCCTTTGGCCTAATAAATTATATGAAATTTCTTGAATAGCAAGTGCGTATTAATAAATGTATTTGCTGCTCTCTTTTGGTGTCAGATGTGTCGGGGCTCAACCAAAGGAAAAGTAGTTTCATAGTGCATGGTATTTAATTCGAGTTGAAAGTGTAATTAATAATACTATACTTCATTGACACTTCATGATTATCTTATTTCCAACCTGTGTTTTTTTTTTTTTTTGGGATATGCCAACCTCTCATCTCTCATCAACTAAATATGAGGAGAGAAATGATTGCATATAAAAATATAAATAATTAAAACATGATTCACTCAGTCAATCTTTGGTCATGGGAAATAAGTGAGATCCCTGTTTACATTTTCATTTTCAGAACTCAAGGACCGCGTCACATCATCACGGAGGAAGTCAAGAAGATATTGTTACTTTTGAAATACGGTTGACTCAGTCAATATATGGGCCCAATATATAGTAACATTGGCTCCATCCTATCACTGGTTTTTCCTCATTGGACTATCCACACAACTAAATTCGTTTTGTCCATGATGGTTAGTTTTTCGTAATATGACTAAGCAAGGTTCGAATTTTTGTTAGAAGAAGTATCCATATTTAATATTTGATAGTGTTTTAAACAAAATTATTATCAATAAGAGAATATTTGTGTCTAAGAAAAACTACATTCGTCTTCTTTTTGAAGTAAAAAAGGGAACTTCGTATGAATACTTGAAGGTAAACGATCCGCCTTGCAGACTTGTGGCTTCCTGGAGAGGGTGCTACCTTGTCTAGCAAGTCGCGATCGAGTTTGAATAGGACAAGGATCGGAGGTAATATATGAGCGTAAACGATCCAAAATACTCTTACAGGGAAAACAAAAAAGGGTTCCAAAATACATCTATAGAGGAGATGAGATGAGATGGAATCAAAGAGGCATTAACTTTCACGAAGAAACCGTTTCAAATTAATTTTCATATCAAACAAATCAATTCATTAGAGTAAGACATTCATTTTATGTTTAAGGTTCAATGTGATGAACATAAACTCAAAGAAAAAGTTCAATTTCAAAAGACTAGCATATTAGAAGGAAAAATCTCTTAAACTTATAAATCCCGCTTCCTCAATGTAGGACACATAACATTCAAAATAGGAATTATTATTCTCTCCCTTTGGAATGAGTCCTCTTCATTTGATGAGCTGCCAAAATATTTTAAATTTTATATGAAAAGCAATAAATTGAGTATTTGTTCTTTTTTCTTATTACAAAGGCATCTTTGTTCTGCTTTATATATCTTAATCAAACAATTTCCTTCCCTGTTGTCGTCCTCTTCCAACATGGGTTTGATTTGATCGATTTTCCAATTTTTTGGACAAACATATCTGAGCATATCATGGGCTGTAAGGCCTTCCTTGTTCTGCTTGTTTCTTATATCTGTTATTTCTGGAATTGACAGCACATACCTGATAGCCTAAATACAAACACGTTGGCAATGTATACGGCTCATTTGCATGCCGTTTGTCAATGCATTGTGTTCATGAATAACCATGTTCTTATATATTCACGTCAGAACTAGGCAGTTGTTTTATGTTAGCATATTGATATGCCACTAACTCACAATAAACTCCTAAAAAAGTAAGAAAATCAAAACACATCTGTATGTTTTTTCATAACACGATGAAGTGAATCAACAAGACACAGCGTGTGTCTGGAAACATCTTTATACATTAATATTTTGTTCTTGTCATTAGGCCTTTGGCTACTAAAAAGAAAAAAGAAACTGTGACCACAATTCAGAAAAAGAAAAGACAGAAAAATAAAGTATGTATCATGTACCTCATCTGGCATGTGCATGACAGCTAAATGTAGAATGGTGTTTCCCATATGATCAGGGAGTGTAAAGAAGGGGGCACGAGGCGTGCCTACAGTAACATTGGCGGTGGCATGGTCCAATTTCACCAATGCTTGCAGAGTCTTGAAATGGTTGTATATGACACACAAGTGAAAAACACTGTTCCTTTTTGGGTCAAGACAGCCTAGAGAATCTGGCCGCGCCGTGCCATGACCAATGCTTCCACAAACTCTGTCCTCCCCCTCATAGCTGCATAGTGCAGAGGAATTCTTTCCTCTCCATCGGCAGCCAAGCATGGTTCATCATTAAATTCTAGCAGTCTCTGCACGGCCTCCATGTTATCCTCTACAGAAGCCAAGTGGAGGGCTGTTCTTCCAGAAGCATCCTTTCTAGTGGCGAGGTCGCTATTACGATTGAGAAGAACCTGTGTGAATGAAGCATGATTAAGCAGTGCAGATATGTGTAAGGGAGTTTCACAGCCCTCATGTGGAATGTTGTCAAGGATTGACGCGTTTTGCTGCAACAAATGCTCCAACAAAGAAGTATTGTCGCTTAGCAGTAATGTGAAGTGAAATCATGGTGGGATATATCAGCAAGCTTTTCAAGCATGTGTGGTTGTGTTTGGCAATAATTGTATTCCACCGCGTTTCTTCACGTTAAATTGTCAATGGGAAAAGAAGTGGGTAGAAAGAGAAAACACAAATAAAGGTTTTTTTTTTTTTTTTACCAGCAAATAAAGGTGATGAGATGATTAGAATAAAGTGACAAAAAAGAAGTAGAAAAAATCCACATTCCTTCAATTACGCACTTATAAGAGTCAATGTCTCTAGTCGGCTATGATTGCAGTAATGTCATCGAGACTAGCCAGCTAGTACGCTGTTGTTTATTTAGACATTTATTTAGACTTTTTCACAAAAAGACAATGGTATTAATATTTATTCTTTAATTTTCAGGGTTCAGTTATCTTAAATGAAATTCTAAAGCGAATTATTAAGATGCCCTTCTAGTTGTTGTCGTTGTTGTTATTCTTTGAGTTAGATACTAGTAGACTAATAGTTTTAAACCAATTTGTTTCATCATCAAAACTATATTTCCAATCAAAAAACAAGGTCACAGGAAGATAATAGAGATCTATACAGGCCAATACAGGCCTATATTGCGTAAATTTTCGTTTGGAGTTCATCCTTAGGAGCATTAATTATCTCGACTTTTCACTTGGTAATCCATTCTTTGAGAATTATTAATTTAATTCCAACTTTTTCCAGGATCAGATCTTTCAAGTTTCTACAACGAGATCCTTGCTGCGACCCGTTTTCCATGTGGAATATGCCTGTGATTTGTTTCAGATTTTAAAAACTAACCCAATATGCAACTCATTGGAGAGTTTTTAGTTTATTTTATTTGAATTTGGACCTTACTATTTAATTTAACATTAGAATTTTGAATCATTAGAATTAACGTTATTTTCCTTAAAACCAAGGAATCCACTTTTTGTAGCTGCACAGTGCAGAGGAATTTTTCTTTGTTCATCACGAACCAAGCATGGCTGATTGTTAACTTGAAGCAGTTCCTTCACGATGTCGATGTGACCCTCTGCAGAAGCCAAGTGGAGGGCCGTTCTTCGATAGGAATCCTCTCTAAAGACGAGGTCGTGATTGTGACGGAGAAGAACATCTGTGAATGGAAGATGACCTAGCAGTGCTGATATGTGTAAGGGAGTTTGACGGCCACTTGGATTGTCGTCGACGAGGATTGTTGCGTATTTCTTTAACAATTGCCCCAGAGCTTGTTCATCCCCGCCCCATGCTGCCCGATACGGAACTTCCATTGGGTTCCCTACGTTGAAGAGTTCTATCTCTCGTGTTAGATTATACCTCACTATATGGTATCCTTTATATGTGTGTGTGTGTGTCTATATATATAATTATATGGAATTTCTTGATTAGCAAGTGAATATATTTACATTTTGGATGAATGTGCTTAGTGCTTCTTTTTTGGGCCCACATGTGCTGGGGCTCAACCGAAAGGAAACTTGATTTCATATTGCATTGTACCTAATTCTAGTTGAAAGTTCAATAGATGTTGCTACTTAATTCATTGATACTTTGTTTTCCAACCTTTCATAATTCTTATCAACTAAGGAGAGGAGTGATTGTCTACATAAATATAAGAGTAAAATACACCGATTACCCTTCTATTTTATCTCAATTACAAAAACCTCTCATTTATTTTGAAAACGTATATAAACCTCCCTTACAGTTAAAACATATGTTATACAAACCTTCCTCCTATATTTAAGATGTTATTTCCATTCAGCTAAATCATTAATTAACCGTTAAGTTTGACTTTAAATTATTTTTTGACCAAAATGCCTATTTTTAAATTAATAATTATTTGGACATTTATATTTTCCAAAAAATGTTTTTATAAAATCAAAAAATAATTATCTTTAAAATTTCTAATATGGTATAAAATTTATTAATTTTGATCTAAATGATAAGATTTTATAATTTTTCATATTTTACTTTAAATCATAAAATTTCATAAAATTAGTTAAATTTGTCATCAAATCTTTTATGTTTGCCTTTACTGAATGAAATTGATGTAACTGTAAAAATATAATTTAGGAATTTATTACAATGAGGACTAAAATAATAAATAAATTTTATTTTGATATAAATTTCAGTTAAAAAATAATATTTTTAGAATATTCCTAATGGTGTTAACTAATTGGACTAAACTATACGTTTTTAAACTAGAGGGGAGGTATGTGCAATTGATGTAAACTAGAAGGATAGTCAGAGTATTTTACTCTAAATATAAATAATTAAAACACGGGTTGAATCAGTCAATATATGGTCATGAGAAATAAGTGAGATGATCTCTGCTTATATTTCTATTTTTTAGAAATTATGGCATGGAAGAAGTCAATAAGATACCGTTACTTTTAAAACATGATTGATCCCATCATCAACACATGGGCCCAAAAATAATGTTGGCTCCGTCCTGCGTCACCGGACTTTACACCACTGAAAAAAAAAAAAAAAAACTGGACCAAACCGGTTTGTTTCAACCAAAAAACCAATAAACCGGTTAGTGGTCCTATTCAAAACCGAGCAAAACTGAATTGGCATCAACACGATCAAACTAATAAAAATTGGTATAAACTACTGATGAACCGGTTTAGATGATTATTTTGCTATTGATCTTATTTTTTTATTCAGCTCCTAATAATGAATTTTAATGATAATTTTGATATTAATGATTATTAATTTTAGTTATTGAGAAATTATAAAGATCAAAATTTTTAATGTTATTATATTTTGCTAATGTTACAATCAAGTTATTATTGTATTTCCTTATATTTTGTTATTAGTGATCATTAATGTCGTTATACTTTGTTATTTTCAATTAAATTCTACTATTTTAATGTAACCAGTTTGACTCCAATTTAACTTACTGACCCTTGAACCACTACTCTACTGGTTCAATGTCTGGTCCGGTTTTTTATTCCTTGCTTTAAACAAATCCAAGTTCTGTTTGTAACCAAAAAACAAGTTATGTTTTTTTTTTCTCTAAAAAAATTCTTTGTATGAACACTTGAAAGTCGTCAACAATTCAAAATATGGGAGATGAGATGAGGTGGGATCAACGCATTTTCTAACTTGACGAAGCAACCATTCCAAGTTAATTAAATTAATTTTGTGATGTGAAACTGGAAGGGGAAACGGGAAGAGAGAGAATGAGGGACAGGAAAGGACAGAGAAAGGTGAGGAGGAGAGAGAGAAAAGAGAAGAAGAGGGAAAAAAGAGGGGAGGAAAAATAGGAATTCTTATTTACTTCCTTTGTTTTCTATTATAGGGTATCTTCTAGAAGCAATTTAATTATGGTTTTGAATATAAGTCTTTTTGGGCTATGCTCGATGATAACTTCAACTGTTAAACCTGCCTTATTCGTCATGCTTGCAACTTCTCTGATCTTCGGAATTGACACGAGATACCTTATAGGCTGAGTGAAGTATATATATTGGATCTGAAAGATCCAATTTATAAGAGATGAGATAAATAGGGATCAGAGAGGATTTTCCTTTATTCTTTTCTAGCAGCACACGACTATTTTTCATATCAAGGAATAGAGGAGCCTTCACGTATTTTTCATATCAAGGAATAGAGGAACTTTCAGGTGGTAGCAGAAGAAGCGCTTTACTGTGGATATTTGTTTAAGCCTTTGTCTAATCCCGTGAGTCTTGTGCATGAGATGCTACGTTCATACTTCAGACACCAGAAACTAGCCCACCCAATCCCATCATATTAGGTTTCAGTGGCTGATTGTCTGTCTTTATCGTGATATCCGTTGAGGTTGAACTGAATGAATAGTGCTCCTCCGGTTTTTAATATAGAATCTAATTGCTAAATTGATTTGGTCCTAAATATAATACATATTTCTCATATTTATTAGTCTTTTCTAAATTACCCTATTGATACTCTTTCAACCATAATCAAGTAGAAGAGAGAGGGAGGATATTAAGGAAGATAATTATAATATTTAAGAAAAAACATGTCATATTTCTTATAATTAACTAACTTACCTAACTTTTTTAATCTAATTAAATTACTTAAATAATTTTTATATTAAGGACCAAAAAAACAAATATAACCTGAGAATTTTTTTTCTCACCGCAAGCATAAGCGTGCATTTTAAAGGTTTGAATTTGATGGTTGCAATTGTTCATGTTTGGACTTGGGCTTAGTTTTAAGAAACTCAATTCAAGCCCAATCCTTGATATCCCTGCGTGGGGATGTAATTATAAATGTAGAATTTAAAATAAGGCACCAATATTGTTAATTAGGTTTTTTGTCATTAAGGATTCTGTTCATAGTCTTTTTCTGGTGACAAAGGTATTAATTAATCTAAATGAGTTAGAACATAATTTTTTCCATTATAAGTATCGTCCGCAACTCTTCAGACTCAGTAACAGAATGTGCCAAGTGAGATTTTTATTTTACCTACTTTATGATACGTGAGAATATTAAATATTTAGATTTGTTATCAACAGTTTGGTTGTTTGAATATGGTATATAAGAAAATATCTATCTTATTTGCAATACATTTGCCATTTAAATTTTCAAGTGGGATGAAGATAACAAACGAGAGGTGGTGGGGTGTTTGTTTAGTACCACTGCACTTTTGATCTTTTATTAGCCTGTTTGGTAAAACGTTTTGAGGAAAGAAAAGTAACTTATAGGTGTGATAAGTTAGTTTGCAAATTTTAGATATGTTTATTACATCTTTTTCGCCAATCTGACTTAGAGGTCAAAAGTTATTTTTTTAAATAAGATTGTAAAAACACCTAAAACTTACTTATGACCTAAGCAAAAGTAGCTTTTTGGAATTAAAAGATATTTTTATCCTTATATTTATGTCACTTTTATACTTCTCTCTCTATATTCTTTGTACTTTCCAATTAGCTTTACTTATTTATTTGTAATATTCTCTTAAGTGAAAATAATTCTTAACAACTCTTATAATATTTTTAATTGTTAATATCAATTTTTATTTATGTTTACATAAATTATGCAAAAGTATATCATCTAATTAATTATGTAATATTATTTGGTTCAAAAATTTTTTAAATTACTATGA